>NC_060190.1:70145289-70317789 GCF_021184085.1 Oncorhynchus gorbuscha | reverse complement strand
TCCTTGTGGAGTGCAAAGAGAAAGAGGCAGGTCATTATTGCATTGGACTAGTTAACTAAGGTTGCAAGATTGGATCCCCCGAGCTGACACGGTGAAAATTTGTCGTTCTGCCCCTGAACAAGGCAGTTAACCCACTGTTCCTAGGCCATCATTGAAAATAAGAGTGTGTTCTTAACGGACTTGCCTAGTTATAAATATTTTAAAAAATAAAACGGCAAATAGGCGCCCAAAAATACCAATTACCAATTGTTCTAAAAAAATTTAAATCGGCCCTAATTAATCGGCCATTCTGATTAATCGGTCGACCTCTAGTAGATACACAGACAGGGACAGAGGTTGGCTGACCCCCCTGGTAGATACACAGACTGGGACAGAGGGTGTCTGACCCCCTTGTAGATACACAGACTGGGACAGAGGGTGGCTGACCCCCCTTGTAGATACACAGACGGGGACAGAGGTTGGCTGACCCCCCTGGTAGATACACAGATGGGGACAGAGGGTGTCTGACCCGCCTTGTAGATACACAGACTGGGACAGAGGGTGGCTGACCCCCCTTGTAGATACACAGACGGGGACAGAGGTTGGCTGACCCCCCTTGTAGATATACAGACGGGGACAGAGGGTGGCTGACCCCCTTGTAGATACACAGACGGGGACAGAGGGTGGCTGACCCCCCTTGTAGATACACAGACGGGGACAGAGGGTGGCTGACCCCCCTTGTAGATACACAGACGGGGACAGAGGGTGGCTGACCCCCCTTGTAGATATACAGACGGGGACAGAGGGTGGCTGACCCCCCTTGTAGATACACAGACTGGGACAGAGGGTGGCTGACCCCCCTTGTAGATACACAGACTGGGACAGAGGGTGGCTGACCCCCCTTGTAGATACACAGACGGGGACAGAGGTTGGCTGACCCCCCTTGTAGATACACAGACGGGGACAGAGGGAGGCTGACCCCCCTTGTAGATACACAGACGGGGACAGAGGGTGGCTGACCCCCCTTGTAGATACACAGACGGGGACAGAGGGTGGCTGACCCCCCTTGTAGATACACAGACGGGGACAGAGGTTGGCTGACCCCCCTTGTAGATACACAGACGGGGACAGAGGGAGGCTGACCCCCCTTGTAGATACACAGACGGGGACAGAGGGTGGCTGACCCCCCTTGTAGATACACAGACCATGGCTGACACTCTAGAAAACACAGCAGACAGGGGCAGAGGGCAGAGGCTGAGACAAATGAACACATCCTCCCAGTGGGATATCTATTCTGTTTTCCATGGCAAGAAGGAGCAGAGGGAGAAACCTCATGTCTGGAAGACATTCACTTACTACGGTATTCTGCTCTATTTAAGAATGTTGATTTATATTTGATTGAGGTTAAGAGAGAAGAAAAATGTATGACTGTAGCTGCTGTATAGACATAATGGTTTCGATTTGACTGACAGAGTAAGAATTCACTTATAAAAAGGGTACAGCTGCTGTATAGATCAATTGCTATGGTATAAATTCTGTACAATTTATTACCTGGCTCTCATTGATCCACTGTTAGAAAGCTATTAATGCAATGGATTTAACAAATGATTTATCAATGGATTTAACAATAAATTTAACAATGGATTTACAAATGGATTTAACAGCTTTACGTCTCTAAACTACAGGTATTTCCTTAATAATGTTCCATCCAAGAATTTGATGAATATGATAATATATTTCCTAATCTTACATTGCATTGAGCAACTTGCATTTGCCATTGAATAAAAGAGTTTGAACCTGTGTCAAGTTCAAACAGGCCTTTCAAATTGGGAAGCCATAAAGAAAGAGCAACTACACAACAATAAAACCACATTTCATTTCCTTTTATAGATGAAAAAGAAGAACACATTTCCTTATCATATGTGAAGTCTTGGAATTTCAGGACTATATCGAAGACTATTGGAAGACTCTTGGACTCAATGACTCTTGGAAGAAATAGCCTTAAGGTGGGCTAAAAGACATCCGATCCTAAGACAATGAACAACCGTAGTAAGAAATAAATCCAAAAGGTGTTTTTCTAAAGGCGGGACAACTGAGTCATTCAAATGATCCTGATCCACATAATTATGGATATGAATGGCATTCACATGATCCTGATCCACATAATTATGGATATGAATGGCATTCAAATGATCCTAATCCACATAATTATGGATATGAATGGCATTCAAATTATCCTGATCCACATAATTATGGATATAAATGGCATTCAAATGAAGCCATTTGAAGAGCTGAAGGCTTCCAGTCTGTTCTAGTCCTGACCAGCCAGGTTTAGCTGAGAAAGAGCTGATCACATTACAGACGCACCGACAGACAGAGACAGAGCAAGCAAATGTCTGTATGATGAGGGAGAGTGCTTGTTGGGATATGCAGTGTTGTGCTTCACGCTGTAAGAATGCTCTGTACTACCCTGGGACCTCTATCCAAACCAGGATCCGGCATCCAGGATAATGACCGAGACATCGGCTGTTCCTCTCTTCATGGAAGCCCTAGCATTGATACCGTAATGACTAAGGCAGGAATGACATTGTAACTAATGTGCATGTAAATACACCCACATCTCTTCCCTACTTACAATGAACTAACGATATGTAACCCTAATTGTTTAACTCTACGAAATAAAAATAGACATTGAGCCACCAACTCCATCGAGGCACCAACTCCATCGAGGCACCAACTCCATCGAGGCACCAACTCCATCGAGGCACCAACTGCTTAGTGAACACAGTGACAATGAGCACAAGAAAGCAGACCACCGTGGTGTAATCTCACTCTGAGCTCTGGGCCTTCGTGTCGTAGTAGTCATAATAAAATGACTGGTCAGTCGGGTCACATTGAAACACAGGAAGGGGACTGCCTTGTACCGTAACCATTTATCTGACTCTTGAGCCTTTGAAGAGAACACTGTGTAATCTCACGCTGGGGTCTGAGTCTTTGGCAGGAAGTAGGAACTTTCCCCTGGATATCAGATCACTGATGAGGTAAAGAGAAAAGAGCAGATAATTGATAGTAATCACTTCAGCCTGTCAGTCAGACACAGTCATTAAAATTGTGTGTGTGTGTGTGGGGGGGGGGGGGTCTGTGTGTATTTGTTTGTATATGTGTGCGACGGAAGCTAACTTACAGTATTTCTAAGTCTGACCGTTTAATCAGTAATTTATTTTTTGAATAAAAATTAATTTATAAATGTATTGCTTAAGACCAGACCAGGCACAACAACAGCTAGACTCTGACCGGCCGATCAACACTGCAGTGCAGTACCCTGGGGAGGTGAACAGACATACTGGACTTCTAATTCACTTTTAACATACCTCCCACTTATCAGGGCCAAACAGCCATTCTTCCCTAGCAGCAGGACTCCCTCCCTCCCTGACAATCAAAGGCAGGCAGTCGTGCATCTGAAAGACCCCGGCCTCATTGAGAAAAGCTCCAGGGCGACGGCTCTGTCCCGATTCAGAGCTAGCCAACCAGGGACTTTCCCACAGAACAGAAACAAAACTGCCTACAAGGTTACGAGCTGGTTGGATGGTTTTCAATGCTCCCTCAAAGAGGTGGAGAGGAATAACTCTAAACCTTGTTACCCCGACACACACACACACACACACACACACACACACACACACACACACACACACACACACACACACACACACACACACACACACACACACACACACACACACACACACACACACACACACACACACACACACGTGAATGGTGCACATGCGCACACACACGTGAACGGTGCACACACACACAGAGAGAGAGACAAACTCAGAATGAACACACACACTCTCTCTCTCTCTCTCTCTCTCTCTCTCTCTCTCTCTCTCTCTCTCTCTTCTTTCTCCCTCTCTTCACAGACTGTCAACACTACGAAACAAGCGCACCATCCCTGATATCATTCATCTGCAGCCAGATGTTACAGCCATAAGAAAAAGGGGGAACAAGAGGGTGCTTCTTTCCTTTGAGTAACCTTCAAGCGAAAGTGGATGAAAGGAAAAGGTGTCCCACACGTGCAGTCAAGCCAGGGCTGGTAAGGGATCCCAGGGCCACCACTATAAAAGACTTGGCCAGGCCACTGCTTGTGTATGTCTGGCGACATTGTAAAACACATTTCTTTCCATCCATTTGTATATCAAGGCATGACTGGGAATCATTGGGACAATGACAGTTGGTGCAAAACACACTCCTGTAGCGTTCCACCACTGTGGGAGGCCGTTCCTAATCTTGCTAGAACAAAAGCGGTACCTGCTGTGTGCCAACCCGGTAGTGACAAACCTACCGATTCTACTTGATTTTGAGCAAATCAGAGAGCACGAACCACCACGTGGGGGAGCCAACACAAAAAAAAATTGGCCATTTTCTCCACACATCCAAGGATGAAGCAGTCACACTTCATATGCATGTGAAGTGTGATTGTAGCTAGCTAAGTTCACAGACACAATGCACACAACACTAAATAATTCCCCCTGGCAAACTAACCACTAGTGTTAACATTACAATTAACTCACAATGGGTAAGTTAATTTCCATGAACCAGCTGCCTGTGTTAGATACAAAGTTAGGGCAGTGTCCTTTGCTAGCTAGTTATGTTGCGCTAGCTAGCAAATATGCTAACGTTAGCTAGCTAGCAAAACAATGTGGCTATGGGCTGGCACTGGCAGTATGGTATTATGGAGAGGGATTTAAATTGTTTCTTCGTCATCTTGCTAGGTAGTTATCTAGCTGTGGCCACCTGGCTAGTATCAACCAGGGCTTTCTACAAAATAGCAACATTAGCACAAATAACTACCTAGCTTACATTGGAATCTAGACCATAAATTAAATCAACACACACAAACACGCAGTGTCAAACAATGCTACTGCCACCTTCTGGTTTGGAGTATTTTAACAAGGCTGAGTGGCTGACAATTTCCAAGGTCTTTGCTGTGTGAACACAAAAGAGATTCAGCTGCTAAGTACCGTTGGAAGGGAAACGTTTGACAATCCTACCAGTATGTCTGAGGTTTAAAACAGAGTAGTACTGTGATTAGTGGTGCTGATATCAATGTTATTGTTTCCTCTGATCACCTGAGTATCCACATAGTAGGAAATACAGCAGACCATTGAAACCAATAATAAGTCTACCAAATCACAAACAGAACACTATTATGTGTTATTCCAATGAATTAAACATATCAACCATGTGCAGACCATTTACTCTTCAAATAGACTAACCTATTTTCCTTATTTCATTCAGTTCTGAGAAACGTGCATGTAAAGTGTGTGATCTATGCTGGATTTTGAAGCGTTTTAACCGGCCCATAGAGGCAAGGCAAACAACTAGGTCATTGTCCCAGGTGGTGGAGTAAAATGTTATGTGGTTGTAAGCACCAGGGGAAACCAATACGGGTGATTTCACCTGACTACGTCCCAAGTGGAACACTAATCCGTTTATAGTGCACTACTTTATCTGGTCAAACGTAGCGCACTATATAGGGAATAGGGTGCTATTTGGCACACAACACCAGTCTCAGAATTTGTCCAAGAGACCTGTTATAAACTTTATTGATTGCATTGGTCCTCCAGACTTCCTCTGAAACCTAGGATGCAATTCCCAGATAAATCTGTTAAGAAGAAGTTGCAATCTCCAACTGTCTCTTTCAAACTAATATGTTTCGTAGTTTGGCTGATATCACGGTGGCTCCAATTCCACGAACTATAATCATAACTTTACCAGATGTAGGCGAATGGCATTTGATTAAAAGGATTACACAGCTGGTAATATCCATCCAATAAGGACGCCTGGCTTGAGTCGATATTCTCTTTTTCCTCTCTCTTGTTATTACAGAACTATGGAATAGGAATGAAGTGTAGTGTGTATTACAAAAACATCCAAGCGAATCTCCTCTAGAGAGAAATGGGATGGATGGAAATTTTGGCTCATTTTGAAAAATATAAATGAGTAATCTTCATTCTTAGCGAGCCCCTTGGTGAGGCTGTGACAGAATACCGCTGAGAGGCAGGGAGTGAGGGATGGAGGGAGGTAAGGAAGGAGCAGAGTTCCGGAGGATAAGCACTTTAATCCCGAGCCAACCTCTGTCCCACGGGACCTCCAGCAGAATTCTGCTGCCCTCTCAATGGGAGAGAAGCTCTACTGAATTAAAACTCTGCGCCAACCTCAACATCCACAAAACAGTATCCTGCCTGATCCTCATTTTATTTTTTTATTTAACCTAGGCAAGTCAGTTAGGAACAAATTCTTATTTACAATGACGTTCTTCACCGGCCAAACCTAGACGAAGCTGGGCCAATTGTACACCATCCTATGGGACTCCCAATCACAGCCGGTTGCAATACAGCCTGGATCAGTGTTGAAAACTCATATTGTGTGTAGGCTATACACACTCCTATGTTCAATCACTTTGTTGCCAATATTATGTAAAAGGTTTGAGTTTTAAGTGTTCCTTCTGTAGCTCAGTTGGTAGAGCATGGCGCTTGTAACGCCAGGGTAGTGGGTTCGATCCCCGGGACCACCCATACGTAGAATGTATGCACACATGACTGTAAGTCGCTTTGGATAAAAGCGTCTGCTAAATGGCATATATTATTATTATTATATATTAAGTAGACAATCATGTGGAGGTTTATGTTGTATCAATGGAAGTTCAAATGCATATTATAATGAAAACTACAGCCAGTGTGGGTTCCTCAAAAACAGACTACATGTGGAGGAGTGTTCTATCATGTTGGCATTAAATATGTAGACTTTTACAGTCCCTTTGAATAAAATAAACTACCTGACACCTGTAGGTTTGTGTATTTAAAACTTCAAGTGTTTCTTTTAGCAACTGTTGATTGAGGACTTGCATCCTAAGAGTTGTTTGAAGCAGCTGTTGAGGGGAGATGGCCTGTGCTTACAAAGAGGAAATGCCAAGACATTTTAATCGAGCAAACAGTGGCCTGACTTCCTATAGGAAATCACTTCAAAGGCCACCGGGCCCCTTACATAGACAATGCATTACGGGTCAATCTCTCACTCAATAGCACATCAGTCAATCACACAACAAAGAAGAAGCCACTGCTGAGGAAAAGGCAAACAAAAGCAAGAGATAATACTCAGCCTATTTGATAAATAATACAATTGGGCCATTTTACTCATCCATTTTAAATTCTTATCAGCTTCCTCTACTGAGTCCATGTCTACTCTCACAACATTATAATGACAATTGGCGAGTGAAATGTGACTTGCTCAGGTCAAACACATTGCTGGGTATCTGATAGACCACGGTTTCCCAAACTCGGTTCTGACCCCGTGTACTTTTAGGTTTTTGCCCTAGCACTACACAACTGATTCAAATAATCTAAACTTGATGATGCTTTGATTATTGTAATTAGCTGTGCAGTGCTAGGGCAAAAACCAAAACGCGCGCCCAGGACCGGACCGAGTTTGGGTAACCCTGTCACACCACTTCTCACTTGCAACAAGTTTTACCTTCTACAGTTTCCGGTTGTGGTACAAACTGTCTAGTATTGACTACATTTAGTTATATTCTGTCCAGTACTGGCTACATTTTGTTCTATTCGTTCCATATTAATGTAACATGGTTGTGTGGATCCGTCATGGGCTTTATTATACAATATCACTGATCTACAATAATACTGCATATTTAAACCAAAAGTTTCTGACTTCTTGAAGTATCTTCTTGTTACGTTTTTTATTCGCCCAAATTATTTATAAACAAATATCTAAATAGCTATAATTTCCACAACTAGGTTACAAACAACGTCAAAATTGACGTCAGAATAACTCCAGTCTTTTGAACAAGACTTGACACGCACCTACATAACTTCTAAAACACGACGATAGGCTACGTTTGATGATTTTTACCTTATAGTTGCATTTATCCGAGTTTCCTTTCTTGGTGCCAGTCGCCGGTAATGCAGAGTAGTAGTTAAAAAACAGGAATAAAGTTGTGAGTAGGTAAAATAGTCTCGGTCGCGCAGCCATCCCCTCTAGTCCATGAAGACTATCTGTTCAGACTGGAGGTTGAGCCGTCTGACTCAGAATGTTGTTATCTGTGAAGTCCGAGACGGAGTAGTGTTCCCTGCAAGGTGGGGCTGTGGCCCGTAGCAGCCTACCTACAGCTATTGAGAGACCACTGCTGAAGTTGGTTGGCAAAAAGTTAGTAGGCTATTTGGCAGGTCCGGTGTTGTGCCGAAAATGTCCCCCCTGCCAGAATTATCCCCCCTTCTAATTTCCTTAATTTTGTGGCTAGAGTCAAATACTTTATATAGAACAAACTTCACGTCAAGACAGGCAACCGAAATTAATCATTAATGTATGTGTGTTATTAAACATAGAGGAGGGAGTAAAATGTTGGCAAGCAATAAACATTTCCGATCCAACTATGGCTAAATTTTTATCCTTATAGAAATACAAGTCGAATAAGACACGGGGGAGATGACGAGATGAACAGATTTATTTATGGACTAATACAAAAATTCAGTAGCGGATTTACAGTTGAAGTTGGAAGTTTACATACACCTTAGCCAAATACATTTAATCTCTGTTTTTCACAATTCCTGACATTTAATCCTAGTAAACATTCTCAGTCTTAGGTCAGTTAGGATCACCACTTTATTTTAAGAATGTGAAATGTCAGAATAATAGTAGAGAGAATGATTTATTTCAGCTTTTATTTCTTTCATCACATTCCTAGTGGGTCAGAGGTTTACATACCAAACATTAATTGAGTGTAGCATTGCCTTTAAATTGTATAACTTGGGTCAAACGTTTCAGGTAGCCTTCCACAAGCTTCCCACAATAAATTGGGTGAATACTGGCCCATTCCTCCTGACAGGGCAGGTGTAACTGAGTCAGGTTTGTAGGCCTCCTTGCTCGCACATGCTTTTTCAGTTCTGCCCACACATTTTCTATGGGATTGAGGTCAGGGCTTTGTGATGGCCACTCCAATACCTTGACTTTGTTCTCCTTAAATTATTTTGCCCCAACTTTGGAAGTATGCTTGGGGTCATTGTCCATTTAGAAGACCCATTTACGACCAAACGTTAACTTCCTGACTGATGTCTTGAGATGTTGCTTCAATATATCCACATAATTTTCCAGTCCCTCATGATGCCATCTATTATGTGAAGTGCACCAGTCCCTCGCGTAGCAAAGCACCCCCACAACATGATACTGCAACCCCCGTGCTTCACAGTTGGGATGGTGTTCTTCAGCTTGCAAGCCTCCCCCTTTTTCCTCCAAACATAACGATGGTCATTATGGCCAAACAGTTCTATTTTTGTTTCATCAGACCAAAAATTATGATCTTTCTCCCCATGTGCAGTTGCAAACCATAGTCTGGCTTTTCTATGGCGGTTTTGGAACAGTGGCTTCTTCCTTGCTGAGCGGCCTTTCAGGTCATGTCGATGTAGGACTCGTTTTATTGTGGATATAGATACTTTCGTACCTGTTTCCTCCAGCATCTTCACAAGGTCCTTTGCTGTTGTTCTGGGATTGATTTGCACTTTCCCCACCAAAGTATGTTAATCTCCAGGAGACAGAACGAGTCTCCTTCCTGAGCGATATGGCGGCTGCGTGGTCCCATGGTGTTTATACTTGCACACTATTGTTTGTACAGATGAACGTGGTACCTTCAGGCTTGAACCAGACTTGTGGAGGTCTACAATTTATTTTCTAAATCTTGGCTGATTTATTCTGATTTTCCCATGATGTCAAGCAAAGAGGCACTGAGCTTAAAAGGTAGTCCTTGAAATACATCCACAGGTACACCTCCAATTGACTCAAATGATGTAAATTAGTCTATCAAAATCTTTTAAAGCCATGACACAATTTTCCAAGCTGTTTAAAGGCACAGTCAACTTAGTGTATGTAAACTTCTGACCCACTGGAATTGTGATACAGTGAATTATAAATCTGTAAACAATTGTTGGAAAAATTACTTTGTTCATGGACAATGTAGATGTCCTAACCGACCTGTCAAAACTATAGTTTGTTAACAAGAAATTTGTGGAGTAGTTGAAAAACGAGTTTTAGTGTCTCCACACTAAGTGTATGTAAACTTCAGACTTCAACTGTAGGTACAGGCGACATGGGCGGAACCGGGCGCCCCCTGGTGCGGGCTGGGGCGTGCTCGAGCACTGAAGGGGGGTTCGCCCAGGGCGCCATACAAGCTAGAACTGCCACATACACTTGAAACAAATAGCCAAACTGAAAACTGCAGACAAAAATGCTTTCTGCTACTAAGTTCAGTGAAATGTAAGCTAAACTGACAACAGGGTGAAGAGCAGAAATCTCAACTAGCAAGCAAGTTGCAGCAATGAAGAACGCGAATGGGGGGGGGGGGGGATTCTGGCAGGGGGGACATTTTCGGCACAACACTGGCTCCATGCATAAGCGACATAAGCAGTTGTTAGTTTTTACGGGGACTCAATTTACTGCCGAGCTCGAATAGTAGAATACACAAGTTGTAAGTTCAAATTTGGTTATGCATCAGCAGTTTTTCTTTTGTTTTGTCAGTCACTTGCTAGGTTTCGATTGGTGACAGATTTTCATGGGGACGTTTAAAAAACGCAGAAAGAAAATATGCCCATTTTCCCACCAGTGATGGGTTTCCACCTAACTGACTTCTGGATAAAAATCGTAGTGCACACGTTTATTTTTTCTCTTTTAAGTTTTCTTCTACCTCATAAAAATCGGAAGTTCAATGTGTTTCCATCCCATTTTCAAGTATACCGATAGTTTTGTCACAAAATCTGTTATGGTCTTGGCACGTGTGCTCTAGCCAATAGCTCACAGATACAGTGCAGGTAGGCTAGTCTGCATGATGACATTATTATGGATTGCCTAAAAGCAAGAATATCTGTATTTGTCAGTCAAGCATTCCAGGGACAACTACTTAATAAAGGTCTCAGAGCGAGTGACGTCACCAATTGAAACTCTATTAGCGCGCACCCCGCTAACTAGCTAACCATTTCACACCGGTTACAGCCACCCCCCTTTTGACCTCCTCCTTTTCCACAGCAACCAGTGTTCTGGTTCCCTCTCCTCTCCCCTACCTGGGCTCAAACCAGGGACCCTTTGCACACATCAACAACGGCCTCTTACAAAGCATCATTACCCAATCGCTCTACAAAATCCACAGCCCTTGCAGAGCAAGGGGAACAACTATTTCAAGGTCTCAGGGCAAGTGACGTCACCGATTGAAACGCTATTAGCACACACCCCGCTAACTAGCTAGCCATTTCACACTGGTTACACTTTCACCACCCTGTAAAGTTCATCATAACCAATTCCATCTTTAGCCTAATAAGCTGCAAGGTTTCCTGAGTCGTAGTGGTAGGCATTCCAAAAAAATCCCTGCTTGGTGGGGGGGCCCATAACTAAATAATCGCTTAGGGACCCCAAAAGGCTGGAGCTGCCCTGCTATTTGGTCACTTTGTTGCCACCCACCTCAAAATGTGATCTTGTTCTTTGACTCTGGAATTGTTTAAAATGAAGTGTGTCCATGTGAATAAGCCCTTTCACACAGGACTCTCAGAAATCTCCAAGAAAGTTTCTGTGACATTACCTGCTCATAAGCTCAGGTATGCACCCCTTTCAACCTGTAATGATATGTATTGGAGGGCCCCTAGGCTCTTCAGCAAGGGCATCAAACACTGGCAAAATGTTGACTCCTATGGTTTAAAACCTACAATGTTTAAGTATCCATAATTTTCAAGTAGGCTACCGGCGTGTGTATTTTCTTTTCATAATTGAGGGTACATAGAAACAAGTGGCTCTCCTACTGACCAAGTTTCTCAAATTTCTATAGAAATATGATGTGGAGATCAAAGTGGGAATTGACTCAGAACCTTATGAGAAAGTGATGCATTTGGGACATTATCTGTGCAGTTACATCCATCTCCCCTTTCAGGTGATCTGGTGTCTCCATTGAAGTCATCATGAAAAAAAAATCCTCTTTGTTGCATCATGAAAGCTGAGCAAATCAATTCACAATCTTTGTGGCAAACAATTATCTACATTTATCAATGTAGCATACAGATGGTGAGTTAAAGTTGGGTCGTCACTAGTTAACACAGCCACAAAGGCATAAACCCCACCTATTTCTACAATTTAGCTTCTTAAAATCTGATTTAAACCTTACCCTAACCCCACTGCTAATCTTATGCCTAACTCTAACCTTAAATTTAAACCAAAAAGCTTTTTTTTTATGATTTAAAAAAATAAAAAAATAATGACTGGACCTTGTGTGGAGGGTAGAAGTGAGAGAGTGTGAAGGGTAGAGGTGAGAGACAGAGAGAGAGAGAGAAGGGTAGAAATGAGAGCCCCTTTGAATTGAATTGAGAGAGAGACAGAGCGAGAGAGAGTGAAGGGTAGAAATGAGAGCCTCTGAATTTAATTGCAAGAGAGAGAGAGAGAGAGAGCCCCAGGACAACAGAGCCCCAGGACAACCCTACAGAGCCCCAGGACAACAGCACAATTAGACCCAACCAAATCATGAGAAAACAAAAAGATAATTACTTAACACATTGGAAAGAATTAACAAAAAAACAGAGCAAACTAGAATGCTATTTGGCCCTACACAGAGAGTACACAGCGGCAGAATACCTGACCACTGTGACTGACCCAAAATTAAGGAAAGCGTTGACTATGTACAGACTCAGTGAGCATAGCCTTGCTATTGAGAAAGGCCGCCGTAGGCAGACATGGCTCTCAAGAGAAGACAGGCTATGTGCTCACTGCCCACAAAATGAGGTGGAAACTGAGCTGCACTTCCTAACCTCCTGCCCAATGTATGACCATATTAGAGATACATATTTCCCCCAGATCACACAGATCCACAAAGAATTCAAAAACAAATCCAATTTTGAAAAACTCCCATATCTACTGGGTGAAATTCCACAGTGTGCCATCACAGCAGCAAGATTTGTGACCCGTTGCCACGAGAAAAGGGCAACCAGTGAAGAACAAACACCATTGTAAATACAATCCATATTTATGCTTATTTATTTTATCTTGTGTCCTTTAACTATTTGTACATTGTATATATATATATATAATATGACATTTGTCATGTCTTTACTGTTTTGAAACTTCTGTATGTGTAATGTTTACTGTTCATTTTTGTTGTTTTTCACTTATATATTAACTTTGTATGTTGTCTACCTCACTTGCTTTGGCAATGTTAACACATGTTTCCCATGCCAATAAAGCCCTAGAATTGAATTGAGAGAGAGAGTGAAGGGTAGAAATGAGGGCCTGTGAATTTAATTGCAAGAGAGAGACAGAGAGAGTGTGAAGGGTAGAGGTGAGAGACAGAGAGAGAGTGTGAAGGGTAGAGGTGAGAGACAGAGAGAGAGAGAGTGTGAAGGGTAGAAATGAGAGCCCCTTTGAATTGAATTGCAAGAGAGAGATCTCTCTCTCTCTATTTCACTTTATTTAGCATGGTAAACATATGTTGCCCCATGCCAATAAAGACCTTAAATAGTAATTTAATTGACACAAATTCCAACGAGACACCGTTGCACTAGAGCACACAAAAAATGATACATACCTGGGCCTAAACATCAGCATCACAAGTTACTTTCACAAAGCTGTGACCGATCTGAGAGACAAGGCAAGAAGGGCCTTTATGCCATCAAAAGGAACATAAAATTCGACATACCCATTAGGATCTGGCTAAAAGTAATTGAATCAGTTATATAACCCATTGCCCTTTATGGTTGTGAGGTCTTGGGTCCAAGAATTCACAAAGAACCAACCAAGAATTCACAAAATAGGACAAACACCAAACTGAGACTCTGCATGAAGAATTCTGCATAAATATCCTCATTGTACAACATAAAACACCAAATAATGCAGAGCAGAATTAGGCCGATACCCGCTAATGAGCAAAGTCCAGAAAAGATCCATTAAATTCTACAACCACCTAAAAGGAAGATATTCCCAAACCTTCCATAACAAAGCCATCAACTACAGAGAGATGAACCTGGAGGAAAGTCCCCTCAGCAAGCTGATCCTGGGGCTCTGTTCACAAACACAAAACACACCACACAGAGCCCCAGGGCAGCAACACAAGTAGACCCAACCAAATCAAGAGAAAAAAAAGATAATTACTTGACACATTGGAAAGAATTAACAAAAAAAAAACAAAGCAAACTAGACTGCTTTTTGGCCCTAAACAGAGAGTACACAGTGGCAGAATACCTGACCACTGTGACTGACCCAAACTTAAGGAAAGCTTTGACTATGTACAGACTCAGTGATTATAGCCTTGCTATTGAGAAAGGCCACCATAGGCAGACCGGGCACTCAAGAGAAGACAGGCTATGAGCACACTGCCCACAAAACAAGATGGAAACTCAGCTGCACTTCCTAACCTCCTGCCAGATGAATTAACATATTAGAGATATATATTTCCCGCAGATAACACAGACCCACAAGGAATTAGAAAACAAATCCAATTTTGATCAACTCCCATGTCTATTGGGTGAAACACCACAGTCTGCAACTACAGCAGCATGACTTGTGACCTGATGCCGCAAGAAAATGGCAACGGGTGAAGAACAAACACCAATGTAAATACAGCCCATATTTATGTTTATTTATTTTTTACTTTTGTACTTTAACTATTTGAAAATCGTTACAACACTGTATATAGACATAATGACATTTGACATTTCTTTATTCTTTCTGAACTTTTGTGAGTGTAATGTTTTCTGTTCATTCTTTATTTCACTTTGGTTTCTTATCTATTTCACTTGCAACATATGTTTCCCATGCCAATAGGAAAGTGAGAGAGAGAGAGACTCTCTCCGATTGGCATGCTTTTGCGCCCTCCTGTGTATAGGCAGTGGAACTGCAGCCATAACATGTCAGTAGTGTAGTGAGTTAGCAAAAGGTTGCCTTTATTAAGTCATTAACAGAAATTCCTTAACACATATCAAACATCATCTTCAGTGCTGTCGCTCATACAATAAGCTATCCAATAATAGTATTCAATGTTAGTTTTGCAATAAGTATCAAGGATTACAAATAGAGGACGGCGTACCCAGCAAGGAGAGCGGATCTATAGGGAAATTGGTAGGCACAAACTTGTTCCACTGAATTTGGACTAGGCCACACTGTCATCACTCTCATAGGAAAAAAATCCAGAAAGTCACATTGTAGGATTTTTAATGAATTTATTAGCAAATTATGGTGGAAAATAAGTATTTGGTCACCTACAAACAAGCAAGATTTCTGGCTCTCACAGACCTGTAACTTCTTCTTTAAGAGGCTCCTAATGGCAACTGTTTGAACTTGTTATCAGTATAAAAGACACCTGTCCACAACCTCAAACAGTCACACTCCAAACTCCACTATGGCCAAGACCAAGGAGCTGTTAAAGGACACCAGAAACAAAATTGTAGACCTGCACCAGGCTGGGAAGACTGAATCTGCAATAGGTAAGCAGCTTGGTTTGAAGAAATCAACTGTGGGAGCAATTATTAGGAAATGGAAGACATACCACTGATAATCCCTCGATCTGGGGCTCCACGCAAGATCTCACCCCGTGGGGTCGAAATGATCACAAGAACGGTGAGCAAAAATCCCAGAACCACACAGGGGGACCTAGTGAATGACCTGCAGAGAGCTGGGACCAAAGTAACAAAGCCTACCATCAGTAACACACTACGCCGCCAGGGGCTCAAATCCTGCAGTGCCAGACGTGTCCCCCTGCTTAAGCCAGTACATGTCCAGGCCCGTCTGAAGTTTGCTAGAGAGCATTTGGATGATCCAGAAGAAGATTGGGAGAATGTCATATGGTCAGATGAAACCAAAATAGAACCTTTTGGTAAAAACTCAACTCGTCGTGTTTGGAAGACAAAGAATGCTGAGTTGCATCCAAAGAACACCATACCTACTGTGAAGCATGGGGGTGGAAACATCATGCTTTGGGGCTGTTTTTCTGCAAAAGGACCAGGACGACTGATCCGTGTCAAGGAAAGAATGAATGGGGCCATGTATCGTGAGATTTTGAGTGAAAACCTCCTTCCATCAGCAAGGGCATTGAAGATGAAATGTGGCCGGGTCTAGGAACCCTAGGAAGCTCTTTGCCCCCTTCTCCTTCCTGAATCCTCCTCCCCCTCCTCCCTCTCTGCAGATGACTTCGTCAACCATTTTGAAAAGAAGGTCGACGACATCCGATCCTCGTTTGCTAAGTCAAACGACACCGCTGGTTCTACTCACACTGCCCTACCCTGTGCTCTGACCTCTTTCTCCCCTCTCTCTCCAGATGAAATCTCGCGTCTTGTGACGGCCGGCCGCCCAACAACCTGCCTGCTCGACCCTATCCCCTCCTCTCTTCTCCAGACCATTTCCGGAGACCTTCTCCCTTACCTCACCTCGCTCATCAACTTATCCCTGACCGCTGGCTACGTCCCTTCCGTCTTCAAGAGAGCGAGAGTTGCACCCCTTCTGAAAAAACCTACACTCGATCCCTCCGATGTTAACAACTACAGACCAGTATCCCTTCTTTCTTTTCTCTCCAAAACTCTTGAACGTGCCGTCCTTGGTCAGCTCTCCCGCTATCTCTCTCAGAATGACCTTCTTGATCCAAATCAGTCAGGTTTCAAGACTAGTCATTCAACTGAGACTGCTCTTCTCTGTATCACGGAGGCGCTCCGCACCGCTAAAGCTAACTCTCTCTCCTCTGCTCTCATCCTTCTAGACCTATCGGCTGCCTTCGATACTGTGAACCATCAGATCCTCCTCTCCACCCTCTCCGAGTTGGGCATCTCCGGCGCGGCCCACGCTTGGATTGCGTCCTACCTGACAGGTCGCTCCTACCAGGTGGCGTGGCGAGAATCTGTCTCCTCACCACGCGCTCTCACCACTGGTGTCCCCCAGGGCTCTGTTCTAGGCCCTCTCCTATTCTCGCTATACACCAAGTCACTTGGCTCTGTCATAACCTCACATGGTCTCTCCTATCATTGCTATGCAGACGACACACAATTAATCTTCTCCTTTCCCCCTTCTGATGACCAGGTGGCGAATCGCATCTCTGCATGTCTGGCAGATATATCAGTGTGGATGACGGATCACCACCTCAAGCTGAACTTCGGCAAGACGGAGCTGCTCTTCCTCCCGGGGAAGGACTGCCCGTTCCATGATCTCGCCATCACGGTTGACAACTCCATTGTGTCCTCCTCCCAGAGCGCTAAGAACCTTGGCGTGATCCTGGACAACACCCTGTCGTTCTCAACTAACATCAAAGCGGTGGCCCGTTCCTGTAGGTTCATGCTCTACAACATCCGCAGAGTACGACCCTGCCTCACACAGGAAGCGGCGCAGGTCCTAATCCAGGCACTTGTCATCTCCCGTCTGGATTACTGCAACTCGCTGTTGGCTGGGCTCCCTGCCTGTGCCATTAAACCCCTACAACTCATCCAGAACGCCGCAGCCCGTCTAGTGTTCAACCTTCCCAAGTTCTCTCACGTCACCCCGCTCCTCCGCTCTCTCCACTGGCTTCCAGTTGAAGCTCGCATCCGCTACAAGACCATGGTGCTTGCCTACGGAGCTGTGAGGGGAACGGCACCTCAGTACCTCCAGGCTCTGATCAGGCCCTACACCCAAACAAGGGCACTGCGTTCATCCACCTCTGGCCTGCTCGCCTCCCTACCACTGAGGAAGTACAGTTCCCGCTCAGCCCAGTCAAAACTGTTCGCTGCTCTGGCCCCCCAATGGTGGAACAAACTCCCTCACGACGCCAGGACAGCGGAGTCAATCACCACCTTCCGGAGACACCTGAAACCCCACCTCTTTAAGGAATACCTAGGATAGGATAAGTAATCCTTCTCACCCCCCCCCCTTTAAGATTTAGATGCACTATTGTAAAGTGACTGTTCTACTGGATGTCATAAGGTGAATGCATCAATTTGTAAGTCGCTCTGGATAAGAGCGTCTGCTAAACGACTTAAATGTAAATGGGTCTTTCAGCAGGACAGTGATCCCAAACACAGTGCCCGTCTCCAGATCTCAACCTCATAGAAAATCTTTGGCGGGAGTTGAAAGTCTGTGTTGCCCAGCAACAGCCCCAAAACATCACTGCTCTAGAGGAGATCTGCATGACGGAATGGGCCAAAATACCAGCAACAGTGTGTGAAAACCTTGTGAAGAGTTACAGAAAACGTTTGACCTCTGTCATTGCCAATACAGGGTATATAACAAAGTATTGAGATCAACTTTTGTTATTGACCAAATACTTATTTTCCACCATAATTTGCAAATAAATTCATTTAAAAAAATCCTCCAATGTGATTTTCTGGATTTTTTTTCTCATTTTGTCTGTCATAGTTGAAGTGTACCTATGATGAACATTACAGGCCTCATCTTTTTAAGTGGGAGAACTTGCACAATTGGTGGCTGACTAAATACTTTTACACATTTAAACTAAAGTCACCGTCCTGGGCAGATATCAGACAAAACTCATCCTTGGCCCTGGTTAATTTTAGTCTTAAATCAACCGAATTTAAGAGTAAACGTTCTTGAAAGAAAATGTCACAGTGTATAGACCCTAGCAGATGAAACTCTCAAGATTTGGCACAGTAGCGAGCACGTGCCTCCAGTCCTTTGTTTGCACCAGTGGAAGGGTCCATAGAGACTCCTGCAGTATCCTTGCTAAACAACCCGGAGCTGAATTGTGTTCAATGTTATTGGTGGCAACAATATTATACTCTTTTGACCAGACAGCATTAGATAGATGGGGCTACACATAGATATAGAGAGGGGCTATTTTGCTCGCTCGGATGATTTCTCCGGTGAGATACATTCATCAAATTAAGAACTGAAAAAAAAATGAAACACACAGAGACGAAATATAAATGATTTAATGTTTTTTTCTTTGTAAATTCTTTGGGGAAGCCCGGCTTCCCTTGGCACCCATAAATACACACCACTGTCTCCTGGTTTTGATACTGGATATCAGCAAATACAACACAGATATAAAGTGTATTGTGTAATTAATGAAAAGTCATGATTTGAAATAAATGATTAAAAGATTACTTTTGTTAATGTAAAATATATACGTGCAAATCTGGACCAATGCCCAGATATTTGTAATTGTCAACAGTCTCCACAACTTGATCCTTTAATAGTTGTTTGTTGTGGGGTTGGGAAATCAACCAATAATAAAATAATGATTGCCATATTTTGTGTCTGCTCTCATAGTCATAGGTGTCATTGTGAATTGACAAAGTTGCATCAGTGTCCCCAAAAAATATTAGATCTCAGAATCTGATGACAGGTTCCTTTCATCTGCCTCTAATGCATCAACGCTGGCTAGTTGCAAATTCTGTGATGCGGCGCGTATCCTCCTTGCGAGGCAAATTAAAATGCAGAACAGAATAACAATCAGCGCCATCACCAGTGGACCTGAGAGGATGAATAGGTGAACTCTCTCTGCCCCAGACTCCCAACTGACATCCAGCTTGTTGTTCAGACTGAGGTGAGAGGCAGTGCAGGTGTAGTTGTGTTTCTCCCTTAGCTCCTCAGTACTGACATAAATACTCTTCCTCAGCTGGTAGGTCCCGTCTCCACCAGGCAGAACCTCCCCCCCTGTCAGATCCTGTTCTGCCACTGGATGGCCATCTCTCAGCAGGGTCAAGTTGATGTGGCGGGGGTAGAAACCAAACGCCAGACAGATCACCTGGAGGTCTCCAGAAACCTCTTTCTTTATCAACCGGAGTCTGGGAGGCACTCTCCGCATCACAAAGTTCTTCTCTCTGTTCAGGCATTTTTTCAGTGTGTTGATACAAATAGGAAGCCAAACATTAGCATAAAGTGTTCTTTCAGTTGCTTGCCTCATCCAATTATATCCTAGTAGTAGTTGCCCAGAATCATATGTAAAATGTGTCATGTTGTAATATACCGCATAATCTGCAAAAATTCCATTAAAAGAGTTCTTTGTCATGATCAGGGCAGGTTCACCATTGTGCAGTATCTCACAGCCACCGATTCTTTGCTGAAGGTGAACACCTTCAGTGAGATTTAAGTGGTGCTTTAGGCGAAATGATCTCTCTTTCATGTGGTGGTACATAGTTCCAAGTACATAAGTTCCATCCTGAGCTTCGTCATTCATTTGGTCTGTAATATGGTAACCCCTGTAGACAGACAGTTTCATGTTGGAGTCATAGTAACCTATTTGAACATCATCCAACATCAACACAACTGTAAACTCAGGGAAAGGCGTCTCTCCGATTATGTATGTTGCAAGTGCCCACAGAGAATGTGATCCTGAACCTGCGAAAAGAGTGACATTATACACCGTTGTGGACCGTTAACATTTTATGACATAAAAGTCATTAAATGAGTTTGAGAGAAAGTTAGTAGTCCATCTTACCTGCGTTGACAATGGTGTAAAATGAAAGAACAAACAAAAAGATTGACAGTTTGCCCATGATTTTGAAGTGTAGCCTTGTGTAGCATGTCTCAAGTTTCTGACAGACTTCCTGTTTCACTTCTAAAAATCATATATACTACGTTCCTGCACGTGGGCATTCCTGCGTCTGCAGGAACGCCCCTCCCTCCAGCATCCCATTGGTTCCTGCATTCCTGACGTGGCGAGGCGCGCCGGTATTTCGTGGACTGCAGGGATTGGACACGCGATATTGACAAATTTGTAAATGTAAATATGCAGGTGCGCTTGCATACAGAGTGTATTTATGTAAATATAACTACCGAGGGACACCGAAACCACTGAGCTGTTTCTCCTCGCGCCATGGCTTGTCCCGCACAACTGCTGTCAACAGACTTTACAAGTTGACTTCCTCAGGAACGATGTCAAACAGATAGTTATTTAAAAGTTGATTTGCCTTGGGATTTCTTGTAATCACGGTAAGATAAGGGTTCCAATATGTCTGCTAGGTTTAGAAAGCTGTCAGTTGGTTTGTGTCATTATAGCATAATTGTGTGTTATTTTCTAAATGGGGGGAAAAAATGCATTATGGGTTTACAAGCATCGGCTAACCCATGTGTATGTGACCCAATAAAGTTTGATTTTGAGTGGATAACCGTAAAAAGTTATTGCATAGAATAGGACTATGTTTTATGTTTCCATATGGCAGTTGAACTGTAACAAAATGTAATCAATTAATAAGAAACGGACCATGAGCACCGAAGTCAAATTAGTTTTATATTGGATATTCGGTGTTCTCTGGCCAATAGCTATTGAACCAAGCTTGCCATGACTATGAAAATGGTGTGTCCTGAATCAGGGTGGACAGAACATGGTAGGGGCACTTAAAGATTTTGCCTTGCACATTCACCCTCTGAATGGCACACATACAACATTCTTCTTTTACTGGTCTCCTCCCCTCATCTACTCTAATTTGAATGGTATTTAACACCATTCAGGGGTTGTTGCTGGATTCACCTGGATAGTCTGTCATGGAAGGAGCAAGTGTTAATGTTTTGTTATTCTGAAGCAGGTGGATGATGAATAAAGCCACTATATTCCTTCCCTGATTCACAATATCATTTGTTTGTTTAAATGCCCACACCAGTAGGAATCAACCTTTTCGTGTTAAACTATTGCCAGTGCTTACCCTGATGTTGCACAATGACAAAATTATGACTTATGGTTCAAAGTATGATAAACCTGAACTGCCCACTTCATGCAAATCCATGTGACTGCGCTTTCTTTTCCTATTATATGACATACAAATCGTTTTCAACCTACATTTTAGTTTCAGGGCTGGGTTTTATTTTAATGCTACCACTAGGCTAGGGCGGTATACTGTATATTTGGACATTTCTACGGGTTCTTTCAATATCATTTAAACTCATTTGTTGCAGTTTTTTAAATAAATGTGAATATTTGTAGCTACATCTTAAGTAAATCCCTGCAGTCAACATGCAATACGTTAGGTGATAAAGATCTCGTTCTTCATTTCTCGTCACAATTTTTCATTTTGAAGTGATATGGTGTTTGCTTACAAACACACAATGACGAGAGAATGGTGCCTTGTGAGTCACTCAGTTGTGCAGCGCACACACGCCTGGTGATCTAGTTACAGTATGGAATTCACAAGGAAATGTTTGCCAGCTCGATAACTTACTAAAATGTGCTAAATTCTCTGCAGTTGTGCATTTTGGTTTGCTAATGTAGTAGCATTTAGCTAAGTGGTAAGCTTTCAAAATCAAGCTTAGTTTGGTAACAGCTGAGAATCCCCTCCTGGATCTAGAGCCTTGCTGGCTAATATTTGTGAGTAGCATGTTTTGAGTTACTTGTATAACTTTGAGCTGGTTTGTCTGTCCTGAAAATAGTTAGACTGTATAAAATGTTGACAATGCGCTCATTAGTATTTAGTTAGCATTCTCTATGGGATATTACATGCACTTTATAGCATTGCTAACCTTTTGCATTAGAGGCTGGGGGATTAGAAAATAACGTCCCTTGTCTTCAGTGCTGGTATTACCGACTATCCCGGTATAGCACAAGGTTGGTATGTCAATCTGGATACCGCCCAAGTTTAGTTACCACCCACCAGCATGGCATTGTTTATTAATCAGAAACGTCTGCTAAGTTATTCGTCTTCGTCACTGAAATGAGCCAAACTGCCTGTCAAATTGGCTATTGAAGATTTTAATTTAAAAGAAGATAATTTTTTTTTACATCCACACCTGATTCAGAATACACACTTTTCATAGTCATGGCCTGCTTTGTTCAGTTGCAATTTATGAAAGAAAACAGACTAAAACTCAATTGAACTTATGCTCAAATGATTTATTTATTTATATAGCCTACGGCAGGCATACCTACCTGCTGGCACCAACCATTTTAGCCTACTGATAATTCTGTCCTGTTCTCCGTCTGGTAAGGCCAGGTGTCATGATGCCCCAGTTAACAGTGGCAACCATCCTGCAGCTCACCCTACTGCTCTCCGCACTACCAGCCCAGTACCTCATCTCCCGGTGGACCGGAGCGTCCGTAGCGCAGCGCTACCACGCCACCAAACGGTAACGGTTCGCTCAGACCCCCTAATGGCATGGCACTCATTCATCTGCAAGCACACCCCTTCACCATTCTGAGAGCCACCACCTCTCTAAATCTAGCGACAAACATGGCACAGCATATAAGAGCTTTTCTTTTACCATTTATTCTTCTAATATTATACGTGAAATATCTGACTGCAGGGTGTGGGGTTAGGGTTAATAATGTTTCTGTTTTTACTGCAGTTTTCTGGGTATCTGTGATCAGGGGTTAGAGGTCAGGGTTATGGTTATTATGTCTGTCTCTACCAGGCTCCAGGGTATCTAGGTTGAGTTGAAGAAGTCCTACCTGAACACTGCCACCTGGACTGAGTTAGGCCGGGGTTAGGGGTAAGAGGTTCGGGTTATTAATGTGTCTGTCTCGACCAGGTTGTTGGGTATGTGGGGTGAGTGGAGGAAGTCCTACCTGAACACCACTGTCTGGACAGAGTGGATCGCAGACCTTATGGATAGAATCACGTACGTCACATTTCCCTCTAGTAATTCTACAGCGTTACTCCTTATAGCAGAGGTGTCAAACTCTTTGCTGGAGGACTGTGTGTCTGTGGGTTTTCACTGCTCCCTTGTACTTATTTGATCAATTAAAGTAATTGATTAGTTAGGACCTCCCCTCACCTTGTTGTCTGGGTCTTAATTGGACACAAAGGGGAAAAAACAGAAACCAGCAGACACTCGGTCATCCAGAAATGTAGTTTGATCCACCTGCTGTTGGGGTGAGTCAGGTAAGTTGAGCCACCCATGTTTCTAGGAAACCATACACATAATTCATAATTTCACCAAATATTTAGGAAGAGGTAATCATTTCATGAAGTCTGAAGGGAAAAAAACATGTGGGAAAGTGCTAAGTAAGAAAGTCAAATGAATGAATATGTTGGAGTTTTCATGATGCTTGTATCTAAACCAAAGTATATCATTTTATACATTAGTTGGTCTCTAAGCTTCAATATGAGTTCCTAAAACTAGCATTAAAGTGCATCATTGTAGCTGTGTGGGCTAATATAGTCAGTGTTTGCCTTGGTAAGTTGAGTCAATAGCAAGTTGAGCAAATAAAAGTGTATTCTTCCCAGGCGTAAAGCAAGGCATTATCGCTGGGATATGAGCTAACAGGGCATGTTTTCAAAATGGTAGTGTTTACATTCATTCTGATTATTACCAGGGATACACAACATCCTGAAATGGATGTAGATTATCTTTGTTAGAAAGGACACTATTCCCTTGACGGAGTGATGCATAAAAATAATGTCTAAATTTACCCCACTCTCGTGTTATATTATACACCAGCTTATAGTATCCGCTACCTGCAGACGGACCCAGGCCCCACAGGACATTTTGGAAGCAACTATGGTAACACTGTCTGTCTCTAACTCCCAGGGTGCTGGTGGGAGGGGAAGAGGAGGGAGAGGTTCCTGGAGAGTCTCCTGCTCTGGAGGTCATGCTGCAAGACAACGACCTGGGCTTCTTTGGAGGTGTGTGTGTTTGTTCTTGGTGTGTCTGCCAGTCAGGAATGAAGGTGAGAAAATCCAGACTGGTTCTGCAGGTTTACTTCCTGTTACTGTACTGGTCTGATTGGTGTGAACCTCTCCTTTCTCCTCTCCTTTTTCTTCTCTCATCCTACTTTACCACATATCCTCTCTTTATACCCCCAGCCTCCCGGTCGGTCCGTAGGCCGCGCCCCCCCTTCGTCTTCCTGCGTGTGGGTGATGTCGTCATGGAGCGGAATGGTCACATGATCGGGGTGATCGTCAGCTGGGACCCAGAGCTCCGAGCC
The DNA here is from genome assembly GCF_021184085.1 of Oncorhynchus gorbuscha. Lineage (NCBI taxonomy): Eukaryota > Metazoa > Chordata > Actinopteri > Salmoniformes > Salmonidae > Oncorhynchus > Oncorhynchus gorbuscha. The sequence goes on along the minus strand of NC_060190.1, from coordinate 70,292,936 downwards.
CCCCCAGAGTGGATGAGCAGGTTGCACCCAAATGAGGAGGTAGCTTTGCTATGGAAAGAAGTTTTGAAGTTGAGGACTTTTCCCATTCTGACTGACTCGTCATCTCGATGGTCAGCTAATTGAGTTCTATGTAGGCTACAGCCTGCGCTGACCTTGTGTTTTGCCATGCTGACAGCAGTTAGCTAGCATAGGTTGGGGATAGATATTTCTCTGTCAAATCAAAGTTATGCCAAGATGGCAAGAACGAGGATCTAGAATGTGTTTCATCAGACACACTTTCTTAGCAAGGTGTTGTAGAACGAATCTTAACTTTTTTCAAAGTTTCATCATTGCATGTAAAGACATGTAACCATGGTAACAATATCAACTGCAAGTTGAATACCTGTGGTCTTCAGTCAGCTCAGCTGTCATACAACACAATATTCTATAACTGGCTAGTTTTGGCTCTTATGTCGACTGATATTTTTCCTGGGGGAGAAATCCCAAAACGACTAATATCCCTACAGAGGTAGGCTATATGATGGCATTGCACAAACATTGCCCAGCTTGAGCGTAGATCCATTTATCAACAAAAATCTATGGGTGTGTTCATGTTACAAAGACAAAACATTTGTAAATATATTGATGTGCTTATAAAGACAGTATGTCTACACTTAACTAGCAAATACAAATAGGTTTTGTGTAGAGTCTAACCAGAACTAGAATGGCATTCTAATTAATTCAACCTTTATTTAACTAGGCAAGTCGGTTAAGAACAAGTTCTTATTTCCAATGACGGCCTACGCCGGCCAAACCTGGACGACGCTGCGCCAATTGTGTGCCGCCCTATGGGACTCCCGAATCACGTCTATTTAACCACACACTGACCTGCACAGCTCTCTGGGTGAGGTTCTATATTCAACTCTCCACTGGGTGATGAAGTCCCTTACATCTATGTTATGGCCAGGTGCAGGCACGAGGGGTGGCGTGCCTGACACTCCATCCTGGATATGCCAGTGTGCCTCAACCCATGGGTCCAGGAGGCAGAGTTCAATAACTACAGACAGATATAAGATGCAGAAGCAAACCACTCTGTCGGCTACTGACCAATTCAAAGCTCCTTCCAGGAGGAGCTTTGAGAATGTTCCTTTAGGAGTCTCATTAGGTCATTAACTAACGTTTTCATAGGAATGTTTCCATTCCCACGTCAAATAGAACTTATAGAACATAGAACTTAAATAGAACCTGATTACCATGATCTCGGAATGTAATATATCAATGTTCTAGACACGTTTTCATGGGAACTTTGCAAGAATACGGCAAGGTAGCCTAGTGGTTAGACCGAAAAGGTTGCAAGTTCAAATCCTCGAGCTAACAAGGTACAGATCTGTCGTTTTTGCTCCTGAACAAGGCAATTAACCCACTGTTCCTAGGCCGTCATTGAAAATAAGAACTGACTTGCCTAGTTAAATAAAGGTAAAATACCTTTTTTATTTATTGGTTGTCACCTGATGGTTCCAAAAACATTCTCCCCCAAATGTTGTTTTCATTACATATCGTTCCTTGTTGCCGAGCCAATCAAGGCCCTGATTGGTGAACCATCAATCCATTCATGGCTCTATTTTTTTTCTTTTCTGTTGGCAAGGTTAAGGATACTCCCACACAGTGCTTTTAGCATAGTATTTTCAATGTACATATTTAAGACACTTTGACGTAGAGTCGTAGATGATTATATTGTGCATGTTCATTTATAAAGGGAAATATTATTGAACATTGTTGTGGAAATTCTACCTTTAGCTAATAACGAGTAGAGGCCAAATCAAAAAGTATTACATTTATAATGCGGAGGCTGGTCGCCCCACGCAGGTGAGACGGAGTGAGAGCCTCCTATACAAAGAGTACAGGAGCATTTATACAGTCAAGCTACCCCATGCAAGCATCTGCAAAACACGTGACCTTGTGTGTGATTGGACTGGGTGAAAAGGTTGCCTCTGTCTGTCACAACTCAGTGAGGACAATAGGGGCCAGAATGACAGGAAGTCACTCCAGGCATACCTCCTCTAACAGTAGCTCATGTGCCTTTGACTGTCGGCCCAGATCATGTATGGTCGTACTGGTCGCACACAAAACATGCTTCTTTGGCCCAGAAACAGGCTCCAGACAGAACAATAGCTTTATCAATTATGTGCAGGATATAACCTTTACTCTGTTTCCAGTTAACTTAAGAGGAACCAGTTAGTTTCTGTCAAGTATTGGCTGAGTGCCCAGACATCATGGGGTTATTCTACATGCACAACTGTTATATCAGGCCTTTTATTAATGCGTGCACACACTTTTCTGAGTTTGGTTCAAAATGGTCAAAGAAACTAATGCCTAGGCTTTAAGACTGTTTCAGTACACAAGCATTACTAAGGTTGAGCAGAATGTCCTCACCTGGAATTTGTACTCACACCCTCTTGGTTCATGGTACCCTCTTGGTTCATGGTACCCTCTTGGTTCATGGTACCCTCTTGGTTCATGGTACCCTCTTGGTTCATAGTACCCTCTTGGTTCATGGTCTTCCCACCACGCTAACATGTCTGTGTCAGGCATCAGTTTATCTGACTATACTTATCATTCTATAGCCAGCAGCATACCACCCTGCACCCCACTGCTGGCTTGTCTCTGAAGCTAAGCAGGTTTGGTCCTGGTTGGTCTCCGAATGGGATACCAGATGGTGTTGGAGGGCTAGTAGGAGGCACTCTATCCTCTGGTCTCCCCCAAAATATCCCAGGGCAGTAATTGGGGACATTGCCCTGTGCAGACCATATGAGCTGAGCGTGATCCCCAAAGGCTGGAGCATCGGCCTTCTCACCCGCTCCAGTAGCGCTCACTTCACCAGATCAGGGAATGCCAGGCCCCGCATGCATTCGTAGGCTGCGTGCTGCTAATAGCCCCTTGCTTTAGTTACTGTCATGGAGTTTGCTAAATATTTTCATAAAGAAACTGATCAAATGCACAGGTGCAAATCAAATCAAGGTGACTTACAAAGATTAAGATCAAGGGAGGGGGTGCAGTGATGTAGTGTCCACAACCTAAATAATAATTTGGGAATCTGAAAAGACACGTATCCCGAAAGCATGATGGTGTACTTACTACGTGCACATGCTAAAATAAAGGAAAGAGCTGTGTAGATAACTGTCATTGTAGCAAAGTATTTATAAACTGAAACACTTTTTTCATAAACTGATACCTTTTTGTTCTATTATTGATAAAATAGGCTACATGTCATATTAATATAGCCTATTTGAAATGATGAACACCTTACAGTCATGTTTTATTAAAATACTTTTCACATGGTTTACCAATGTTTCAATACTTTAAAATCAAATGGTAGGTCCATGTAGTCAGAAAAATAGATGGTTAAATTGTGTTTTTGTTTTTTTAATGACTGGAGTGGCAGTTTTTAGTTTTTTTTCCTGTGAGCGCGTAGTGGTTGGAAAGGACGTAGAGCCCCGACGAAATGATTTCCAACCGCTCAACTCACAGGGTGCCGTCTAACGGATGGGACGTTAAACGGATGTCCTGACTCTGTGGTCACTAAAGATCCCATGGCACTTATCGTAAAAGTAGGGGTGTTGACCCCGGTGTCCTGGCTAAATTCCCAATCGGGCCCTCATACCATCATGGCCACCTAATCATCCGCGGCTTCCAACTGGCTCATTCATCCCCCTTCCTCTCCCCTGTAAGTGTTCCCTCGCTGCTATAAATGAGAATGTGTACTCAGTTAACTTACCTGGTAAAGTAAGGTTAAAATAAAGACTCCTGATATCTCCAGGAGTGGTAAGTATAATTTATTGTCTCTGTTGTTTGGTCAATGTATCTTTGCTAGCTAGGGCCATCTACATGAAGTGCTGCCTACTTGGTGTGCAGACTGCTGTTAACTTGCAGATGATTGACATGTCAACCTAGGCAATCAGCAATTAGTACCGGGAGGTGTGCTCTTCACCTTTTGCAAGGCCATTAGTACTTCAGTCTCCTGTTTTCTCAGCAGCTGTAATCGGCGGATTCATCTCAACTAAGGCTATCGCCAAAATGGACTGTTCTGCTGTGTTAAATCAAGTCTAATTTTATCGATCACATATACATATTTAGCAGATGTTATTGCGGCTGTAGCGAAATGCTTGTGTTCCTAGCTCTGACAGTGCACTAATATCAACATTCTCAAGAATTACACAAATCTAAAAGTAAAATAAAGAAATATATTTGAGGAAGGAAAAGTGGGCAAGGCTCCACACCAATCTCTCAATTGACTATTTTTACCTAGTTATTTTCAGGTTCTCTCATTTTACTCTTTTGTAGCTTTGGAAACTGTGTTTCCTATCCCAGTTCGCTCTTCTCGCTGTAGGCTTTACAGATGCCCTCCACCCTTTTGACTGCAACCATTCTAATTTAGTGTACCCTGTGCGCACAAACCACGTGAAATTTCTGGTCTCTGGTGTTGTTTGGAACTGCTGATCTGTGGTCAGGAACGCTGAGTTCGTCTTAGCCTTTGCTGCCCTTCAGTCCCTATACTTTTTGACCCTGACGGAGACATGGATCGCCCCAAAGAGCAGCTCTCTTAATCTGACTACGTTTTCTCAGTCATATGGTCAGGGGTACACATTTTTTCTAAATGGAGATTCTCTCTTCTGAGGCTCTCACCTGTCCATCTCCTTACTTGAATTCCATGCTGTCACTTGTCCACTCGAGCTTAACATTGTTGTCCTCTATCACCCACTAGGTGTATGTTGTCAAATCCAATTAAAAAGTTGAACGTGTATGAGATGGCGCACGAGAAGATGAAGCGTCATTGCGCAAGCAAACACTGAGTCGAGAGAAATGTGGTCGAGTGAGCAGAGGACGGGTCCTGGGAGAGCAGAACACAAAGGGCAGAATCTGCTACAGTTCATCCAGTACAATAAACTGAATATAGATGCAGAATTTCCATGGATCCACACGTGCAATGTAGCTTATATGAACATTTATAAGCTACATTATAAATGATGCATGTAAGAGATGTGCAGTTCAGGGATGATAGTGTAGGGTGCGTAATCTGTGGATGAATAGTGCGAAGTCCATGGATGAGAGGATCGTCGTGGCCGAGCTGGCCGGTTGCTGAGGGCCACGCCACCGGGGGAAGAAACTGTTCAAGGTGACAGGGTTTTGGTCGTGATTTAACCTGAACCTTTTGCCAGAGAGGAGTCTTTGGAAGAGAGGGTAGAAGGGGTCGGCGGCGGTCTCTTCCTTGCCCTGGAATCGTGCAGGACCTCTATGGAGGGCAGGTGGCAGCCAATGACCCTCAGCAGACCGGATAATCCGTTGGAGATGAGGATGGACTTGATGGTTGTTTTAGAACTGAATCAGTACACTCAGCATTCAAAGGAGGACTGAGGACAAAACGACACCATGCATTCACCAAACATTGCACTGAGGAAAACCGATTTTTAATTGTCTGATTGGGAACTACCATTGTAATTTATAGACAATCTCATTTAAATTTGGCATTGGACGTTTGGCATTGGAAGTTTTATTGAATAAAGTTAGTAATGCAGGAGTCAAATTGCAGGAAGAGTCGGATCAGATGTCATCAGTAAACCAGGGCCATCTGTGGAAACGACACAAGTAGAACAAAGATATCAGTGCAAACAGAATAAGTGAGCTCTGTCCCAATTCATCTCTCCTTAACCCCTCGCATCCTTCTCAAAATCCTTTGGATGAGGTCCAAGAAAAATGCGTGGAACCTAAAAATGATTTTATATGTCCCTAAAGTACATGTTTGTTTTCTATGGGTCAGAGGTTGTTGATTTTCTTTTTTTCGAATTTTTTTCGTCTCCTCCAACAAAAATAAATAAATATTGAAGGATGCGTGATGGTCGGTTCTTGCTTCCATAGCTCTGTCTATGAATTAGAGGGTGGTTAAATTTCTCCAGACCCATCCCGCAGCTTTTTACTGAAACATGGCTGGGAGATCCACTTTGTTGTTCTTTAAACTACTGATTGACTCTTTAAGAAATGCATAAAGGAGCACACAGATATGTTTTAGCATACATGACTGTTGGGAATGCGGTGCCATACCTTCAGCTCCCAGGTGCAGCAGAGCTGACACACTAAAGATGAAGTTGCAGCAGATGTCTTGACCACCCTCTGGCTGTTCTCCAGACAGCAGTAGCGTTGGAAGGTGTCCCAGGCACTGTTTGTGGTCACCTCCCTCAGAAACAGTGGAGATCTCCAGGTTCTTACAACAGGGAATCAGCATAATCTATAGAGAGGCCAGAACAGTATAGGAAATGGAATTAGATTTAGTATATAGTCAATGTCCCAAATTCAAATCATTGTACAATCCATAGACATTGGTAAAATGATAAACAAAAGTATGGCACTGGAGTTTAAGGAAGGTGGCGCGATATGTGTCGGAACTGTAAGGCATAAAATAAGCTGGTGACTCATTGGTCCAAACTTGGCGTCCTCTGCCTTGTTGGTATAGTGGTCCAGGGCAATGAAGTAGAAGCCTGACTCCACCTGGTCAAACCGTGTTCCCTCTACACACACTGACCTGTCTCCTGAGAATAACTGGAGTGAGAGAGAAGAAAATAAGATGTCAGGAAATGTCAGAGTTCAATTGGAGTTCAAATGTTTTTTTAACATCTTAAAGTTGCATTCCAAGGTAACAGTCCATTTTAAGACTGCCGTGGCTGTATCAAGAGGCAACTATGGATAGTCATTTAGTCAAATAAATGAAATTGCCCTGTACCAATCAACACCACTTGTCAGTCAGCATGGCTCAGTATTGAACAGCCTGCTGTCATGTCATGCCCAACCCACTTCGAGGAGAGCTATCCTTCTATAGGTTCTCACTTCATCCCTTACCTACACTAATCATATTGTTTAGCAATGACTGTCACATACATTCAGTATAGAACCATCTTTCTAACCAATAGACAGCAGCAGGTCATCATCCTCTCCACATGTCAAATATCCTATGGCAGAATGCCTTCAAAGAAATTAGAGGAACTCTCAGTACCACTAATGTTGAAGTTACAGGGGTGATTGGAAGTCATGGTTACCTGCAGGAAGTCCCCAGAGTGATGTGCATAGAGAAGAGCAACGGTAACCTAGTTGGAACAGAATGGACTGTATCTGCTGTCTCTGTCAGCTGAGCAGAGAACTTCACCACCGCATATTAGTGACAGAGGGATGGAGAGAAGTCATTTATTTATTGTACCCGCACCAAAACTGACAGAGTAAAAGGTATTTTATTTCAATCAAACTGTATCTCAAAGTATGTGGTTAGTGGTTCACAATATTGGATATTATTTGGTTCGGAGAATGACCTCATGGCTCCTCCTCCTCAACCACTGACCTCTTCCCCAGTGAGGGTCTTCCCTGTCTATTCTCACACTGCCTCTCCTCCCTCTTCTGCCACCCAGTCATGCTGATCCTCCAAGTACTGTACTAAAAGAAAACTCCTCAACATAGGTACAATGCTCTTAGTTAAACCAGAGACGATATAGAAAACAAAACCAACTTGGCTTTGGTTAACCTCTCTGGGATATTCGGGACGCTAGCGTCCCACCTCAACAGCAGCCAGTGAAATTACAGGGCGCCAAATTCAATAACAGAAATCCCACAATTTTAAATTCCTCAAACATACAAGTATTTTACACCATTTTAAAGATAAACTTGTTGTAAAACCAGCCACAGTGTCCGATTTCAAAAATGCTTTACGACGAAAGCACACCAAACGATTGTTAGGTCAGTACCTAGTCACAGAAAAACCCAGCCATTTTTCCAGCCAAAGAGAGGAGTCACAAAAAGCAGAAATGGAGAGAATATTAATCACTAACCTTAGATCTTCATCAGATGACACTCATAGGACTTCATGTTACACAATACATACATGTTTTGTTCAATAAATGTTATATTTATATCCAAAAATCTCAGTTTACATTGGTGCGTTAAGTTCAATAGTTCCAAAACATCCGATGATTTTGCAAATCAAATCAGTTTATTTGTCACGTGCGCCGAATACAACAGGTGTAAACCTTACAGTGAAATGCTTACTTACAGGCTCTAACCAATGGTCCCCCAAAAAAGGTGTGTGTGTGTGGGTAAGTATAGCAATAAAGCAACAAAGACATTTGAAAAAAGAGTAGCAAGGCTATATACAGACAGACACCTGTTAGTCAGGCTTATTGATGAGGTAGTATGTACATGTAGGTATCGTTAAAGAGACTTATTTTATGTATTTATTTATTTATTTCACCTTTTATTTAACCAGGTAGGCAAGTTGAGAACAAGTTCTCATTTACAATTGCGACCTGGCCAAGATAAAGCAAAGCAGTTCGACACAGAGTTACACATGGAGTAAAACAAACATGCAGTCAATAATACAGTATAAACAAGTCTATATACGATGTGAGCAAATGAGGTGAGATAAGGGAGGTAAAGGCAAAAAAAAGGCCATGGTGGCAAAGTAGATACAATATAGCAAGTAAAACACTGGAATGGTAGATTTGCAATGGAAGAATGTGCAAAGTAGAAATAAATAATGGGGTGCAAAGGAGCAAAATTAATTAATTAAATACAGTAGGGAAAGAGGTAGTTGTTTGGGCTACATTATAGGTGGGCTATGTACAGGTGCAGTAATCTGTGAGCTGCTCTGACAGTTGGTGCTTAAAGCTAGTGAGGGTGATAAGTGTTTCCAGTTTCAGAGATTTTTGTAGTTAGTTCCAGTCATTGGCAGCAGAGAACTGGAAGGAGAAGCGGCCAAAGAAAGAATTGGTTTTGGGGGTGACTAGAGAGATATACCTGCTGGAGCGTGTGCTACAGGTGGGAGATGCTATGGTGACCAGCGAGCTGAGATAAGGGGGGACTTTACCAAGCAGGGTCTTGTAGATGACATGGAGCCAGTGGGTTTGGCGACGAGTATGAAGCGAGGGCCAGCCATCGAGGGCGTACAGGTCGCAATGGTGGGTAGTATATGGGGCTTTGGTGGCAAAACGGAATGCACTGTGATAGACTGCATCCAATTTGTTGAGTAGGGTATTGGAGGCTATTTTGTAAAAGACATCGCCAAAGTCGAGGATTGGTAGGATGGTCAGTTTTACAAGGGTATGTTTGGCAGCATGAGTGAAGGATGCTTTGTTTCGAAATAGGAAGCCAATTCTAGATTTAACTTTGGATTGGAGATGTTTGATATGGGTCTGGAAGGAGAGTTTACAGTCTAACCAGACACCTAAGTATTTGTAGTTGTCCACGTATTCTAAGTCAGAGCCGTCCAGAGTAGTGATGTTGGACAGGCGGGCAGGTGCAGGTAGTGATCGGTTGAAGAGCATGCATTTAGTTTTACTTGTATTTAAGAGCAATTGGAGGCCATGGAAGGAGAGTTGTATGGCATTGAAGCTTGCCTGGAGGGTTGTTAACACAGTGTCCAAAGAAGGGCCAGAAGTATACAGAATGGTGTCATCTGCGTAGAGGTGGATCAGAGACTCACCAGCAACAAGAGCGACATCATTGATGTATACAGAGAAGAGAGTCGGTCCAAGAATTGAACCCTGTGGCACCCCCATAGAGACTGCCAGAGGTCTGGACAGCAGACCCTCCGATTTGACACACTGAACTCTATCAGAGAAGTAGTTGGTGAACCAGGCGAGGCAATCATTTGAGAAACCAAGGCTGTCGAGTCTGCCCGATGAGGATGTGGTAATTGACAGAGTCGAAAGCCTTGGCCAGATCAATGAATACGGCTGCACAGTAATGTTTCTTATCGATGGCGGTTAAGATATCGTTTAGGACCTTGAGCGTGGCTGAGGTGCACCCATGACCACCTCTGAAACCAGATTGCATAGCAGAGAAGGTATGGTGAGATTCGAAATGGTCAGTAATCTGTTTGTTGACTTGGCTTTCGAAGACCTTAGAAAGGCATGATAGGATAGATATAGGTCTGTAGCAGTTTGGGTCAAGAGTGTGTCCCCCCCCTTTGGAAAGCAGCTGCGGTCATCCCCCTCTTCAATCTTTGGGAATCTCAGACGACACGAAAGAGAGGTTGAACAGGCTAGTAATAGGGGTGGCAACAATTTTGGCAGATAATTTTAGAAAGAAAGGGTCCAGATTGTCTAGCCCGGCTGATTTGAAGGTGTCCAGATTTTACAGCTCTGTCAGAACATCAGCTGAACGGATTTGGGAGTAGGAGAAATGGGGAAGGCTTGGGCGAGTTGCTGTGGGGGGTGCAGTGCTGTTGACCGGGGTAGGAGTAGCCAGGTGGAAAGCATGGCCAGCCGTAGAAAAATGCTTATTGAAATTCTCAATTATGGTGGATTTATCAGTGGTGACTGTGTTTCCTATCTTCAGTGCAGTGAGCAGCTGGGAGGAGGTGTTCTTATTCTCCATGGACTTTACAGTGTCCCAGAACTTTTTTGAGTTAGTGTTGCAGGAAGCAAATTTCTGCTTGAAAAAGCTAGCCTTGGCTTTTCTAACTGCCTGTGTATAATGGTTTCTAGCTTCCCTGAACAGCTGCATATCACGGGGGCTGTTCGATGCTAATGCAGAACGCCATAAGATGTTTTTGTGTTGGTTAAGGGCAGTCAGGTCTGGGGAGAAACTAGGCCTATATCTGTTCCTGGTTCTAAATTTCTTGAATGGGGCATGTTTATTTAAGATGGTTAGGAAGGCATTTAAAAAAAATATCCATGCATCCTCTACTGACGGGATGAGATCAATATCCTTCCAGGATACCCCGGCCAGGTCGATTACATTTACATTTAAGTCATTTAGCAGACGCTCTTATCCAGAGCGACTTACAAATTGGTGCATTCACCTTATGACATCCAGTGGAACACCCACTATACAATAGTGCATCTAAATCTTTTAAGGGGGGGGGGGTGAGAAGGATTACTTTTATCCTATCCTAGGTATTCCTTAAAGAGGTGGGGTTTCAGGTGTCTCCGGAAGGTGGTGATTGACTCCCCTGTCCTGGCGTCGTGAGGGAGTTTGTTCCACCATTGGGAGGCCAGAGCAGCGAACAGTTTTGACTGGGCTGAGCGGGAACTGTACTTCCTCAGTGGTAGGGAGGCGAGCAGGCCAGAGGTGGATGAACGCAGTGCCCTTGTTTGGGTGTAGGGCCTGATCAGAGCCACTACACCATGCTAACATGCTAACTGGTACATGGCACAGTCTGATAGGTAACAGCTATGTCTGCTACACCATGCTAACATGCTAACTGGTATATGGCACAGTCTGAAAGGTAACAGCTATGCCCACTACCCCATGCTAATATGCTAACCGGTACATGGCATAGTCTGATAGCTGTTACCTATGTCCGCTACACCATGCTAACATGCTAACTGGTATATGGCACAGTCTGAAAGGTAACAGCTGGTGGCTGAACAGGTTCATGGAGAGATAGTGCTGGGGGCTGGGGCAACAGGAGGGAGCTCCCTAAGGGAGAGATAGTTAAATATGGACCAATAACATCTGTTAAATATGAACCAATGACATCTGTTAAATATGAACCAATGACATCTGTTAAATATGGACCAATGACATCTGTTAAAAATGGACCAATGACATCTGTTAAATATGGACCAATGACATCTGTTAAATATGGACCAATGACATCTGTTAAAAATGGACCAATGACATCTGTTTAAAAATGGACCAATGACATCTGTTAAAAAATGGACCAATGACATCTGTTAAAAAATGGACCAATAACATCTGTTAAAAATTGACCAATAACGTCTGTTAAAAATGGACCAATAACGTCTGTTAAAAATGGACCAATAACGTCTGTTAAAAATGGACCAATAACGTCTGTTAAAAATGGACCAATAACGTCTGTTAAAAATGGACCAATAACGTCTGTTAAAAATGGACCAATAACGTCTGTTAAAAATGGACCAATGACGTCTGTTCAATATGGACCAATAACATCTGTTAAATATGTGTATGTGACCAATAACATTTGCTAAAGATGTGACCAATAACATCTGTTAAATATATGTATGTCACCAATACAAATGTGATTTGATTTAGTCTACTGCAGTCTACACTTCTACATCTGATTGGTGTTTACTGTGTTGGTGGACAGCGGGACACGTTGCCATAGAGATTCTGACATCACTTTGTTTACCTGTGATGAGTCCTGTTTACTGTGTTGGTGGACAGAGATTCTGACATCACTTTGTTTACCTGTGATGAATCCTGTTGACTGTGTTGGTGGACAGCGGGACACGTTGCCATAGAGATTCTGACATCACTTTGTTTACCTGTGATGAGTCCTGTTTACTGTGTTGATGGACAGCGGGACACGTTGACATAGAGATTCTGACATCACTTTGTTTATCTGTGATGAGTCCTGTTTCCTGTGTTGGTGGACAGCGGGACACGTTGCCATAGAGATTCTGACATCACTTTGTTTACCTGTGATGAATCCTGTTTACTGTGTTGGTGGACAGCAGGACACGTTGCCATAGAGATTCTGACATCACTTTGTTTACCTGTGATGAATCCTGTTTACTGTGTTGGTGGACAGCGGGACACGTTGCCATAGAGATTCTGACATCACTTTGTTTATCTGTGATGAATCCTGTTGACTGTGTTGGTGGACAGCGGGACACGTTGCCATAGAGATTCTGACATCACATTTTTTACCTGTGATGAATCATGTTTACTGTGTTGGTGGACAGCGGGACATGTTGCCATAGAGATTCTGACATCACTTTGTTTACCTGTGATGAATCCTGTTGACTGATGATCCCCCAATGGGCAGCCCGGTCTCAGAATGGAATCAACTGTGTGTGTTTTGAAAAACGAAAATAAGCTGTCCCTGGAGGTGGGTTTATTTGTGTATCTTGACACCTTAGTGGGATGGCTGGGGAGGGGGTTGTGGGTTCTGATCTCACCTCTCTACAGACTGTGGTGTGAAGCATCTTGGGATGTCAACACATCAGGACACACTGCCCTTTCCCACCTGGACAGAAGGAACACCTACGGTACCAGTCAACAGTCTGGACACACCTACGGTACCAGTTTGGACACACCTACAGTACCAGTCAACAGTCTGGACACACCTACGGTACCAGTTAGAAAGACCTGCTCGCTGAAGTGTTTCAGGGAGCGTTTGACAGTGATGAGTGGAGGTCGTTTGACCGCTGACCCATTACGGATGCAGGCAATGAGGCAGTGATCGCTGAGATCTTGGTTGAAGACAGCAGAGGTGTATTTAGAGGGCAAGTTGGTTAGGATGATATCTATGAGGGTGCCCGTGTTTAAGGCTTTGGGGAGGTACTTGGTAGGTTCATTGATAATTTGTGTGAGATTGAGGGCATCAAATTTAGATTGTAGGATGGCTGGGGTGTTAAGCATGTTCCAGTTTAGGTCGCCTAGCAGCACGAGCTCTGAAGATCGATGGGGGGGCAATCAGTTCACATATGGTGTCCAGAGCTCAGCTGGGGGCAGAGGGTGGTCTATAGCAGGCGGCAACGGTGGGAGACTTGTTTTTAGAGAGGTGTATTTTTAAAAGTAGAAGTTCAAATTGTTTGGGTACAGACCTGGATAGTAGGACAGAACTCTGCAGGCTATCTTTGCAGTAGATTGCAACACCGCCCCCTTTGGCAGTTCTATCTTGTCTGAAAATGTTGTAGTTTGGGATTAAAATGTCAGAATTTTTGGTGGTCTTCCTAAGCCAGGATTCAGACACAGCTATAACATCCGGGTTGGCAGAGTGTGCTAAAGCAGTGAATAGAACAAACTTAGGGAGGAGGCTTCTAATGTTTACATGCATGAAACCAAGGCTATTACGGTTACAGAAGTCGTCAAAAGAGAGCCTGGGGAATAGGAGTGGACCTAGGCACTGCAGGGCCTGGATTCACCTCTACATCGCCAGAGGAGGAGTAGAATAAGGGTACAGCTAAAAGCAATAAGAATTGGTCGTCTATAACGTCTGGAACAGCGAGTAAAAGGAGGTTTCTGGGGCGGTAAAATATCATCAAGGTATAATGTACAGAGGTACATCAAGGTATAATGTACTGTGCATATATGATGAACAGAGAGTAGCAGAAGCGTAAAAAGAGGGGTTGGCGGGTGGTGGGACACAATGCAGATAGCCCGGTTAGCCAATGTGCGGGAGCACTGGATGGTCGGGCCAATTGAGGTAGTATGTACTTGAATGTATAGTTAAAGTGACTATGCATATAAGCTAAACAGAGAATAGCAGCAAAGCGGGATGGGGGGGGGGGGGGGGGTACACAATGCAAATAGTCCGTGTAGCCATTGGTTACCTTGGGGGTAAAAACTGTTGAGAAGCCTTTTTGTCCTAAACTTGTCACTCCGGTACCACTTGCCATCTGGTAGTAGAGAGAACAGTCTATGACTGGGGTGGCTGGGGTCTTTGACCATTTTTAGGGCCTTCCTCTGACACCGCCTGGTGTAGAGGTCCTGGATGGCAGGCAGCTTTGCCCCAGTGATGTACTGGGCTGTACGCAAGTGCCTTGTGGTTGGAGGCCGAGCAATTGCCATACCAGGCAGTGATTCAACCGGTCAGGATGCTCTCGATGTTGCAGCTGTTGAACCTTTTGAGGATCTCAGGACCCATGCCAAATCTTTTTAGTTTCCTGAGGGGGAATAGGCAGAGAGCCACATCAATTTACAGAAATACTCATAATAAACATTGCTAAAAGATACAAGTGTTATGCATGGAATTTTAGATCCACTTCTCCTTTAATCCAACCGCTGTGTCAGATTTCAAAAACGCTTTACCGAAAAAGCACACCATGCGATTATCTGAGTACAGCGCTCAGACAACAAAACAAGCCATATCTGCCATGTTGTGGAGTCAACAGTCAGAAATAGCATTATAAATATTCACTTTCCTTTGTTCTTCATCAGAATGCATTTCGCTACACTCGCATTAACATCTGCTAACCATGTGTATGTGACAAATAAAATTTGATTTGATTTGAATGCATTCCCAGGAATCCCAGTTCCACAATAAATGTTTGATTTGTTCGATAATTATCCTTTCTTGGACTGGGGTTCCGCTAGCGTTTGGTAAACAAATCCAAATGTGCGTTCAGGCCGTGCCGAACGTCGGAAGAAAAGTTCAAAAAGTTCCGTTACAGCCCGTAGAAACATGCCAAACTAAGTATGGAATCAATCTTTAGGATGTTTTTAACATAAAACTTCACTAATGTTCCAACCGGACAATTCCTTTGTCTGTACAAATTAAGTGGAACGTAGCTACCTTTCACGTGAGCGCGCCAGACCGAGGCTGTGGCACTCTGCCAGACCACTCACTCAAAGAGCCCTTATGAGCCTCTCCTTTAGAGTAGAATCCTCAAAACAGGTTCTAAATACTGTTGACATCTAGTGGAAGCCCTGGGAAGTGAAACATAACTAATATCCCACTGTATCTTCAATGGGGGCTGAGTTGAAAAACAAAATGTGGAAAAGGTAAAGGGGTCTGAATACTTTCCAAATACACTGTAGGTAGGGTTAAAATTACTAGGATCGATGGAAGAAGCAGCTTGTGTGTGTATGTGTGTGCATGCATAGTCAGTCCAGGAGAGTTGGTGCAAAAAAAGGGTCAATGCAGGTGGCTTGGGGCAAAAGCTGTTCAGGGTCCTGTTGGTTCCAGAATTGGTGCATCGATACCGCTTGCCGTGCAGTAGCAGAGAGAACAGTGTATGACTTGGGTGGCTGGAGAATGAGAATTTTTAGGGCCTGCCTCTGACTTCGCCTGGTATAGTGGTCCTGGACAGCAGGGAGCTCTGCCCCGGTGTTGTACTGGGCCATACGCACTACCATCTGTACCTTGTAGTCAGATGCTAAGCAGTTGCCATACCAAGCCGTGACACAGCCAGTCAAGATGCTCTCAATGGTGCAGCTATAGAATTATTTGAGGATCTGAGGGCCCATGTCAAATCTTTTCAGCCTCTTGAGGGGGAAGAAGCACTGTATTGTCCTCTTCACGTACGTGTGTGTGTGGACCATGTTAATTCCTTAGTGATGTGGACACAGAAGAACTTGAAGCTCTCGACCCACTCCACTACAGCCCCATCGATGTTGATGTGGATGGGGGTGTGCCCGCCCCTCCGTTTCCTGTAGTCTACAAACAACCACTGTCCCAAAAAGGGATATCTCTAGGACATGTGCTTATTGGGTCAGTATAGTTGGGTGCTGTCCTGTCCAGAAGAAATCCTACCCCCTGCTCCTCAGGCACTTGTGTAGATCGGAAATAACTTGATTGGTGTAAGGCTGTAAGCAATAAGGTCAACACACTTTGAAGTAAATCTCAGCTTTGTTAAAAGTACACTCAAAAATGTACCATAGTGATTCAGGAGTATCATTTAAAACGGGTCAACATGCCCCACAAACATTAGACAACTATACTGAAAGGTGTTAAATTGCTGAAATAATTAAATCGATTCAATGATGAGAATGGTAAGATTAACCAGTACATGGTGGTATAGCAGGGAGATTGGCAAACTGTGAACCAAGTGGTTGTGAGTTCAAATCCCAGGTGAGGACTATTGAATATTAATTGCTGTTCATTTACACACTATAATCATGTGTGTCAAATACGTATATTAAATGAATTAAACACTGGAGTGATTGATGTGCAGAAAATGAATGTTCAAGTAGAGATACTGAGGTGCAAAGGAGCAAGATAAATGAATACAGTATGGGGATGAGGTAGATTGGATGGGCTACTTACAGATGGGCTATGTACAGGTGCAGTGATCTGTGAGCTGCTCTGACAGCTGGTGCTTTAAGTTAGTAAGTTACTACAATTCCACAACCATGGGGCGCTACAGCTACATCCCTATTGATAGCCCCTTGTGCATGGCTAGGCAACAGGAGGCTACCACACTAACTTGTATTGTATATGAGTCTCCAGCTTCAGTGATTTTTGCAGTTCGTTACAGCCATTGGCAGCAGAGAACTGGAAGGAAAGGCAGCCAAAGGAGGAATTGGCTTTAGGGGTGACCAGTGAAATATACCTGCTGGAGCGCATGCTATGGTGACCAGTGAGCTGAGAAGACGGGACTTAGCGGAGACTTGTAAATGACCTGGAGCCAGTGGGTTTGGCGACGTATGAAGCGAGGGCCAGCCAACGAGAGCGTATATGTCGCAATGGTGGGTAGTATATGGGGCTTTGGTGACAAAACGGATGGCACTCTGATAGACTGCATCCAATTTGTTGAGTAGAGTGTTGGAGGCAATTTTGTAAATGACATCGCCGGAGTCGAGGATCGGTAGGATTGTCAGTTTTACGAGGGTATGTTTGGCAGCATGAGTGAAGGATGCTTTGTTGCGAAGTAGGACGCCAATTTTAATTTTGGGATTTGAGATGCTTAATGTGAGTCTGGAAGGTGAATTTAGTCTAACCAGACACCTAGGTATTTGTAGTTGTCCACATATTCTAAGTCCGAACTGTCCACTTAGCTAACGTACTCACCAACACCAATCACAGATGTGAACCTGTCTGATGTAATCTATTCCTGGTCATCTGGCAATATTGTTGAAATGCACTGTAAGTTTGTGCCAACTTTATGGAAGCCCATTTTACCACCTATTTGCCGGGTGACGTGTGTGTTGCAGACTTCACAACATGGCAACTGGGGGCGGACTACAAACGTGTTGTCACTGGACAATTGTATAATTCGCAAAAGTGGGCATGTAAGTCATGCATTACCAAATCCTCAAGTAAGTCATGGTGAATTTACTTACAAAACTCAAGTTTTGGACGAGACTGAATTTTATGACAAATTTTTCAATTTAGACTTTGTAGTGAATTTTGACACTAGAATACATTCTAGACTCTTATATCGATGCCACATGGGCTGTTTTCAAAAGGAGAATTTGGTTTTCAGGGGCAGTTCCTCTTTAAAGATGGAATCCGCAGTAGGGAAAAACGCTGGCACTGTCCGCCCCATCGACGTTTTTGTTTTGTTGACGAAACCGAGCTGGGGAGCGTCATGGTAATAACAATTGCAATGGGTCCTACATGCTACTGTTCTATCGTGTGTGCAATGATGTCCGAGGGACTTGTTGTACTGTAATATCATGGAAGTGGCAGTTAAATCCATTTTAAGAATTCTAGCTTGAATTTGACCTTCACCTCTCACTGTGTGTATGTGTGTGTGTGTAGGTTAACGCAGAGAACACCCCCCACTATAAGGTGTTATTCAGTGGTCCTGGCCCCTCCTCTCTCCTAGTGGGATACCTGCCTCAGACCAGGCTGGAACGGGTCACTGGAACCAGGGTAGGAACACGAACACACACTCACTGTGCATTCAACCCCCTTGACTTTTTCCACATTTTGTTGCATTTCAAAGTGGAATTAAAATGGATGTAATTGTCATATTTTGTCAACGGCCTACACAAAATACAAACATATATTTTTTTTAATTAATGAAAAATGAAACACTCATATCTTGATTAGATAAGTATTCAACCCAAGTCAATACACGTTTGGAGGCAATTGCAGCTGTGAGTCTTTTGGGTAAATATCTTAATTTCTTTGCACAGCTGGATTAAACCATATTTGGCAATCATTCTTTTAAAAATTCTTCAAGCTCTGTCAAATTGGTCTTGCCATAGATTTTCAAACCAATTTAAGTCATCTGTAACTAGGCTACTCGGGAACATTCAATGTCGTCTTGGTAAGCAACTCCAGTATAGATTTGGGCTAGGTTGTTGTCCTGCTGAAAGGTGAATTTGTCTTCCAGTGTCTGTTGGAAAGCAGACTGAACCTGGTTTTCCTCTAGGATTTTTGCCTGTGCTACCAGGTTTTCCTCTAGATTAGTGACACAATCTCAAAATAATCCATTTTTAAATTCAGTCTAACACAAAATGTGGAAAAAGTCAAGGGGGTTTAATATTTTCTGAAGGCAAACTGACACTCAAACGTACGTATACACACCTAACCCTAGCTGAACCTCCGTGTGTGTGCGTGTGTTCCAGCCGGAAATCCCCACCCTAGAACAGTACTTCACACACTTTGATGGAGAGCGGTTCATCATGCAGCCCTGGCTCCAAGAGATCTTCCCTGAAGACTGACAGGGACCACAGAGTGTGTGTGTCAGTGGGACACCTAACTGGACGGTAGATGTAAAGAAAAGGACAGCTCCTCTCTCTGTGCCCCAACAACAAGATCAATTTAATTTCACACAGTGATTTAGTGGAAGGGAAAAGGCTTTTACGCCTTTAGCCACCTACTACGGAAAAATGCATTGAAAATATAGGAAGCGTTATTTTAATAGCTGCAAACGGTGATCAGCGTTTACCCACCTACACTGTTTTAACCACTACACAATTGAAGATGTCATACAGTATTTCATATCAGAACAAAATTAAAGACAGAAAATATAATACAGTTCATTATCATAAAGACCTCAAACTTGAATCAAGAACAGGCACATTTACATAATTTATTGACATTCATGTTTATGGACAGAAGCTTTGAGGAAAAGCTTAAATAAATATTATTCTAAACAAAACAATGACTGTCCATCCTCATCTTTGTCTTCATATCTACAGTGTGATTGTGAGGGAGTGTGTGTTTGCACTGTGCTGACTGGGTAGATGGGTAATGTAGTCTTCAAATCTTCTTCCTGGTTCTGTCTTTGTGTCGGAGGTTAAAGGTGACAAACACACGAGAGGTCGCACTGATGCTAGGCCTGTGTACCCCCTCCCCCATCCTCCCCTCTCCTCCTTCTCTCCCTCCATCTCTCTCCGTGGCCTCTTCCTCTCTGACCAGTAGGGGGTGCCCCAGAGTCTGTCCCAGCATGCTGCTCATCTCAGACGCCTTCAGGCGAGCATTCTCTACTGCTGCTACACACACGCTCCGCCTGGACACACACACACACACACACATTATTATGATAGTATAGTGTGTGTACATGTGCGTGTGCGTGTGTTACCTCAATAGGCTGAGACACTCTTCACTGTGGTAGAAGTGAGGTGTGCTGACACACACACTCTTATCCAGCTTCTCCAACAGAACAATACACACTCTCTCCATCTGACCAAAGTCTGAGAACACCACCATCACCTGTAAAAACACACACCCACAGCGGTACGATTGTTGGACTAGTAACCGAAAGGTCGCTAGTTTGAATCCCCGAGCTGACAAGGTACAAATCTGTCATTCTGCCCCTGAACAGGCAGTTAACCCACTGTTCCTAGACCGTCATTGAAAATAAGAATTTGTCCTTAACTGACTTGCAGATTTATACCTTGTCAGCTCGGGGATTCAATCCAGCAACCTTTTGGACCAACACTCTAACCACTAGGCTACCTGCTGCCCCATGGATAATGTGTGAAATGCATGTGATCAACAGAGAGGTATATTTTCTGGGTGATTTAAACATTGACTGGCTTTCATTAAGCTGCCCACTCAAGAAAAAGCTTCAAACTGTAACCAGTGCTTGCAACCTGGGTCAGGTTATCAGTCACCCAACCTACTAGGGTAGTTACAAAACAGCACAGGAATTAAGTCATCAAATGTATGTATTTATGACATCTTTACTAATGCTGCAGAAATGTCCTTGAAAGCAGTATCCAAATCCATCGAACGTAGTGATCACAATATGGTAGCCATATCTAGGAAAACCACAGTAACAAATGCTTGGCCTAATCTGGTGTATAAGAGGTCATACAATATACCTTTATTTAACTAGGCAAGAACAAATTCTTATTTACAACGATGGGTTAACTGCCTCGTTCAGTGGCAGAACAACATATTTTTACCTTGTCAGCTCAGGGATTCGATCTAGCAACCTTTTGGTTACTGACCCAACGCTCTAACCACTAGGTTACCTGCCGCCCCTATCTTGTCTGTAAAATGTGTTGCTACCACAGATATAGCGAGAAATTAATCTGTTACTAGCAAATTATTGATTTCATGCAGTGGTGTAAAGTATTTAAATATATTTTACCTTTATTCAACTAGGCAAGTCAGTTAAGAACAAATTCTTATTTTCAATGACAGCCTAGGAACAGTGGGTTAACTGCCTGTTCAGGGGCAGAACAACGGTTGCAACTAGTCCAACGCTCTAACCACTAGGCTACCCTGCCACCCCAGGGTAGCCTAGTGGTTGAAACTACTACTTAAGTAATTTTTGGGGGGTATCTGTACTTTACTTTGTATATTTTTGATTACTTTTACTTCATTACATTCCAAAAGAAAATGTACTTTTTACAACAAATTTTCCCTGACACCCAAAAGTACTCGTTGAATTTTGAATGCTTAGCAGGACAGGAAAATTGCCTAATTCACACATTTATCAAGAGAACGAACACATCCCTGGTCATCCCTACTGCCTCTGATCTGGCATACTCACTAAAAACATACTTTGTTTGTAAATTATGTCTTGAGTTTTGGAGCATGCCCCTGGCTATCCGTTAAAAAAAAGAAAATGATGCCATCTGGTTTGCTTTATATAAGGAATTAGAAATTATTTTACTCTTCCTTTTGATAAAGTATATTTTAGCAATTACATGTACTTTTTATATTTAAGTATATTTAAAACCAAATACTTTTAGACTTTTACTCAATTAGTATTTTACTGGGTGACTCACTTTTACTTGAGTAATTTTCTATTAAGATATCTTTACTTTTACTCAAGTATGACAATTGGTTACTTTTTCCACCACGGATTTCATGATGTTAACGTGGGCTATTTTTTTTAGCACTTTTCTTCCGGGATGCTTACTTGTTTTTATTGCTTTACTGGGACGCTTAGCAGAAGTAGATATGCTCATGTTATTTATGTTAGTGCAGGGTGAGCTGCACATGATTGATACTATCTGCTGGACTTCTCATAGTAGGCATGGACTAGAATATAATTCCCAACACTTCATAGACCCGTCTCCATTCCTTTCCCATGTTAATGCACGGTCTACTTCAGTCTGTACATACAAATTTAGGGATTTCAGCACAGGGAACCTACCAGAGCCTCCATGTGATACAGGTCATCAGCTCTGTAGATGTGTCTCGTCACTGTCAACTCTTCCCTCTGCAGGGTGAGAGGAGAAGAAGAGTGGAGAGGAGGGAGGAGAGAAATCTTCAAACATCCTACTTAATAGTGATTAGACAGTTGTGTCAGTCAGTCAGTGTACTGACTGTATGTTTGCCCTGTGTCTGTCTGTCAATGTCACTGACATTGCATTACACCAGTTGCCCACCTCCTGTCCTCCAGTACCCCCAAACAATCCAGCACACATTTGAGTTGTATCCGCAGACGATTCAACTCATTGAGGGCTTGATGATTAGTTGACAAGTTGAATCAGGTGTGCTTGTCCGGGGCTACAAAAGAAAATTGTGCTTTTGGGGGTACTGGAGGCCTGGAGTTGAAATACTGAATTTCACAGCTGGGATATGAAATTACCTATCCAACAAATAGCAATAGATATCCTATTGAATTGTTTTAGGCCTATATGCCAATATATCCATATTAAAAGTTATTTGAACTAATATAATTAGGAATTATAATACTAGAATAGACATGATCCTTCATATGATGGGATAAAGGTCAGACATTTTGGTCATTGTTTTGTATTTATTAGGATCCCCAATTAGCTGCTGCTGGGGTCCAAACAAAAAAAACATTGAGTTGGTCAACCCTGGTTTGCCAGTGCTGTGATATGATATGTGTAAAATAATGAATTTGAAATATGTATCTGCACTGTATGTTTGTTAGCTAGCTAGGCAGACAGTTTTAGAGGAATGATTCCATATATTTATTTTTATAATTAACTGCCAATATGCCAATATTCCATTCAAACAATGCAGTTAATCCACACCCATACATACACTGGAGGAAATCAGTTGATTCAAGAACTTAGACAAGTTGTAAATGCAACAAGTACTTGTATCAAATACTTGTAACAAGCACCTGTATCAAGTAGTCGTAAGAAATACTTGTATCATACAATAGCACTCACAGCTTTCCAAGAACTAAAATGTATACATGTATGGTCTGTTTACACATTTTAGAGGATATTTATACAGAACATTTGTATAAAACACTTATAAACTGTATTTATAATTGTATGACTATTCTAGGTTGACAATTCTATTACACCAGTTCTGATATATCACATGCCTTACTTTTATTTTTCTGCATAAGTATAATCAGGATTACATCTCTACTGCCATTCATTCCAATGACTGTTTTGGATTTGTCCCTGAACAATATGGCTGCCATTTTCAAAGCCATTCTGGAACTTTAAAGGCTTTATGACATATAGCCCGTCTAATAATTTAATAGGATGTCTATGGTTGTATGAACTCTTAAGTTACCTTGACATGGTGTTGTCTCAGGGTCTGTAGAATGTACTCTACTCTCCTCGAGATGCTGTTGGTGACGTCGTTCACCGACTCCTTGCTGTTTTTGAAACTAACGGAAACAGTAGCGCGGTCAGCTGGGCACGACACCTCTGCGCTCCCAGTCACCTGGACCTCTCGCGCGCTGTTCTGGGTTCGCTGAACGGTAACCGTGTGTCCCCCCATCCCTGGTTCGTTTTCGTCCCGGTAAATATCTTCCGCGGTGGGTAATAAAGCAGCGAAAACTCTAGACGGACTGATAGCCATGGCGGAACACAAATTAAACTCGCTGCTATGGTAACTAACGCGGGTGTAGGGATGTGTAGTTCATATGTAGATCCATCTGCAAAGAACTACATGTTCCAAGACAGATGGAGCGGGAGGTTTACAAATTTAGCTGACACATTTTGTCAAAAAATTCAATTTTGTACACATTTTAATGTATATTTATTATGCTTTTGAGTTATTTAGCCCATATTTCAGATGTTTAGCACTATATTCCGAGTCCCCCAGAACGTTTCTAATAAAGACAGACAGGCTTTTACTTTTTTTAAATAGCCCCCCCAAAAATGTACCAGTGTATTGATGTGGTCAATAGAATATAGTATCATGTTATATTTGTCCAACAGTTTTATTTCATGAAGGTTTTGGGTACATGTTTTCTGCAAGCAACCAGTGTCAGGCAATAATAGCATATTCATTGTGACTTGTGTGGACCCCAACCTACTATGGATGGATGGATGGATGTGTAACGGATATGAAACGGCTAGCTTAGTTAGCGGTGTGCGCTAAATAGCGTTTCAATCGGTTACGTCACTTGCTCTGAGACCTTGAAGTAGTAGTTCCCCTTGCTCTGCAAGGGCCGCGGCTTTTGTGGAGCGATGGCTAATGATGCTTCGAGGGTGACTGTTGTCGTTGTGTGCAGAAGGTCCCTGGTTCGCGCCCGGGTATGGGTGAGGGGACGGTTTAAAACTATACTGTTACAGATGGGTGTATGTGTTACGTACGCCTCTTGGAGGAGGGAACACAACACCCTGCTACATCTCAACTCCCCGTGGAGTGAAAAAGTATGTGATCGTAGTTGGGGGAAGGACGACAGAGGCAGAGAATGACAGTTTACAGGGAATGTATTTCCTTAACACGGTAATGAGGGGAAAAGGGGCTGGATGGAACCAAAGCAATGAAAGTTAGAGTCCCCTCTCCTACCTTACCTGCCTACCCACCTAATCTTAGCACCACCTGGCACACTAACCAAAACACAGGGGGTGGTCCAGCCAGGTCTTACCTAGTGTGCATAGACAGATTCAATACTATGCCCACAGGCCTCTTGCCTAAACACTCCCAATGTGCCTCCCCACCCCACTGAGAACAAATTAAACAGAAGAATTCACCAATATTCAGTGAACAATTTCAATAAACCAAAAACACTAAGTCCTATAACATACACATACACAGCGGCAACAAAATACCTTAAACAACTTAAACAGATCGACAACCAGCACAGGACATACAAAGAAGGATACAAAGGAACACTGGCTTTTCAAACTGCAGAAGGAGTTGGTAATTGAAGATCCAGCTGTTTCCCCTGACGAGAGGGCGGGGTCAGAGCTCCAATCAGCGATGGGACCGACCAATCAGCTGCTTGAAGAATCCAGGATTCCATTTCCTGAAATACACACACACACATACAAACCCACAACACAGAAACTGGAGAACGTAACAGCATGGATGGATGGATGGGTGTATGGATGGATGGAAGGAAGGGTATATGGATGGATGGATAGATTGATCATTGGATGTGACAGTCATCAGACAGGATGTAAACTGCTCTTTAGGACAAGTCAATAATTTATATTTTTTATTTTACCTTTATTTAACTAGGCAAGTCAGTTAAGAACAAATTCTTATTTTCAATGAAGGCCTAGGAACAGTGGGTTTAACTGCCTGTTCAGGGGCAGAACGACAGATTTGTACCTTGTCAGCTCGGGGATTTAAACTTGCAACCCTCCGGTTACTAGTCCAACGCTCTAACCACTAGGCTACCCTGCCGCCCCAGTTAATGTTATTAAAGTGCCTTTGGAATGTATTCAGACCCCTTGACTTTTTCAAATCAATTAAAATCAAACTTTATTTGTCACATGCGCCGAATACAACACGTGTAGACTTTATCATGAAATGCTTACTTACCAACAGTACAGTTCAAGAAGAAGAAAATATTTACCAAGTAGACTACAATAAAAAGTAAGAATAAAAAGTAACAGTAAGACCGAGTCAGTGTGCCGGGGTACAAGCTAGTTGAAGTAATCTGTACATGTGAAGGGGGTGAAGTGACTATGCATAAGTAACAAACAAACAGCGAGTAGCAGCAGTGTACAGAAGGGAGGGGGGGTCAATGTAATGCACTTCGCATGAGATGGCTGTAACTATAAGAAGCCTCTCTGCACTTCACATGAGATGGCTGTAACTATAAGAGGCCTCTCTGCACTTCACATGAGATGGCTGTAACTATAAGAGGCCTCTCTGCACTTCACATGAGATGGCTGTAACTATAAGAGGCCTCTGCACTTCACATGAGATGGCTGTAACTATAAGAAGCATCTCTGCACTGCGATTTTATGAATTGCTCAGAAGTCTTATGGCTTGGAGGTATAAGCTGTTGAGGAGCCTTTTGGTCCTAGACTTGGCCCTCCAGTACCGCTTGCCGTGCGGTAGCAGAGAAAACAGTCTATAACTTGGGTGACTGGAGTCTCTGTCAATCTTATGGGCTTTCCTCTGACACCCCGTTATATAGGGGACTAAGTACACACCCCTGAGGGGCCCAGTGTTAAGGATCAAATCAAATCAAATTTTATTTGTCACATACACATGGTTAGCAGATGTTAATGCGAGTGTAGCGAAATGCTTGTGCTTCTAGTTCCGACAATGCAGTGATAACCAACAAGTAATCTAACTAACAATTCCAAAAAAAACTACTGTCTTATACACAGTGTAAGGGGATAAGGAACATGTACATAAGGATATATGAATGAGTGATGGTACAGAGCAGCATACAGTAGATGGTATCGAGTACAGTATATACATATGAGATGAGTGTGTAGACAAAGTAAACAAAGTGGCATAGTTAAAGTGGCTAGTGATACATGTGTTACATAAGGATGCAGTCGATGTTGTAGAGTACAGTATATACATATGCATATGAGATGAATAATGTAGGGTAAGTAACATTATATAAGGTAGCATTGTTTAAAGTGGCTAGTGATATATTTACATCATTTCCATCAATTCCCATTATTAAAATGGCTGGAGTTGGGTCAGTGTCAATGACAGTGTGTTGGCAGCAGCCACTCAATGTTAGTGGTGGCTATTTAACAGTCTGATGGCCTTGAGATAGAAGCTGTTTTTCAGTCTCTCGGTCCCAGCTTTGATGCACCTGTACTGACCTCGCCTTCTGGATGATAGCGGGGTGAACAGGCAGTGGTTCGGGTGGTTGATGTCCTTGATGATCTTTATGGCCTTCCTGTAACAACGGGTGGTGTAGGTGTCCTGGAGGGCAGGTAGTTTGCCCCCGGTGATGCGTTGTGCAGTCCTCACTACCCTCTGGAGAGCCTTACGGTTGAGGGCGGAGCAGTTGCCGTACCAGGCGGTGATACAGCCCGCCAGGATGCTCTCGATTGTGCATCTGTAGAAGTTTGTGAGTGCTTTTGGTGACAAGCCAAATTTTTTCCGGCCTCCTGAGGTTGAATAGGCGCTGCTGCGCCTTCTTCACGACGCTGTCAGTGTGAGTGGACCAATTCAGTTTGTCTGTGATGTTTATGCCGAGGAACTTAAAACTAGCTACCCTCTCCACTACTGTTCCATCGATGTGGATAGGGGGGTGTTCCCTCTGCTGTTTCCTGAAGTCCACAATCATCTCCTTAGTTTTGTTGACGTTGAGTGTGAGGTTATTTTCCTGACACCACACTCCAAGGGCCCTCACCTCCTCCCTGTAGGCCGTCTCGTCGTTGTTGGTAATCAAGCCTACCACTGTTGTGTCGTCCGCAAACTTGATGATTGAGTTGGAGGCGTGCGTGGCCACGCAGTCGTGGGTGAACAGGGAGTACAGGAGAGGGCTCAGAACGCACCCTTGTGGGGCCCCCGTGTTGAGGATCAGCGGGGAGGAGATGTTGTTGCCTACCCTCACCACCTGGGGGCGGCCCGTCAGGAAGTCCAGTACCCAGTTGCACAGGGCGGGGTCGAGACCCAGGGTCTCGAGCTTGATGACGAGCTTGGAGGGTACTATGGTGTTGAATGCCGAGCTGTAGTCGATGAACAGCATTCTCACATAGGTATTCCTCTTGTCCAGGTGGGTTAGGGCAGTGTGCAGTGTGGTTGAGATTGCATCGTCTGTGGACCTATTTGGGCGGTAAGCAAATTGGAGTGGGTCTAGGGTGTCAGGTAGGGTGGAGGTGATATGGTCCTTGACTAGTCTCTCAAAGCACTTCATGATGACGGAAGTGAGTGCTACGGGGCGGTAGTCGTTTAGCTCAGTTACCTTAGCTTTCTTGGGAACAGGAACAATGGTGGCCCTCTTGAAGCATGTGGGAACAGCAGACTGGTATAGGGATTGATTGAATATGTCCGTAAACACACCGGCCAGCTGGTCTGCGCATGCTCGGAGGGCGCGGCTGGGGATGCCGTCTGGGCCTGCAGCCTTGCGAGGGTTAACACGTTTAAACGTGTTGTTGCCAACTCTTACCACCTGGAGGCGGCCTGTCAGGATGTCCAGGATCCAGTTGCAGAGGGAGGTGAGTTGTTTTTTGGGTATCTGTACTTTACTATTTATATTTAAATAGTACTACTTAGGACTACTTTTTACTCCATACATTTCCCCTAACACCCAAAAGTACTCGTTACATTTTGAATGCTTAGCAGGACAGGGAAAATGTCAAATTCACACTTAAAGAGAAAATCCCTGGTCATCCCTACTGCATCTGATCGGGTGGACTCACTAAACACAAATACTTTGTTTGTAAATTATGTCGGAGTGTTGGAGTATGCCCCTGGTTATCCGTAAATTTAAAAAAATAATAATAATGCTGTCTGGTTTGCTTAATATAAGGAATTTGAAATTATTTATACTTGTACTTTTGATACTTAAGTATATTTAAAACCAATTTGTTTTAACAACTTTTACTTAAGTAGGATTTTACTGGGTGACTCACTTTACTTGAGTCATTTTCTAAGATAGCTTTACGTTTACTCAAGTATGACAATTTGGTACTTCTTCATGGCACTGTATATATGGGCTACTTCTTTAGTTAATTTGAGAGATACTGGTATCTGCCACGCATAAATGCAATTCTGAAATTTGGTCAAACATCATATAGGCCAGTGATGAAGCAATCAAATCAAACAACATGCACCAGAGATTTAAATAGAAGTTTCTTTCTTTCTTTTAGAACTCTTTCCCTACACCTTTATACCGTCTCCTTCCTGATGCCTGCAGGGCAGGCTGCCTCCCTGCTGCTCCTTTGTCTCTACTTCCCTCAACTTAATTGCCTTGCTGAGGCTCAACTAATTCAGTCTGAAGGAGACAAATTAGTTCCTGCAGGGGCGTTTCTCAAACAATAAAATTGTCGCTAAGCAGAGATTATCTCTGTTTGCGTCCCAAATGACAGCCTATTCCATAGTGTGCTGCTTTTGACCAGAGCCCTATGGGCCATGCCCTGAACAAAAGTAGTGCACTATATAGGGAAGGGGTATTCAACTCTGACCCTACGAGGTCTGGAGCCTGCTGGTTTTCTGTTCTACCTGATACTTAATTGCACCCACCTGGGTGCAATTAAATCAGTCCATGATTAGAAGGGGAAAAAATGGAAAAGCAGTGGAACTGGCTTCGAGGTCCAGAGTTGCATTTGAGGGATATAGGGAACAGGGTGCCATTTGGGATGAACACTTAGGGTGTTCATAGGCAACACAACACCCACTGCAAACTAAATTAATGACCAGATATTTCTTACCATGATAATTATATTTTTGGGGAAAAGAATTGCTGCCAGATGGTGAAAAGAACATGAACGCAAATGAACCACTTGCAAAGGTAGGCCTTTTTGTTTGTCAATGATCTGATCTGTTTATTAAAATGTGTACATACCCTCGACAAATTGACATTTACACAATATAATATATTAGACATATACCAGAGAGAGAGAGTGAGAGAGAGATCCCTGGAATAAAAGTACTGTAAATCTTTTTGTGTCCTTGTTTTAGCATTAATCCTCTTCTTTGTCCTTAAGATCTGCAAAGGCTTTTTTCACCATGAGGAACTGTGACTCTCTGTGAGAACGTTTCAGCTTGGCCCTGCGGTTCTGGAACCAAATCTGTGGAGAACAGTGCATATAGAGCCCTTTAGAACAACCTTTGTGGTGTAAATAGTTTACCTTAAATGTATCAACTAAAACAATGTTTTTGTATAAGACTATCCAGTAATTACTCTGCTAACACATTTTATTAGCATGTTGTTACTTTATAATTCCGTAATTGCATAGTTGAGTTCAGATGAATAAATAACAGTCCCTATTTCACTTCTGTATTCTATTACAACGCAATAAGTAATGTGCTACTTAATAACTATTCAACATCAATTACAGTGCAACTACACATGTATAAGAACAACCTTAAGTGTTACTAGTTTATAATGCCTACCTGTATTCTGTCCTCCTCCAGTTGCAGTCTCTGTGCCAATTCTTCTCTGATGCCAATACCCGGGTAGGAGTTGATGAGGAACACACTCTCCAGGACCTCAATCTGCACGGAGCCCAAGAAGATATATCAATCATACAATCAAATTGTATTTTTGTTATTTTCACAAAAACATCTGTCACAAAGTGAATAACAGTAACTATCACAGCCCCGCCCCCCCGCCCAAAAAAAGTGAAAACATAGGCCTACAGGATATGTCAATGAGATGTAAATCAGAAATGCTATTTAAATATTGATTTATAATATCTCTATCAATCAATATTTTGTTCGTGGAATGTTATGTCACTCACTACACATGGAACCTATATGCCACTGGGCACAGTTGTGTGTCAAATTTAGAGAAACACTCTTTTCACACCACTTCCACACAGAAGTGAGATTTTTATAGAAGGTATTAGCTGAACTTACCCAGCAGGTTAGGATAATTAACGTCGGATGTTAGGAGACTGATGTTAACGTTAGGGAAACGAGTTAGGGTTAAAGCGTCTGTCTGCATGCTTGCCATTCGAAAATGTTCAGAATAGATCGTGCATATATTAGGAAGGGATTTTGGTCTTCGTCGAGGTTTTTATTCTCCGGGCAAGCCGAAGTTCAGAACCGAAGTCTATGCTCTTTCGTCGGTCATTGGTCAACAGTAGGGATTCTCCAATTAAGTGTTTGTTGTCATTCAATGTTAGACGACTTGTTTTCATGCACATTTTTTTCACTAGTTTGATGTAAAATTGTGCGACTAAGATCTCTTCGGCAAAAACTGTCAAAAATGTATGACAGAGTTCTCGAATGATCTTATTAACTCGATTCATTTTTAGGATTTGGAGGAAGTGTATACTGGCTACAGCGTCTCAAGATGGACAAACAGCACTATTGCCGCTTTTTCTCGTTTTTCAGTGGTATTTTAAGGGAGTGTGCTAGGAGCCAGCCAAACCGAAGCATGCGGAAGCCTTTAGCGAAAATGCTCTCCTAACCTGTTACGAAAATCGCTTTGTAACAAAGTGTCATGAAACATGTGCCTAAAAGTGTATTTTTACCTGTGCATTACTGAATGCCGTCCGCGGCCTGCGCCCGATGTACCAATTCAATGTTCTCCTGTGGGACTCTGTAAAGTGTTTACAGTTGAGTTTATGTTCCTCTTCTTCTCTCTTAATCTCCGACGAAGACTTCAATGATCCTTTTACTGTAATGTGACTTCTCTGTTTGGTTGTTTCCAACTCTGAAATCCAGACAGAACCCAATATAACTCAACAGACAATGACAGCAGGTTTAGTCTACAACGAAATCATGGCTACAATGTAAATAAATAATATTTGACCTGTCCATGGTCGATACAGCTTCAGGGACACATTGCGTAGTTCTTGCCTGTCCAAATCCGACCCAATAATTCTGTCTATGGTGAAAACTGGCCGTGCGTCAACCTGCCTGATCTGGCAACTAACTGTAGATATAGCCATAGTGTCAACCAACTATCTTCTGGAAGCTGTCCGCTCAGGTTACGATTTTTAACGATTCTGGGATTTATATACGTCACTAAATAAAACCGGAGGTTCTTAAAATTTAGCATATGAATTGGAGACCCCTATTCGGATTTTGGGGGTTGCAAACAGACCAAGGCATAAAGGTATTATCTCTTTAGGCAAGTGATTCCGTTTCTAATTGTCTCACTTTAACGAAACACCAGTGCCATTCTTTTCATTAAAACTAGCAAGGTTGAAAATCAAACCCATTCCCACTTTTAGCCTATATTGTCATTATGCGGGGCCAGTCAAGTAACCATTTTGTAAATGTTTGCCATGGAAATATAAACGAATAACAATCATCCAATACTATCAGGTTTAATCCTGATGAATGTTCCCTCTTCCTGCCGTTGTGATGCATATAGGACAGTGAATTATGTTGGGGCCAAACAAAAGCCGTCACAGCACCAGGTTGACATGTTGCTGGAAATCCGCGTGTAATCATTGTTCTTCCTCGATTCGACCGATTAAGAGCAGATTAGGGCTCGCTTTTGCAAACAGAACAGCGGGAGTTTTAAACGAATAGCACACTTGTTTACTTTTCTCCCTGAATGGAATGGATAGGATTCGGACCCACGGGACGTCCTCAATGCGCACGGGCGCGCCCAATACTTTTGTTCAGACTATAAAAGTAGTCTGCTATTGTACGAAATAATATGCTTGTTTTTACAGTCACCCTTTAGTCTCGACACACACACACAACCTAGGAGTGCTAAAATAAGACCGCCTTGAATTAGTGTACCTTTATTGTTGAAAAGCTATTTAAGACTGCAACAGTAATTACTGAAGTATAGAGTAAACATGATCCTATTTCCCCCTGCATCAATAATAAAAGTGCAGTCCCCCCTATTAACATCTAACAGTTCCTAACTACTCCTTTAAACATCCCCCCCCCAAAATGATAAAAGTAGACTTTCATTATCAGTAATGTGTCAAATCAATTCCACTTTGTTGATATGATAGTTTTCCCTGCATCATGTCACTGCAACATGTGTTCACTATGAGTTGATAGGTGATAAACTTAGTCAGAGCTCAACACAAACGTACATAGCAATGGGTTAAGGTTGAGGAACATTTTAGACAAACAGCATAGCATACATACTGTATGTAGTGCATTTCTTTGTACAGAAATCTGAGAAAAACAAAAACCATTTCAAAACATAAGATCGATTAACACACATAATTGGGAAAAACAAACAGTTCATAGATCCCATTTTTTATTTTAAGAGGCAATGCCCTGATTTAGCACTTTGTATTATAGTGTTGTTCTTTGTTCCAACCAATGAGCTGAATACATTACACCTCAGGCACAAGGTCTGTTGAGGTATGGCAAGTAGTCTGATCCATTGAACGAGAAACCATTATTGGTGTTTTGGGGTTAAATGATTAGAGATCTAAATTCTCTTCTTGAAACCAAACACACTCAAACGGTTAATTGAAAGGGTAAATATTAATTATAGAAGAATAAAAGCGTGGCAATTAGGTATCTTGAATGATAGGATCCAAAGCGTGTTAGCTGAATGGAAGACAACATGTAAATGGTTTACATGATAAAATACTTGTTTATGTCTTTACAGTATTAACATGTGCAAGGTCTTCCTTCCCCAACAAATTAATACACTCTATAATCTCGATGTTTTCTGGTATGCTATGGTATTCAGTCACCCTGATTATTAAAAATGAAATAAAAGCATTAAATCATCTCCTTCTACATTTCCTCTGAATACAAGTACCAGTATAATATACATGATTTACATATGGAGGATGAGAAAGATCCGGAAGGATTCTTTGAGTGTTCAGTCATTCACACACATTTATTTCTCCTCTTCTTTTGTTAGTTTAGTGGGGTCTTAATCCATCTTTGTTTAATGTTATAAAGTTTATTTGCAGTCCAAC
Source organism: Oncorhynchus gorbuscha (assembly GCF_021184085.1). Taxonomy (NCBI): domain Eukaryota; kingdom Metazoa; phylum Chordata; class Actinopteri; order Salmoniformes; family Salmonidae; genus Oncorhynchus; species Oncorhynchus gorbuscha. The sequence goes on along the minus strand of NC_060190.1, from coordinate 70,259,456 downwards.
TCCTCTGTAAAACAATGTAGGAGCCAGAGAAAATCCCATAGAGGCTAAGCCAAGGCCCAGGGTTGAGGAGCCAAGGAACCAACTCCTGCTCTAACTGCATTTTCACCGGATAGTACTTGGTAGTAAGACCTCGCCAAGCTTGTTCAGTTGTCTGTTCAGAAAAGAACATTGGCTCAACATAGGTGACTTTTTAACATTTATTTAACTAGGCAAGTCAATTAAGAAAAATTCTTATTTACAGTAACGGCCTACCCCGGCCAAACCCTAATCCGGAAGACGCTGGGCCAATTGTGCCTGCCCTATGGACCAAAAATCACACAAACAATTGCTCAAAGTCTTCTCATGTCGTCTCCTTCCATTGAAGATGATCAATTTCCGGTAGTTTGATGGTCCAAAGTAGTATCTGATGAATGCTCTTTCCCTTCCATTCTCTTAGGCATCAGACTCTCCCTTCTCCCGCCCCTCCGGTCCTGCATCACTGTCCTCTGATTGGCTTTTGCTCAGCACCAGGAACTGCCCATCAGCGCTAGGAGCAGGGGGGGTGGGGCGACTGGAGGCTGCGATTAAACGGCTCTGTTCCTCCAGGTCCTGTGGGTTCATTCAAATTCATTGACTCATCAATTAATCAATGAATCATTCAGTTTACTGTAACATGAGTGAACACAGAAGGGTAATACAGTTATGATTATAGACCAAACACTGATCAAGATCGGCATTGATCTACAAGTCAACAAGAATAGGATAAGTACTATATTGTCAATCCTTTTGGTACGGCAATGTATTGATTTGCTGGGACACTGACGCTACCTTTTCAATCTGTTTCTGTTTACTCAGCTCCTCCTGCTGTTTCTCCTTGGCCTTGTCCTGCTCCTCCTTCTTCTCTGTAGCTTTGCGATCCTAAATCAGCAAATAAAAATTGTCAAGGTCCCACATGAGTAGCTAAGATTCATCTTAACAAATTAATTCCACTAAAACAGAGAGTCTCACATGTCTTACCATCTCTGAGTGGAAAGCGATCTGTTTGGCCAGCCCAACACTGTCACATATCTGAAAGGAGAACACAACATGCAATCAGAGATATAAAATAAACTAACAGAGGGAACAGTAGACACATGCAAATGTCTTCCTTTTGTCACAACATGAAAACTATAAACCGTTTTAACTGAGTGCCATCACTATACAGACACAATATGCTTATTCCTAGAGTCAGGACTTGTTCCAAACCATGAAAACACATTTGCATGTGTTGGCTGACAAGGAAAAACTCCAGGCCCTAGTTATATCATGTAACTACTGGCCCTACCAACACATGTTAGAACAAAGGCTACACAGCAGAGCAGAACATACCTTCTCCCCATCATTGTTGGACTCAAAGATATAGCAGACGGTGACAGGTCGTCCGTCCACCCTGCCTTCTGCAGTCTGCAGGACGAATCCAAACAGACGCTTGTTCTCCTGGTGGGACGAACACACCACCACACTGGAAAGAGGGAACTTGGGGAGGGGAGAATTAAAACAAGAAGTCATGTCTAATGTTCAGTATAGACAGGTGTTGTGTCAGTGATGATAGGTCAATAGCCTCTAGACAAGTGGTGTGTCAGTGATGATAGGTCAATAGCCTCTAGACAAGTGGTGTGTCAGTGATGATAGGTCAATAGCCTCTAGACAAGTGGTGTGTCAGTGATGATAGGTCAATAGCCTCTAGACAAGTGGTGTGTCAGTGATGATTGATTTCACCTACCAGTAATGCTACTGAGGAAATGATATACTTGACTATCAGTGAATAGAATGACAAACAGAAACATGTTCTAGTGGAGGTAGTGTGAGTTGGAGGACCTACCCTCAGCCGTGTGACTTGTGTCTGAGGATCGATGAGCCTGTAAACCACAAAACATCACACACAGGCAAATCTATTGACTAAGAGCATGCTTTTAATTATGTCACACATTTATAAAAACAAAAACGCATGCACATTACTCAAAGAGCATATGTCTCACTTGAGGCAGTCGCAGGTGACCAGCAGGTGAGACTCGGTCATCCTGAAGATGTTATGTATGGCCCTGGCTGCTAGGATCTGTCTCATGGTCTCATAGATGACGTCAGAGTTGTCTGCATTCTTCACCTCCATAGAACCCAGGAAACGCACAATGAACAGCTGGTGCAGGATGGAGTCTGGATGGACACACAGACAGACAGAGAGAGAGAGGGGGGGGTGACACACAGACAGACAATGGCATGCGCACAGACACACAGCAAGACAGACCTGACACAGACAGATAGGCAGACAGAGACACTACCTTCACTCTCCTCAGGTGGAGTGTCTCCTGATTCACCAAACGGGTTGGTCCTTCTTTCAGAAACGGGGAGAAAAGAAACACAAAAATATGAATTAATATGACTGTTTTCACTTCAAAATAGATTGAATCAGGGGCGCAACTTTCTGCAATTGCATTTTTATTATTGGAATGTGATATGAAACAAGGCAACGGGGTGCTTTAGGACCATGCGGACGCCTCCGAGCGGTTTGGGAATGCTGTTTGGAGTGTTTATCCAACTGTATAATTAAAATAAATAACTAATCTCCCCCCACTTCTAAAACCAAAGTTTCGCCCCAAGCTTGAACATATACCAGGTGCTCGTCCTGCCTGTACACCGTTTGGGAACCCCTGGTTAGTTAGTACCAACCTGCCCTGTCCCGCAGCCTTGGCCTGGCCTGCGTACTCCTCGCTGACTGGAGAGATGATGTCAAACTGGATGGGCGTGTCAGGAGCCACCAGGGCGTCCAATGAGAGGACAGAGAGGGCCGGTGAGGCCGTCTCAGAGCCCACTGAGCTCACACTGCTGGTCCGCGCTGCCCGGGACCGCCCTTGTCTATACAGGAGAGACGGACGTCAGAGAGAGATGGAGGTCAGAGAGTGATGGAGGTCAGAGAGGTTAGAGAGAGATGGATGTTAGAGAGTTGGACAGAACGCAATATCATGACACCTCTAACTAGAGCAGGGTTTGTCTTAATTTAACTTACTACAGTAGGGTTTACCTTGGTTAGTCTTGATTATGTAACCACTTTATAGGCTAGAGTAGTTATCGGCTATACACTACCAAGGCTCAGAGTGTTCCATGGTCAGGAAAAACTCCTGCCTCTAATAATAATGAAGTCTCTATGATTCAGAAACGCACGTGGTCGGCCGCATACTCTCATGCCTCTGCTGGAAGGAGGGAGACGGTGTCACAGCCTCAAGAGCTGATTGGTTCACTCTGGCTGCAATTTCCTGCCAAAAGAAAGAGGGCATTTCAGCAATGAGGAAATGTGCTTGACAACAGCTCGGTAACAAAGGGAGGTGGGAGATGAGACTCACATCACAGACATCCAGCATTGTCTGGGGGAATGTCACACCATAGGGCTCACAGCTCTAATTATAGATGACAGATTGAATGATGATGATGTAAGAGTAGGGTTTTCCAGTGATTGCCGGCTACTCACCTCTGGGTTCTCACTCAGATATATCCTCTTTGAGATGTTGTTTATAGTTGCAATCCACTGAAGGAGGAGAGAAGCACAGGACAGCGTTATTAAGAGATGCACGAATTCCATGTCTGTGCTGTATTTATACAATACAAAAATAAGATGTACAATACATTATGCTTAAAACTGTAGTGTCACCTCTTCACAGTCCTTTCTGCTATCTGCCTGCAATATGACCACCCTGAAACAAAGACAAAGCACCTCAGTAACTTCAGTGAAAATAGTTACTAAGCTCTAAAGGTTCATAATCAAATCAAAATATATTTGTCACATGCCCCGAATACAAACAGGTGTAGACCAAAACATTAAATGCTTACTTACAAGCCCTTAACCAACAATGCAGTTAAGAAAATATTTACTAAATAAACTAAAGGAATACAAAAAAAAGTTAACAAAATAACAATAGTGAGGCTATATACAGGTGATACCGGGTCAATGTGCGGGGGTACACATTAGCTGAGATAATATATACATGTAGATAGGGGTAAAGTGACTATGCTTAGATAAAACAGTGAGTAGCAGCAGTGAACAAAACAAATGGGGGAGGGGGGTCAACGTATATAGTTCGGTGGCCATTTGATTAATTGTTCAGTAGTCTTATGGCTTGGAGGTAGAGTCTGTTAAGGAGCCTTCTGGACCTAAACTTGGTGCTCTGGTACCGCTTGCCGTGCAGTAGCAGAGAGAACTGTATAAGACTTGGGTGACTGGAGTCTTTGACCATATTTTGAGTCTTCCTCTGACACCGCCAAGTATATAGGTCCTGGATGGCAGGAAGCTTGGCCCCAGCGAGGTACTCGGCCGTACATACTACCCTCTGTATTGCTTTGCGGTCAGATGCCGAGCAGTTGCCGTACCAGGCAGTGATGCAACCGGTCAGGATGCTCTCGATGGTGCAGCTGTAGAACTTTGAGGATCTGGGGACCCATGCCAAAAATGAGGTCTCAGGAAAAGGTGTTGTCGTGCCCTCTTCACAACGTTCTTGGTGTGTTTGGACCATGATAGTGTGTTGGTGATGTGGACACCAAGGAACTTGAAACTTTCGATGTGAATGGGGGCGTGTTTGGCTATTTTCGGTCATAAGAGACAGAAACATTACGTACAAAATAAGTTACAAATTCGGAAAAAACACAAAATAGCACAATTGGTTAGGAACAAAACGGCAGCCATCCCCGCCGGCGCCGTTCTTCTTCATAAGCTGGTATTACTGGTTTATAAAGCCTTAAATATGTAGTCATTTACTTCTTGCCGTCAAAGGATGTGATCTGGAAGCAGAAGCGTCGGTCTTCACAGTCCACGGCCATGACAGAGCAATTATCGATGTCCATGACCAGACCCCCAGCTACATGCCCTCGTGCCTGGCCCATCAGGTTCCCTCCCTGGGTGAAGAAGTACTGCCGCTCCCAGGAGGAAGACACTAGGCCTGTTTTACTAGGCGGACACATTCAGAAGAGAAAAAGCATGGTTAAAACGGGTTCTGGTGCAGGTGACTGCCTTTTGGGCCCAAACTAACATCAACGTTTTACACTACAAATTAATAGGACCAATATATATATATATTTTCTTTAAATCAAGCAAGCGTTATGAACATCTTCAATAAGCTGTGGCCAGAGACAAAACTGCTGTCTTATCGTAGCTTGATATGGACTAACTTGAGTGGATTGATTTGAATGTATACATTTGTTGAGGTAGCCATTGCCAGGCTTGTGTGTGTGTCTGGTGTGGGACAGTGCTGTCGTACTTTCGTCTGTAGAGGTAGCCGGCCTTGCGTGTGAGGTTGCGGTTGACAGGAACCTGGCTAGGGTCGGGGTCTGGCATGTAGAGGAGGTCACTGGCCTGCTCCAAGTCCTGGATGGTCTGTTGCATTACATCTACCTCACCATCCATCTCCCTGCGGACACTGGACACAACCACACACGCCCAGCCTTAAACACACTGCATGCAATATGGCAATAATTCCATTTGGCCTAACAGCAATATGGAGCTACCACCATTGCTTACAACTATCCAATCTTCTCAGATCTCTACAAATTCCTAGGGTCTAGGAGATTCAGGTTGAAGCTTACTTCTGAACGCTGGTTCCTATGTTGGTGAGGAAATCTTCCCACTGCTGGGTGAGGTTCTCTGATCCCAGCTTGAAAAAGCTGATCTGAGAGATAGACATGCTGATCAGAACATATACTGGAGACAGAGAGATAAAGAGACAGAGAGAGAGAGGAGAGAAAGAAGGTGTAAGGGAGAGAGAGACGGAAGGGAGGAGGAAGTAAGGTTGTTGTACAGTACCTGTGCCTGCATATACCCCAGCAGCGGCTCCAGAATGGCAATCTTCTTCTTGTACTGCAGAGTGTTGAGGGCTGTGAAGTAGTGCATCATGGTCTGGTGCTGCTTCTTCCTGGAGGTATACACATCCTCCATCACCTCGCCCTTCACCTGGAGAGAAGACACGCACACAAAATGTCAGGTTTAATTTGGTGAGACAGTTATTGTTACAACAAGGTAATCTTATAATAATGAACTTCTCCAAAAATAATATTATGCTCCCAAAAACAAACCCTGTACCTTCTCGTTGTCCCTCCTTTTAGAGAGACGGCTGTATCGGTTGATGGCCATGTCATGATCTGTAGACAGAAACATGTCATGAGTGGTTATTACAATTACAACATGGGCTCATGAAATCATACCATGTCACAACAATAATTTGTTTTACTGAGTAGTTCACACTCACCATCACTGGCAATCTGGAACACTTCCTTCAGAGTCAGTATCTCTGTAGGGGAGAGAAAGATGGCTAACATCCATTTCAACTATCTGTTCACATTCTGCCACTAGTCAACTTTACAACGTGGCAGACGTTGGTCTAGGCTAGCGATAGTGCAGCACAGCCACCTTCAGACTCCTATAAAATCCTATTAAATAAATCTAAGTTAATAGGATTTTATATGTCATTCTATGCCCTTGACATCCCTGTGATCGGTCTCCAGCTCTCATAACTGTATTTATCTCTATAAAAACAGTACAAAAAAGGGTATGGAATTTAGAGTCCTACCTCTTAAGTCCCTCTCCTTAAACTGGGTGATAGGGAACATCATGGCGTCAGCCAGCTGAGTGGAGAGGACTGCATGACAGGAACTCAACTGTGGGAGTGAAGAAAGGCCAGTTACATTATGGAATCTCCTCAGGGAAATGTCTCTCTCATCACAGAGGAGAGGTGGGGGAGCCTAGCAAGAAGGACGAGAGAGGTAAATACAGAATGAAGGAAGGGAGGGGTTTAAATTAAGATTGAAAGAGTATGTAAGAGTGAAGGATCGGAGAGTTTAAAACACATTTTTTAAACCTTTATTCAACTAGGCAAGTCAGTTAAGAACAAATTCTTATTTTAGGAACAGTGGGTTAACTGCCTGTTCAGGGGCAGAATGACAGATTTGTACCTTGTCAACTCGGGGATTTGAACATGCAACCTTCCGGTTACTAGTCCAACGCTCTAACCACTAGGCTACCCTGCCGCCCCAAGGTTAAGACAGGGAGATAGAAGAGGTTAAGATGGACAGAAAGAAGGAAGGAAGAAGTTAAAGTGCAGTGTGAGAGAGTGTTTATTAGTGTAATTAAAGAAGGTAAAGGTTAAGACAATGTAATCCTAAGCGAGCCACAGTGAGGAGGAGGAGGAGGGCAGAGCAGCAGTTCTCACCTCGTCTATGACTTTGGCAAAATGCTGCAGTGTGGAGCTCATGACCTCATCGTCGCTGCAAAGAGGGAAGCGCTGCAAAGACAGGCCAAAGTCCGAATGCATTTTCCATTTATATTTTAGTCGTTTGACAGACGCTCTTATCCAGAGGGACCTACAATCAGAGCATTCAACTAATGTTTTAAACAAACGGGTTTCTTAGAAGATGCATGAGAAAAAGAAATGCAAGCATTTCCTGACTGGAAGAAAATTGACTAGGCCCTAGTTTCTGGCCTGGTCAGGTCACGTTATAAAACAAATCTCTGGGCCCTAATGATAATACCATAATTGACAAGGTGTTTTTATGTTTCACCTGGTCCTAGTAGTGCATTAACGTGCCATAGAAAACAACAGACAGCTCAAAGGGAAATCCATCACCACCAATACCTCTATCATGCATACAACATGTTGACATTGTAAGAACATACCTGTTTCTCATACTCCTTCAGAAGTTTGGAGGTGAGATGGGTGGCAGCACTCAACTCGTTCTGAAAAGGATAAAAGCCAATGTAGTTTTACCTAATCGACTATAGGAGCAACTACTTAGTGTGCGTTTGTCTGCTTGGCCTTAACTGCATATGAGGTCTGGAAAATGTCTCTCATTTGTAATTTTCTTTGAGTAGTACAAATACAGTCCATTCGGAAAGTATTTCAGATCCCTTGACTTTTTCCACATTTTGTTACGTTACAGTCTTGTTCTAAAATTGATTTATTTATCCTCATCAATCTACGCACAATACCCCATAACAAAGCAAACAGTTCTCCCCCCAAATGTATTAAAAATAACTGAAATACCACATTTACATAAGTATTCAGACCATTTACTCAGTACTTTGTTGAAGCACCTTTGGCAGCGATTACAGCCTCGAGTCTTCTTGGGTATGACGCTACCAGCTTGGTACAACTGTATTTGGGGAGTTTCTCCCATTCTTCTCTGCAGATCCTCTCCAGCTCTGGCAGGTTGGATGGAGAGCGTCGCTGCACAGCTATTTTCATGTCTCGCCAGAGAAGTTAGATCAGGTTCAAGTCTGGTCCCTGGTAGGGCCACTCAAAGACATTCAGAGACTTGTCCCGAAGCCACTCCTGCATTGTCTTGGCTGTGTGCTTAGGGTCGTCGACCTGTTGGAAGGTGAACCTTTGCACCAGTCTGAGGTCCTGAGCGCTCGGAGCAGGATTTCATCAAGGATCTCTCTGTACTTTGCTCCGTTCAACTTTCCCTCGATCCTAACTAGTCTCCCAGCCACTGAAAACAATGCCCACAGCATGATGCTGCCACCACCATACTTCACCGTACGGATGGTGCCAGGTTTCCTCCAGACATGACGCTAGGTACTCAGGCCAAAGAGTTCAATCTTGGTTTCATCAGACCAGATAATCTTGTCTCTCATGGTCTGAGAGTCCTTTAAAACACCTAAAGCAAACTGTCATGGGCCTTTTACTTAGGAGTGGCTTCCGTCTGGCCACTCCACCATAAAGGCCTGATTGGTGGAGTGCTGCAGAGATGGTTGTCCTTCTGGAGCGATCTCCACAGAGGAACTCTGGAGCTCTGTCAGAGTGACCATCGGGTTCTTGGTCACCACCCTGACCAAAGCCCTTCTCCCACGATTGCTCAGTTTGGCTGAGCGGTCAGCTCTAGGAAGAGTCTTGGTGGTTCCAAACTTATTTCATTTAAGAATGATGAAGACCCCTGCATTCTTGGGGATCTTCAATACTGCAGAATTTTTTTGTACCCTTCCCCAGATCTGTGCCTCGACACAATCCTGTCTCAGAACTCCACGGACTATGTGTATGTGTATGTGTATGTGTATGTGTATGTGTATGTGTATGTGTATGTATATATGTATGTGTATGTGTATGTATATATATATATATATATATATATATATATACAGTGTCTTCAGAAAGTATTCACACCCCTTGTCTTTCTCCACATTTTGTTGAGTTATAGCCTGTCAAACACAGAATCAACCACAAAGTCCAGGTTTTGAATTACACTTTGGATGGCGTATCAATACACACAGTCACTACAACGATTTCACCATGAGGCCAATGGCGACATTAAACAGTTAGAGTTCATTTGCTGTGATAGGTGAAAACTGAGGATGGATCAACAACACTGTAGTTACTCCACAATACTAACCTAAATGACAGAGTGAAAAGAAGGAAGCCTATCAGAATACAAATATTTCAAAACATGCATCCTGTTTGCAATAAGGCACTAAAGTAACACCGCAAAAAATGTTGCAAAGAAATGAACTGTCCTACAAAGTGCTATGTTTGGGGCAAATCCAACACAACACATCCCCGAGTACCACTCTGTATGTCATGGGTATGTATGCTCATCTTTGCCAAGGACTAAGGAGTTTTTTTAAATGAAAATAAACTGAATAGAGCTAAGCACAGGCAAAATGCTTCAGGAAAACCTGGTTCAGTCTGCTTTCCAACAGACACAGGGAGACAAATTCCTCTTTCAGCAGGACAATAACCTAAAACACAAGGCCAAATAGACACCGGAGTTACTTACCAAAACGACATTGAATGATCCTGATTGGCCTAGTTACAGTTTTGACTTAAATCTACTTGAAAACCTAAGGCAAGACTTGAAAATGGCTGTCAAACAATGATCAACAACCAATATGACAGAGCTGGAAGACTCAGACAGAATCGAAGTTGTAATTGCTGCCAAAGGTGATTCTAACATGTACACTCAGGGTGTGAAAACGTATGTAAATTAGATATGTATTTAATTTTCAATACATTTGCAAACATTTCTAAAAACATATTTTCACTTTGTCATTATGGGATCTTTTACGTAGATGGGTAAGAAAAAATAGTTTAAAAAAAAAATCAATTTTGAATTCAGGCTGTAACACAATAAAATGTGGAATAAGTCAAAGGACATGAATACTTTCTGAATGCATGGTATTTTGTACAGACAAAGAAAATCAATTATGGGTCTACATCTTAATATTGCTCCCAGCATTGTTCAAAGGCTAAGAATGTTTATATTATTGATCTGACTGTGTTCCATTTGTGCCTGCCTCTTTGCCAACGAGTAGAATCATGAACAGGGGTTTATTCATTATGTTCGCCAACGACTCCTGGATTTGACTCCCGGATTTGCCTTTTTGGCAGCACATTAACTACCCTTTCGCAGCACAGGCCAGGGGCCTGAGACGTGATATGAACTCCCCGCCTCACATTCGGCTCAATTAGGCAACTTGAGACGTTGCTGATAGTATGCTTGCGAGATACGGGACAAAAGGCAGTTTTAAAACCATCCTGCGATTAATACTGTTTACAGACATCCCCAAAACAACCAAAAACCAACTCTCAGAGAATGAGTGCACAACTGGTAAATAGTCGCTTATAAATATGTCAGTGAGTCAGGTGGCTAGCTGCCAGCAGAGACATATTGCAATAATGTTGAAGGGCTCTGGCTAGTATTCCTTAGCCAGCTAGAAGAATGAAGAAGCCAAAGCGAATGTTAAACAGAGCCTCTCTCAGCAGGAGCAAAAAATACGCTACTAAGTTGTCATAATAACATTGCTCTACAGAGAATAGGCTACCGAGACAGACAGTGATGCAGGGCCCAGTAGTGAAGCAGACTGCAATGCATGCAGAAGGGACGGAGCAGAGGAACAGAGCCCCATGTGGGGTCCCCTGAGAAAATCTGTACTAATCTTATCAAACAAATTAGGGGGGGAAAAAAACCATACGTTTCAATATGAACATCTCCACGTGGCTTATGTTCCCTAAAGGCCGACATCAAAATACAACATGCAATCAACATGCAAACAACACAGTTCTGAAAAGGTCATACGTTTTTGTTTTAGTTTCCAATGCTACGCGTCAGTGTGAATCCTTTCTCATATTTCCCCCCTTTCTGGGGTATGACGTTACAATTGTACAGCTAATAGGCTCTGTGTTTGTAGATGGACTGAGGTGAATGAAACTACAGCAGCCAAGGTGATAATGGCTGGGGGACATTTTCTTGTTTTTGCTGTTCCCCCAAATAGCATTTAAAAAACATTTTGGTAGAAATGCAGCAAATGAGCTTCAACTTTCAAAAATGTCAGGACCGCACCAAAACCTTGGTTACAGCCCTGTTTGTATGAGTGTGCTTGCTTGTTAAAAAAAAGCCTGCACACTAACTGGCATGAACTTATCCCAGGGCTCATTGCTCACTTGTGCATCGTAGATTCTGTTCATGGCCTGGAAGAGCTTCTGGGAGTAGTTGGATATTGCAGCCGCATCCTCCTCGAACACACCGAGCAGGGAGCGCGTCTGGCAACAGGGAGAGAAAGACAGTAGATGAAGGAACCACTCATCTAAGGAAAAAGTCAGGTTAGGCCTACCTGAAAGAGGAAGCTTAGATGGCACACTTATGTCACCATTGTGCAAGGCTAATCTGGTCTCAGATCTGTGGCTTTAGCCAATCCATCTGACTATTGTGTTTATCCCACACATCAGAGGTGGCCTCCTGGAGAGCGACCCTTCATCAAGATTATGTTTAGCTGAATCAGGTGTGTACTGTGTAGGTTGCATAGGACAGGATAATGAAGAATGCATGCCCAGTAGCTATCCAGGAGGCGGGGTAGCTGGGCGCCACCACTGCCATACTGTACAGCTACATGTCGTGCCCCAGACGCCTCAGACTAGGTCAGGGACATGTCATGTCTGTGGGTGCAAGCTAGTGATCAACACTCTGGAACTGGTCTCACCGGTATATGTTGCTGCATTCTGTCAAGGGAGAGAGTCCCAGCCATAGAAATAGAATGACTAGAATGGATTGGAATGTAATTCAATGGTATTTTCTATTGCCTCAGTCCCCTGACACTGCTGCACAAGCCTGTTCTGCAACAGACAGTAATGATTCTTATGACTACTGGACATGCAAGCAGTTTTGTTGGTTACTGTATCTAGGCTATATACCGTAGCTGAAAGAGGGTTTCATTAATGCCAACAAATACAAAACTAGGTATAAAGAACATTTAACATTCACTGTACAAGTGCAGCTCTCATAGACAAGCCAAATACCAATTATAAAAGGCCTAGCTATGGTCAGACAGCCAATCCATCAAAATCCAGTGGTTTGCAGCTAGCCAATAACCTCTTCTCTAGATTCTGGGGAAGTAGCGGTGTTTACTCAACTCTGCGATAGGGAGGAAGTGGTGCACCCAGCTAGCCAGCTGGAGCCAGGACGGTCACGTAGCTTGACCGACTAATTTCTGTGTTCAATATCATCAACAACAACAACAAGGGTGTGATGTGTGCCATGGCATTGTCTCAATAGAAACCCATTATCTAGTTACTTGTATCAGGTGGTGCAAAGGCCGATAATGCAAAAATAGCTACTACCATTGACAGCTGGCCAAATATCATGAAGCAGTTTCGCTCGTTTGCCTGGGGACCAGACATATTCACTTTGAAGAGGCCACCCAACACCTTCGGACAGATCTTTATTTGACGCTTGCTCGAGCGAGCTAACATGGCTGGCTAGCATTCGCTGCGCTCTTTGCACACCACAAAGACAACAGGGAGCTACAGAGCATAGTTTGAGATTACCTGCGGACTGTCCTCGAATGTCTCCTCGATCGGTAATTTATCTATTCCAGGCATGGCTATAGCTAGCTATTTCAATTCGTACGAATATGAACTGTAATCGGTCAATAAGAAATGAAATAACTAGCCTATCACTCCCACTGAATGTTTTCCCTTTAGATCAACCTCCACACACATATCATCCTACATGCGGATATCCCGCCTTTAGAACGATTATGATTGGATAAATTTTTTTTCGACAGATTTCATTGGTTCCTTTGTGCTATGCAATGAAATACATTTTGGCTCAATTTAACCGTTGTCCATAAACGATTACCAGTCTGCTTTCAGAGCCAAAAATGGCACCACGGTGGTGCGGTTACGAAGGTGGGTGGCTATGTCTGAACAGTTTTGGATGACTTTTTTCCATCTATCTTGTTTCCATGGTTAGGATTATGTTTTTGTTGCAATTTGCAACCAAACAACAGCATAGGTTTAGGCAAAACTTTACAAAACATTAAGAACACCTTCCTAATATTGAGTTACACCACCACCTTCAATTAGTCTGGGCATGGACTCGACAAGGTGTCGAAAGCATTCTGCAGGGATGCTGGCCCATATTGACTCCAATGTTTCCCACAGTTATGTCAAGATGGCTGGATGTCCTTTGGGTGGTGGACCATTCTTGATACACACAGGAAAGTGCTGAGTGTGAAAAACCCAGCAGCGTTGCAGTTCCTGACACAAATGGGTTCACCTGGCACCTACTGCCATACCCCCATTTCAAAGGCACTTAAATATTTTGTCTTGCCCATTCACCCTCTGAACGGCACACAATCCATGTCTCAATTGTCTCAAAGCGTAAAAATCATTATTTAACCTGTCTTCTCACCTTCATCTACCCTGATTGAAGTGGATTTAACAAGTGACATCAATAAGGGATCATAGCTTACACCTGGTCAGTCTATGGCATAGAAAGAGCAGATGTTCTTAATGTTTTGTACACTCAGTGTAGACACACATGTACATGTAGCTCTGATAAATAACAGAAAATGAAACTTGACAAAAAAAAAGAGAAAGGTTTTATTTTATGCTGAAACAGACCAAAATTCTTCAATCCCCCCCTCATTTTTGAGGTGAAAAGTAACAAATTCCACTTGATGATAACAGTAAACTCTTTTAACCTGATGTGAGTGAGCTCAGCTCGTCTGCCTGACAGACTAATAGCACGGTTTGAATTACAGTAGAGCTAGGGTGCTATAGCCACAATGAACAAATCAGCCTCGATGTGCCCCCCTTCCTCCAAAAAGTACTCACAAGATTTCGATGTCAGGCACCCTGGCCTTAAGAGACGGCACCCCTGAGAGTAAAAAACTGACTAATAACATTGCTGAGTCACTGACTAATTGTTAATGTAGGCTTATCTTCTTCGCTCATCCTCCGTGTACTTCATATCCAGTCAGCCCACTAGGATCTTCTGGCTGAAGAGATCATACTCCCGGTACAGGATGTAATCTTTGAGCCGGTTGGGTAGAGGCAGGAAATGCCTGAACACTGGGGCCCTGAGACGCAGTCGGCCCAGACAGCTACGGATCTTCAGACGACAGAGATGCTGAAGACAGCGAGCGTTCTCTGTGGAGAGGGATGATGATTATGATGATGATAGACACAGTCAGATATGAGCTAGTCAATTACATCGACTGTCAAGTAGGCCTAGTTCATCAACTGTCTGAGGGACATTTTTCGGGTCCAGTAATTATAGCCAATAATTAGGGGCAGGATCTTTACCATGGTCAGGTCGCATGCTCAGGAACAACTCCAGGCAACTCAACATAATCATAGTCATGGACAATCTATGCCTTCTATGAAAACATAACTGTTTTCCCAATGAATGGTTAACAACACACATAGATGTGTTTTGTCCACCTAGTTTTGTTTTGTTTATCCACCAACCTTGAACTTTGCAGATATCAGGCCACTCCTTTTGTTCCATCAGAACAGCCTTTAGTTTCGAGCAGAAGGTCACGTGATCGACGTAATCCATCATGATACGCACCACGTGTCCCGAGTGTTCTTTCAACCAGTACACTGAGATAACCTCACAAAACTGCAAGGAAGCACATAATAGTTTTAGGTAACACTTTACTAAAAGCCTGCAGTTATTACTTAATGCGTTCTAACTTGTTATAAGCATACTAGGAGACTAACGTTTTAAAGCTAGAATCCTGAATTCAAACGATAAAGTTTATTTTGGGTTCGGATGAATTTATGAAACTCATACGTTTATTCTTCAAGAAACAATGGGTACATATCATTCATTTACATGTCCAAAAATAGATGTTGCAACTTTGTTTTCTAGCTGTAAGGAACTAAAGAATAATACTTAGCCACTTAACCCGACCAAAGAGAAACCCCTGGACCTATTCACCTTACCATGGAGTCGTTGATGACAGAATTTGTCCAGCCCTCATAGTCATCAGGAACATGGGACGCTTCACCGTAGTTGCACTCGAAGCAGCGCTGGACATCGTAGCCATAGTTACAAAGCATGCGCAGGACAACCTCGTCCTTCAAGGCGTACTGCAGCGCGGAGGGGAAGTGGGTGGTATTGATGCGGGAGAAGTAGTTGACGTTGGCTCCGAACCTCAGCAGGACGTAGATCATCTCCAGGTTACCCGACCTCAGAGCCACCTGCAGGAGGGAAAAAAGTGTGTTGATAAGTGCACCTTTCTTTCAAACCTTGGTGAATCCACTACTTTATTACAGTTTTTTGTGTGTGCAACTTTCACAAGTATGTGTTACATTTTCACAATTATATGCACAACAATACAAAACAGATCATCATAATGGTTCATGTTTGAAAACACTTAGCGCATTTTCAATTGACTGAGTACAACAAACACATTCCCAAAGCCACGTGTTCACTGCACCAAATCACTCTTTCAATTTGAATACATATTCAATCAAAGTATCTGCTTTTCAAAATGCAATATTCATTTTACTTTTGATATGATTTTCTTGTAATGTGTTCACACATTCATAACATTTACCCCGAAGAAGGCACAGTGAGGTCGAAACATTGGTGTTTTTAAGCCAATAAATGACTGGGAGGTTATATTTATGGAGTGTGGGACTCTCTTTGTTTTCATAGCTTACAATTTATTCACCGTTAGTCAGCACCTCTACACTAAATACTTTTCTCTGAGTGCTCATGCTTTTTATTAGACTTGTCATTTGTTAACAATACAATTAATTATCACTTAATCAAACTGCTCAAAACTGATAAGTACTGAACCAAAAGTATGTAGTGCCTAGTAAACGTACACTACCGATCACTTAGAGATGTCCTTGTTTTTGAATGAAAAGCAAAAAATGTTGTCCATTAAAATAACATCAAATTTATCATAAATACAGTGTAGACATTGTTAATGTTGTAAATGACTATTGTAGCTGGGAATGGCAGATTTTTTATGGAATATCTACATAGGCGTACAGAGGCCCATTATCAGCAACCATCACTCCTGTGCTCCAATGACACACTGTGATAGCTAATCCAAGTTTATAATTTTAAAGGGCTAATTGATCATTAGAAAACCATTTTGCAATTATGTTAGCACTGCTGAAAACTGTTGTTCTGATTAAATAAGCAATAAAACTGTCCTTCTTTAGACTAGTTGAGTATCTGGAGCATCCACATTTGTGGGTTGGATTACAGGCTCAAAATGGCCAGAAACAAATAACTTTCTTCTGAAACTCATCAGTCTATTCTTGTTCTGAGAAATGAAGGCTTCGGAAAATATTCAGACCCCTTGACCTTTTCAACATTTTGTTAGGTAACAGCCTTATTCTAAAATTGATTAAATAGTTTTCCCCCTCATCAATCTACACACAATACACCATAATGACAAAGTACAATTTTTGTTGTTGAAATTTTAACACATGTATATACATATAAAAAAACTGAAATATCATATTTACATACACTAAGTATTCAGACCCTTTACTCAAGCTTGGTACATCTGTATTTGGGGAGTTTCTCCCATTCTTCTCTGCAGATCCTCTCAAGCTCTGTCAGGTTGGATGGAGAGCGTTGCTGCACAGCTCTTTCCAGGTCTCTCCAGAGATGTTCGATTGGGTTCAAGTCGGGGCTCTGTCTGGGCCACTCAAGGACATTCAGAGGCTTGTCCCGAAGTCACTCCTGAGTTGTCTTGGCTGTGTGCTTAGGGTTGTTGTCCTGTTGAAAGTTGAACCTTCGCCCCAGTCTGAGGTCCTGAGTGCTCTGGAGCAGGTTTTCATCAATGATCTCTCTGTACTTTGCTCTGTTCATCTTTGCCTCGATCCTGACTATTCCCCAGTCCCTGCCGATGAAAAACATCCCATAGCATTATGCTGCCACCACCATGCTTCACCGTAGGGATAGTGCCAGGTTTCCTCCAGACATGTCGCTTGGCATTCAGGCCAAAGAGTTCAATCTTGTTTCATCAGACCAGATAATCTTGTCTCTCACGGTCTGAGAAACTTTAGGTACTTTTTGGCAAATTTATAGCGGGCTGTCATGTGCCTTTTACTGATGAGTGGTTCCATTTGGCCCGCAGAGATGGGTGTCCTTGTGGAACGTTCTCCGTTCTCCACAGAAGAACTTTAGAAATCTGTC
This sequence comes from Oncorhynchus gorbuscha, assembly GCF_021184085.1. NCBI lineage: Eukaryota > Metazoa > Chordata > Actinopteri > Salmoniformes > Salmonidae > Oncorhynchus > Oncorhynchus gorbuscha. The sequence goes on along the minus strand of NC_060190.1, from coordinate 70,242,017 downwards.
AGAGTGCCCATTGGGTTCTTGGTCATCTATCTGACCATGGCCCTTTCCACCCGATTTCTCAGTTTGGCTAGGCGGCCAGCTCTAGCAAGGGTCTTGATGGTTCCAAACTTCTTCCATTTAAGAATGAAGGACGCCATTGTGTTCTTGGGGACCTTCAAAGGTGCAGAAATGTTTTGGTACCCTTTCCCAGATCTGTGCCTCCACACAATCCTGTGTCAGAGCTTTCTTGACAATTCCTTCGACCTCATGGCTTGGTGTTTGCTCTGACATGCACTGCCAACTGTGGGACCTTATATAGACAGTTGTGTGCCTTTTCAAATCATGTCCAATCAATTGAATTTACCACAGATGGACTCCACCTCCATCAAGTTGTAGGAACATCTCAAGGATGATCAATGGAAACAGGATGCACTTGAGCTCAATTTCGAATCTCATAGCAAAGGGTCTAAATATTTACAGTCAAAAGTTTGGACACACCTACTCATTCCAGGGTTCTTCTTTATTTGTACTATTGTCTACATTGTAGAATAATAGTGAAGACATCAAAACTCTGAAATAACATATATGGAATCATGTTGTAACCGGGTTCGATCCCGGGCTGTATCACAACCGGCTGTGATCGGGAGTCCCATAGAGAGGCTGACCTTGGTCATCAGTTGAACAGTGTCTCCTCCGATACATTGGTGCGGGTGGGTGTTAATAAGTGTGGTTAGGCAGGTCATGTTTCGGAGGACGCATGACTCGACCATCGCATCCCGAGCCTGTTGGGAAGTTGCAGTGATGAGACAGGATCGAATTTGGGGAGGGAAAAAAAATATATGATTCACCGTTATTTAACTAGGCAAGTCAGTTAAGAACAAATTCTTACTTACAATGACGGCCTACCAAATGGCAAAAGGCCTTTTGCGGGGACGGGGGGCTGGGATAAAAAAAAGAAGAATGAAAAAAATATATAGGACAAAACACACATCCTGACAAGAGAGACAACACTACATAAAGAGAGACCTAAGACAACATAGCATGGCAGCAACACATGACAACACAGCATGGTAACAACATGTTAGCAACACAACATGGCAGCAGTATAAGATGGTAGCAGCACAAAACATGGTACAAACATTATTGGGCACAGGCAACAGCACAAAGGGCAAGAAGGTAGAGACAATAATACATCACGCAAAGCAGCCACAACTGTCAGTAAGAGTGTCCATAATTGAGTCTTTGAATGAAGAGATTGAGATAAAACTGTCTAGTTTAAGTGTTTGTTGTTGCAGCTTGTTCCAGTCACTAGCTGCAGCGAACTGAAAAGACGAGTGACTCAGGGATGTGTGGGCTTTGGGGACTTTTAACAGAATGTGACTGGCAGAAAGGGTGTTATGGAGGATGAGGGCTGCAGTAGATATCTCAGATAAGGAGGAGTGAGGCCTAAGAGGGTTTTATATGTAAGCATCAACCAGTGGGTCTTGCGACGGGTATACAGAGATGACCAGTTTACATAGGAGTATAGAGTGCAGTGATGTGTCCTATAAGGAGCATTGGTAGCAAATCTGATGGCCGAATGGTAAAGAACATCTAGCCGCACGAGAGCACCCTTACCTTCCGATCTAGAAATGACGTCTCCGTAATCTAGCATGGGGTAGGATGGTCATCTGAATCAGGGTTAGTTTGGCAAATGGGGTGAAAGAGGAGTGATTGTGATAGAGGAAACCAAGTCTACATTTAACTTTAGCCTGCAGCTTTGATATGTGCTGAGAGAAGGACAGTGTACCGTAAGAATAAGTCTGTAACGTAACCAAATGGGGAAAAGGTGAAGGGGTCTGAATACTTTCCGAAAACCCTGTATATGGATGTGGCTGTAAATACTACATCATCATTCTCCATTAGCCAGTGTGCTTTAATAGGACAAAGTGGAGAGTCACTATGTACTACCATTTGTAATTATAGTGTAGTGTACAATGCACTGCTGAAATACCTGGGTTGTATATATAACAATATATTCCACTCATTATGTGAATTACATTGACAGGTGATACTGTATCAGTCGACAAAGGTGAAGGCAGGCTATGGTGATCTTGTATAATGTCGCATGGGGCAGAAATGACATACAACACGTGCTACATTTTTACAGGAGCCAACTGCTTCACAATAACCCTATTTCTGATGATTTGTCCTGAGTATGTACTGTATAAGGATAATGAAACTGTAAGACTGACATATTTCTCAACTTGCTCACAACCTGCCATTTGACAGAAATTATATATATGTTTTTTTGATTGCATGTCATGTTTTTGTTAAATAATGTATGGAAAATTATATTTACCGTCTACTCTTGTTTCTATTCAGCACGTCAAAAAAGAACAGTTTTGACATTTCTGGATAAGAGCGTCTGCTAAATGACTTAAATGTAAATGTAAATTTGTATCTTGTATTTTTTGCTATTGGATTAAATGGTAGTTAAAATGACTAAATGTTGAGCTTATCATTATCTGATGTATTGGGGACTGAACTAAACATTCTCGTGGTATTTCACAGAAAAATTAGATTTTGCATGAATGACTCAGGGGTGAAAGATGTGTGAAACCCCAATCAATGCACAATCAAAGGTTCTGAATATAAGATAGGGGAAATTACAAGTGTTATCAGTTTAGTAGTTAAGAGTTTTTGATTGAGAAAAACGAGTTTCTGCGTGTTCATGTCATCAGGGTATTTGACAAAAAGCCACGAGAGCCTGTTTTCAAAAAGTGTCTCAGAGTAGGAGTGCTGATCTAGGATCAGGTTTCCCCTGTCCATATAAATGTATCCATTATGATCTAAAATCCTAGAACAGCATTCCTACTCTGAGACTGTTTGTGAATATGAGGCCTGACCTGTAGGCACTTGACAGGGTCCTGGTTGGGCATGGCCCCAGCCTCCAGCAGCAGCTTGACCGAGGGGACATCATCGTTGGACACCGCAAAGTACAGGGCAGACTTCCGCTGGTCGTCGTAGTTACGTCGGACCCAGGGGTGCAACATGTAGTTGGGGTCATAGCCTGCCTTCAGCAGGGCCTTTAGACACTGTGTGTGACCACCAGCAGCTGCAGAGTGTAAGGGGCTCATTCCACTCTCATACACTGCGTCACAGGTCGTCACAGGGATCAGGATCTTCAGAGCTCTAAGTGATTGAGTGAGTGAGGGAGAGAGAGAAAGGCCAACTGAGCTCTGAAATGTGATTGTGATTTCTAAGCACTAAACTCAGATCTGTGACGAGGTTTAGGTTGCAGTACCAGTGCCACCTACTGTAAATGGCCCCTGTGGGAGACTCTGTGGATGGGGAGGTGTCCGGTGTGTTTGGGGACATTGGCATCAGCTCCATACTCCAACAGCAGAGAGATAATCTCAGGGTTGCCAGAGGCAGATGCCTCAAATAGGATTGTGGCAAAATCCTGGGCCATAGACTCCACGTTGGCCCCTGCTGATACAAACAGCAAACAACAACAAATCTGTATTGCTTGTACAGAGCAACAAAAACAAAGTCCATGACATACAAGAACTAGTTGATGCCAATTATACACCCTTATATGGGCCCAGGTCATAAGATACAGCATGTGCTTGTGTAACAGGTATGACCTATCTGCATGCCAACTAAACAAAGCATTTTTATTGGTTAATTGACAGATCATGTGATTTCAACCTCCTGTTTTGTGTTTCCTGGCAGCTTCCCACAGGGGGGTGATGCAGTGCAGAGGCGTGATGGATCCTATGCAGACTATGATGATTTAGTTGATGAAATGGTCAATGGGGTTTGAGCTGAACGTTTAATATGAGAAGAAGTAGTATGGATGCCTGCCTGCTGGGCTGCACCCTTTCCTGTGCCACTTCCTGTGTGTTATGTGTTAGGCTAGGAGGTGGTTGTGTTGTACTGACCAGTACCCGGTGTTCGCGGGGTCCAACCTGTCAATCAACCTGCTATCTGCCAATCACGGGAATGCCTGGAATGTTCTGATGCCGGGCATCCTGGTGGTTGGTGGAGTGGCGTGGAGGGGGGTTGGGCAGGGGGGTGGAGCATTGGAAGTTAAGACCAGGTTCAGCTTTTGTTCTCTCTCTCTTACGTCTGGGCTTCACAAGAGAAGGTCACGATTGGCTTGTGTCATCTATTTGGCGTGTGCTACGGCCCAAACAGTAGCCTGTGTAAAGTTGGTGTAATAAACCGTCAATTCGTAAACTCAAGCCTCTGTCTGGACAATTGTTCCTTTATGATCTAGTCGGGTCATTACATTGGTGTCAGAAGTAAAAACGTTGATACAAGTTAGCCAGCTAGCTAGCTGACTTATGTGGCTAGCTACCGTAGGTGAGAACGGGGATGGAAAATGCTTCGAGGAATCCGAAAGTGAAGGTGGAGGTAGGGGACGATTATGGCCAAGGAGCTGCATGTGAATGGACGTCGGGGCTCTGTCTGAGGAGATCGCCAGGGCGTCGGAGCGCAGAGGCCGCTTGAGGGAGGACGTTAGAGCGATGGCGGCTGAAGCGGGCATGAGTGCTTCGTCGAATGTATTTCGCGCGGATTCTGGTGGGCGGACCGAAGTGGTGACGTCGACGCGGCGTGATGAGGAATCTGGGGCTCAGGATGTAAACAAACATGGCGGCGCCCAGTTCCCGGCTGCGTCCGTATCTGTTAAGACCCCGAAGTATTCCGGTAAGGCGGATTGGGAAGCTTTTCATGCTCAGTTTGAACTGTTAGCTCATTTTAGGGGTGGTCGGATGAAGAAAGGGCACTGCAGTTGGCTTTATGCCTCACGGATGAAGCTCTGGCCTGTTTGATATTGATTAGCCCTGAGGACAGGCATGATTATGGGGCTTTAGTGGGAGCACTGAGGAGGCGCTATGGACAGTGTGTACAGCCCGGGCTACTGCGCTCCGAACTGAGTAATAGACGCAGGCAGCCTGGAGAGCCTCTACGGGTGCTAGCTAATGACATTGAGAGCCTCTCTCGGCGGGCATATGCTCACATGCCCCCTCCGTGCAGAGCGAGCTAGCACGGGACCAGTTCATACAGGCGCTCTCTCCTACGGAGCTGCGCATACAGACCCAGCTGGCTCATCCTGAGTCATTGCAGACAGCCTTGGAGATGGCTTTGGAGAGGGAGCTGGTGTGGGCTGGGGCTTCAGCTGGGGCTTTGGTGGGGGTGCAGGGAGACACACCCTCTGTGCGAGCTGGGGGGCAGAGCAGTCCGGAGCCGGAAAAGCCTGCTTGGGTGGCCGAAATGACAAAACTCATTCGTGCTGTGTCGCTACAGGCGGAACGAAACACACGCCCTGGTCCCAGGGTCTGCTGGGGTTGTGGCCAGCCAGGCCATCTGCGCCGAGTTTGCCCCATGTCCCCCAGAGCTCAGGGAAACGGCTCGGGGTCCGCACTACCCGGTCTATGCGGACCCCGAGCCGGCTTTCTATCCCAACCACCATCATCTTCTGGAGGAGCCCACCGGCACAGACGGGGAAGCAAGGCTCCACTTCCCCCAGAAGCAGACGAGGGCAAGCGGATGGAGCCTGTTGTTGTGGTGGGCCGGACCTGTGTTGGGGACTTTTGTCATGTCCCTGTCACTGTGGAGGGGGTGCCCTGCTCCGCCCTGGTGGACACTGGTTCCACAGTAACCCTGGTGAGGCCAGATATTGTGCCAGGTTGGACTCAGTGTGAGCCTACAACTGTGCAGCTCCGCACAGTCACAGGTGAGCTGGCACCCATGAAAGGGAAGGGAATAATGACTCTGACAGTAGGGGGCAGGACTGTGCGTCATCCTGTGTGGGTGGCGGCTGTGCAGGACCCTTGTATCCTGGGGTTGGACTTTCTTAGGAGCACAGGCTGCCAGTTAGACCTAAATAGGGGCACACTGAGCTTCCAGGGAGGGACGGAAGTCACCATGGCCCCCCCTAATGTCACATTCACTCAACCCAACAAACCCTTTACTCCAACAGTTAAAGCAGCAGAGACTCATGGCTGCGCCCCCTCCCCCACAGCTGTGTGTGACTTTTCCCCAGTCCCCCTGTCACCTACAGCGGTGTGTTACATTCCCCCAGCTACCTCCATGACACAGCCCTCTGTGAGCCCGGGTCGCATCCCCCCAGCCCAGCTACCCCAGATGGGAGAGGAGAGGACACTGTCTGCAGTGAGGGAGATATGGGGGAGGAACTGTGTTGGTCTTGACCCTGAGCAGCAGGAACGGTTGTGGCAGTTGCTGTTTGAATTCAGAGACAGCTTTGCGTTGAGTGAGGAAGAGGTGGGTCAGACTCATCTGGTGCAGCATGAGATCGACACAGGTGATGCTCGACCCATCAAGATGCGTCCCCGCCGTATCCCGCTGGCACGCCAGGAGGCGGCAGACAAGGCTGTGTTGGAGATGCAGCGGGCAGACTTCATTGAGCCCTCAGACAGCCCCTGGGCGGCGCCAGTCGTCATGGTTCCGAAGAAGGGGGGCAAGCTGAGGTTCTGTGCGGACTACAGGCGGCTGAATGAGGTAACCAGGAAGGACTCATACCCCATACCACGTATCGATGAGTCGCTGGACCTGGTTAGGGGGTCCTCCTGGTTCTCCTCACTAGACCTCCGCAGTGGCTACTGGCAGGTGCCCCTCTACCCAGAGGCCAGAGCCAAAACTGCGTTCTCCACTAACAGAGGACACTGGCAGTTCAAGGTCCTGTGCTTTGGCCTGTGCAACGCTCCAGCTACTTTTGAGCGTTTGATGGACAGGGTGCTGGATGGCATCCCCCGACAGCAGTGTCTGGTATACCTCGATGACATCCTGGCCCATGGCAGCTCCTTCCAGTCAGCCCTGGGGCGCTACGGCGTGTGCTGGAGAGGGTGGCTGCCGCAGGTCTGAAGCTCCACCCCGAGAAGTGCCACTTCATGAGGAGAGAGGTGTCCTTCTTGGGCCACCGAGTGGGGAAGGAGGGGATCAGCACCATGGAGGACAAGGTAGGGGCTGTCAGAGACTGGCCCACCCCCACCGACCAGCGTCAGCTGAAGAGCTTCCTGGGCCTGGCCTCGTACTACAGGAGGTTTGTACGGGGCTTCTCAAGCGTTGCTGCTCCACTGAACCGCCTGCTGCCGAAGGACAAGGCTTTCACTTGGACAGTGGAGTGTGAGGAGGCGTTCAACACCCTCAAACGTGCACTGATCGAGGCCCCGTGCTCGCCCCCTGACCTCACCTTGCCCTTTATCCTGGACACAGACGCGAGCAATGTGGGCATGGGTGGGGTGCTGGCCCAGGTGGGGCCAGAGGGGGAGAGAGTGGTGGCGTACTTCAGCAAAACATTTGACAAACATGAGCGCCGCTACTGTGTCACCCGGCGGGAGCTCTTGGCTGTTGTGGCTTCCGTCAAACACTTCAAGTACTACCTGGGTGGTCTGCCCTTTACTGTAAGGACTGACCACTCTGCTCTCCAGTGGCTCATGTCTTTCAGAGAGCCAGAGGGGCAGGTGGCACGCTGGTTGGAGGAGCTTCAGCCGTATGACTTCACGGTGGTGCACAGGGCAGGGGCACGCCACTCCAACGCCGACGCCATGTCCCGTCGGCCCTGTACTGCAGACGGCTGCCGCCACTGTGAACGGAGAGAGGGACGGGAGAGAGAGCTGCGGGCAGAGGAGGGTGTCTGTGCCACAGTGTGTCGGGCGAGCGGGCCTGTCTGCTGTGAGCTGCAGACTGTCGACGTGGCTGAATGGCGGCAGCAGCAGGGACGGGACACAGACCTACAGCCAGTGCTACAGTGGGTAGAGGCGCAGGTGAGGCCACCATGGGAAGAGGTGACAGCGCTCTCACTCGCGACCAAAGGGTTGTGGTCGAAGTTTGAGAGACTGCGGCTGGCTGATGGCGTGCTACAGCGGGCATGGAAGGAGTCAGCTACGGGAGAGGAGAGGTGGCAGGTGGTGGTCCCAAAAGCATTGCGGGAGGCTGTGCTCCAGAGTACTCATGGGGGGTGGGGACTGGACACTTTGGGGTCACAAAAACACTGCGCCGTCTCCGTCAGGGCTTCTACTGGGGGCAGCACAAGAGGGATGTGGAGGACTTTTGTCGCCGCTGTGACAACTGCACAGCGAGAAAGGGCCCCCCGGGCCGCTCTCATGCTCAGCTACAACAGTTCCCAGTGGGGGCTCCCATGGAGAGGGTGGGAGTGGATGTAGTTGGGCCGTTCCCCACCACAGACAGTGGAAACCGCTGGGTGCTCACGGCCATGGACTATTTCACAAAATGGCCCGAGGCCTATGCTCTGCCTGACCAGGAGGCAGAGACCATCGTCGACGCCCTGACAGCGGGGATGTTCAGCAGGTTTGGAGCTGCAGAGTCCATCCACAGCGACCAAGGCAGAAACTTTGAGTCCCGTGTGTTCGCCACCATGTGTGAGAGGCTGGGTATGCACAAGACCCGCACTACTCCTCTCCATCCTCAAAGTGATGGCCTTGTGGAGCGCTTCAACAAAACGCTTGGACAGCAGCTGGCCATCGTCTCTTCCAAACACCAGCGTGACTGGGACAAGCACCTGCCTATGGTCCTCATGGCATGCCGCTCCGCTGTCCAAGACTCCACTTCCTGCACGCCTGCCCTCCTCATGCTGGGGAGAGAGATCCGCACCCCTGCGGAGATGGCGTTTGGTCGGCCCCTGGATAGCCCTCATGTTCCTCCGGGGCCGGAGTATGCCCGGAGACTCCAGGACCGCCTGGAGACAGCCCACACCTTCGCCAGAGAGCAGCTGGTGAATGCAGGTGTGAGGCAGAAAAGGAACTATGACGTGCACACCCGGGGAAGGCACTTTGTGGCTGGGGAGCTGGTCTGGGTCTACAGCCCCCTAAGGAAAAAAAGGCAGATGCCCCAAGTTGGACAGTCACTGGGTGGGACCCTGCAGTGTCCTGGAGAGGGTAGGGGAGGTTGTGTACCGGGTGCAGCTTCCTCCCAGGGGGAGAAAGGTGGCACTGCACCGGGACAGGTTAGCCCCATACAGAGGGGCCTCTTCTCCCCAAACCCCAGGAACCCCCACAATTCCCACAATTCCCCTCTCTGGCAATGACATTCTCCAGGCACCCACCCTCAGGTGCCGCAGACAAGGCTCCAGACAGCCCACTCCCCCTGTCTCCCCCCCTGTGTCACCGCGTGGTTCCCCAGAGCCACGGACTGTATTACCCGTTCCCGCTTCCTTGTCACCCATATCCCTGCCTTCATCCCCTGGGTCCCAGAGGGGCACTCTGCGACCATCACGACCACGCAGGCAAAGGAGACCTCCGGGTCGCTTCAGAGACTTTGTTTGTTCCCTCGGGGACGAGGGACTTTGTGGTGGGGGGGCTGTGTAGCGACCCGCACAGACAGCTGTGTGTTATGTGTTAGGCTAGGAGGTGGTTGTGTTGTACTGACCAGTACCCGGTGTTCGCGGGGTCCAACCTGTCAATCAACCTGCTATCTGCCAATCACGGGAATGCCTGGAATGTTCTGATGCCGGGCATCCTGGTGGTTGGTGGAGTGGCGTGGAGGGGGGTTGGGCAGGGGGGTGGAGCATTGGAAGTTAAGACCAGGTTCAGCTTTTGTTCTCTCTCTCTTACATCTGGGCTTCACAAGAGAAGGTCACGATTGGCTTGTGTCATCTATTTGGCGTGTGCTACGGCCCAAACAGTAGCCTGTGTAAAGTTGGTGTAATAAACCGTCAATTCGTAAACTCAAGCCTCTGTCTGGACAATTGTTCCTTTATGATCTAGTCGGGTCATTACAGTATGTTTTGAGTGATTTTAACTAGACTGGTTTTAAGAGTAAAACGTAAGTGAAAATGATATTTATGGGGGAAAAGTAATTGAACAGAAATGAGAAACTGGAATGTGTTGGATACAGAATAATGGAAAAACATGCCATAAAGGGGACATCTGCAGTTGCTACATCTGATATGTACCCATTGATTCTTGAAGAACACAATTTATAAATTCCTCCTGAGCTTAGTTCAACAATTGTACCACATCAGAACCAAAATATAAGCTTGCTTTACTCCAATATTTGTAAACTAAGTAAATGTAAACAAACACTGTATAGCCTCATCTCAAAACATGGTTAGAATGATATCACTTTGATATCATTTCACCAGCCCCTGCCTCAGCTTTTTACTAAAACAGGGGTGGGGATAGGCTTTGTTATTATATCCACTGCAGATTGACACATTAAGAAAATAAACATCCCTTTGGTTGTCTGCCTCTTCTTCACTCTGCCTGCTCAACCCAGACATAGAAGCTGTCACTTTTCCACCTTGTGACACAGGGACATTAGTACAGTACAAGTAAAATCATCTAATTGAGCCAAGGGTTCCCAAACTTTTTCACTTGGGGAACATTGTCTATTTCTATGGGAAGAAGCGCTGTTCATGACACAAACTGTTCACACCCCTCTTGTTGGTGGAGAGAATTTAGCTGATGTACAGCTTATTCCCTGCAATTCTACACATGTTGTCATGGGGTGCAAAGAAAACGTTAACGTTTCAGAGCAAATTTTCTTGCAATTCTATACATTTTGCCATGTCAAATGTGTATTCATGTGATATTTGAGTGACAAAAAAATTGCAACAATATCTATGGGCTAAAAAAAACGAGAAAAAAAAACGTTAGCTGACATGGGCTAATTGATCTGGACGTTTCAGACAAGTTATAAATATCTCTCTAAGTGATGCAATAAGTAACATGACAAGAGGAATTGATGATGATCTACACCATTTCGAAATTATATACGCATACAGTACCAGTCAAAAGGTACTTACTTTGCCTTGAATTCTAAATAAATCCCAGACAGTGTCACCAGCAAAGCACCATCATACCTCCTCCTCCATGCTTCACGGTGGGAACCACACATGCGGAGATCATCTGTTCACCTACTCTGCGTCTCACAAAGGCATGGCGGTTGGAACAAAAATCTCAAATTTGGACTCATCAGACCAAAGGACAGATTTCCACCGGTCTTATGTCCATTGCTCGTATTTCTTGGCCCAAGCAATACGCTTCTTATTATTGGTGTCCGTTAGTAGTGGTTTCTTTGTAGCAGTTCGACCATGAAGGCCTGATTCACGCAGTCTCCTCTGAACAGTTGTTATTGAGATGTGTCTGTTACTTGAACTCTGTGACGCAGAGGCTGCAATTTCTGAAGCTGGTAACTCTAATGAACTTATCCTCTGCAGCAGAGGTAACTCTGGGTCTTCCTTTCCTGTGGCGGTCCTCACGAGAGCCTGTTTCATCATAGCGCTTGATGGTTTTTGCGACTAAACTTGAAGAAACTTTCAAAGTTCTTGACATTTTCCGGATTGACTGACCTTCATGTCTTAAAGTAATGATGGACTGTCGTTTTTCTTTGCTTATTTGAGCTGTTCTTGCCATAATATGGACTTGGTCTTTTACCAAATAGGGTTATCTTCTGTATACCCTCCCCCCTACATTGTCACAACACAACTGATTGGCTCAAACGCATTAAGAAGGAAAGACATTTCACAAATGAATTTTTAACAAAGCCTTATTATTGAAATGCAATCCAGGTGACTACCTCATGAAGCTTGGGAGAATGCAAAGAGGGTGCAAAGCTAACATCAAGGCTACTTTGAAGAATCTGAAAGATATTTGGATTTGTTTAACACTTTTTTGGTTACTACATGTTTCCATATGTGTTATTTCATAGTGTTGATATCTTCTATTATTCTACAATGTAGAAAATAGTAAAAATAAAGAAAAACCCTTGAATGAGTCGGTGTGTCCAAACTTTTGACTGGTACTGTATATACATATAATTATATAATTTTGGGGGGTGGGGACCCAGGCCCACCTCACAGTTTGAGAACCACTGACATAGGCTACTGTACCTTTCTGGACGAGGGCTTGGACTACCTTCACATGCCCACACTGAGCGGCAAGGGCCAGGGGTGTGAGCCCATAGTCGGACCTGGCGTCTGGGTTGGCCCCAGACCTGACAAGCAGCTCCACAAATTCCTCCCGTCCCAGCTTGGCAGCCTCGTGGAGGGGGGTCCTGCTGTGACATCCCTCCAGGTTCACATTGCTACCGAACCCCAGTAGGAGCTTGGCCAGGTCCAGACGATCGTTTCTGATAGCTGTTGGATGGAAGGAATAAGTGGGATAAGTCTGTAATGATCCTACATGTCCTAGAGTTCTTCTCATTGTCAGGACTACATAGGCTTACATTTGGACTGTCTATTGTTCTGTCAGCTCTACGTTCAGTTATTCCCAGAACCAAATATCATGTGAGCTTGAGTCTGTCACGAGAGACTAACCTTCAGTATGTTTTGAGTGTATTAATATCAGAGGATGCAGACAGGTTTACCTATAACTAGCGGGGAGTCCTCTTCGTCATCCTGGCAGTCAGAACTGGAATGATTCTGTAGCAGAAAGGTGGCGTTCTCCATCAGACCTCGCTCCACCGCCAGGAACAGAGGTGTCTTTCCCCGGTCGGTCCGACATTGCACTGCATTTTGACTCGACGCTGAGGAAGGCGTACATCAAGTCAGTCTTATGATCTATCATTATACTTTAAATATTATTTTGTCATTGAAAGGAAACGTGAACTTATGTGTAGGGATGTACTAGATGAGACAAAGATATACAAACCTGCAAAGGTGACCTCTAGAATATTTTGATTCTTCTGACTAACGGCCTCATGTAGGGGGATCCAGCCTCTGTTGTCCACTTCAGAGAAAGCACTCTGGCTGACAGACAGCTGGCGGAGAGCTGCTTCATCACCTGGCAACAAACCAGGAAGCAGAGAGGATTATCAAGGAGACACTGTTATGGAGACACAGTAAATAACCAATAGTGCAGAACCGGCACTCACTACTCACCTTGTCTGATGGCGGAGAAGATTTTTACATGATCTGTTATATCTTGACTGTGGAAAGAAAAAAGTCACACCATAAAAGCTGTGCCACCAACCTCATGATGAAGGTGTGAGTTCCAGATACAGACTTTATAATTTATAACCTCTTTATGTCTGGAGAAGTGTTTACAATCTCAGGACCAACATAAAATGTATAACTATCCTACTATGGGGGCAGACCTGTGTATCTGTGTCTGGTGTGCTGCTAAAGGTTCACAAGGGTGAAGCAAGAAGCTGTGTACCTGCACTCATCCCCTAGGCTGGAATCCTGCGATTCAATCTGCTTGTTACATTCCAGAAGACTCTGTTCAATCATGTATTGAGTGTCCACATCCTCATAGACGTCCCCTTCATATCCTAGTTCGTCAAAGTGCATGTCCAGGCCTCTTGCAGTCTCTCTAGTGGGGATCTCTCCAGCTAAACTCAACAAGACAAACTATCACCTGGCATGACCTTTGGCCTATAGCATGGCATGCATGTGACAGGCACATCCCTTCACAATCAATCGACCAGGTTTACATTGTTTACTATGCCTAACAATAGTCTTAGTTGGTTTGGTGGAAATGCCCAATAATTTACACAGACTCATTTAATTTGGCATGTTGCATCATGTGTAACAAAATAACTGGTATCCAGGTCAAGATATTCATAAACACATCCACGCAAACACATAAAAGTTCGTGAGTCATAACCCCTTGTTGTGAAATGTCAAGCATGCATGTGTTCAACGGCCCATGGCGCAGTAAATGGCAGGTTTCAAATGTTCCATTTTAAGGATGCATTTGTAATGAAATGTGATACAGTGTTTCAATCTTAATCTAATTAAGGGCTGTAGGTCTATAGCTAACAACCTTTTTTTTTACATATTGAAGAGAGAAAACCCTTACAGTAGACATTTAGTGTAGGCCCACGACTCATTTATATGAACTTTTCATATGATCTAACACACCAAGACTAGGTTTATACTATGATGCAGTTTGTTTTCTTTTACCTTTCGTAATCAGGCTGTAATGTGGCTATGGCGTCCTTCGTGGTTTAAAGGGGATCCGTTTTTCTCCATTCTGGGGCTATTTATACCTCCCCTGCTATAAATACCTGATCATGAGACAGACCAGCACCCAGGGTTTCTCTGTACCTCTGGCACACTGAACGACACTCACTGACACACTTTTCCTGCTCCTGCATGTTGCTACTGATAGACACAAACAGATTCACTTTTATGACGGAATTCATGCTTTTATAAAGATTACAGACTAGAGCAAGTAAATAAGAAAGAGATGCATGAAAGACTATTTGCATGAACATTCTTCCTTTAAGATACACAATTGAACAGTTTACAGTTTTGAAAGCGGAAAGAATGCATGCAATACCTTCTAAGTGAATTCTCAGTGCATTATTTTAAATAAGACAATTGAATCACCACCCATACTTATGTGAAAATGTCCAGTGTAATGAAGTGTCTGTCCATCATTACTCACCGACAGCATCCTACAGGAAGAGTGTTATCATGAACTGTTTCTCTGTGCTACTCTAGTTGTTTGAAGGTCACCAGACTTCTGCCTGTGGAGAGGATGGATGGGTTGCTGCCCTGCACAGGTTCTGGCTGCTGGATTCCTGTCACTCACTATGACCCATGTCTCATCACTCACCAGACACCTCCACTGAAGTGATCAATGTAATCCTCTCTGCCTCTGAAGGAATGCTGTGAGAAAAGAGAACCGTGAGATCACTCTTGGCAACAACCACAATCTCTCTTATTGAACCTGATAACCTGACAGGAAGTTAGGCTAAGTGGATGTACTGGTACTTCCTGTATATAGCTCCATTCTTGTGTCTTTTATTGTATTCCTCGCGTGTTACTATTTTATTTTTAAACTCTGCATTGTTGGGAAGGGCTCGTAAACAAGCATTTCACGATAAAGTCGACACCAGTTGTATTTTCCGCATGCAACAAATAACATTGATTTGATTTAAAGCTCTGGAATGATTTACACAAAATATGACAATTTAGTATTTAAAACAGAGACTTGGAGTATTGAAATGTGTTAGTGTATTCAGTTTTAGCACTTTTCTGTAATTCAATGTTACTTTAGTTGAGGGTTTCCATGTATCTGACCCCCACCTCCACTAGGTGGAAATAATGTTTACATGCACATTAATAATTCAGTATTAAACTGATTATGTCAGTAGGCAGAGTACGGCAATAGTCATGTAAACACTTCTGCTTATCTTAATCTGCGTAAGGTCAAAAATCGAAGTAAGCATACTCTTATTAGATCACCTGTTTTTCTGATCAATCTTTTTATTAGGACATGTAGATAGGTTAATCTGCGCTCCAGCTGTGTATTTGATCTGCACACAGGCACGAGTGACATAAAAAAAACAAAGAAAAACTGAAAATATGCATTTTATGAAGTTTTAACATATGAACTTAATGTCGCAAAAATAACATGTTCGCTTTGGTAGAACGTTTATTTTGATTGCCATTCTTCTGCATGTGTCCATGTACACTGAACAAAAACATAAACACAACATGTAAAGTGTTGGTCCCATGTTTCATGAGCTGAAATTTAAAAAATCACAGAAATATTCCATATGCAGAAAAACCCCTCAAAATACCTTCTTCAAACCTTATCAAAATATGAAGACACTGATTAAACAGCATTATCATTACACAGGTGGATTTGTGTTGGGGACAATAAAAAGCCACTCTTGTGCAGAGTACTTCTGTCTGTAATAAAGGACTTTGTGAGGGGAAAAATCATTCTGATTGGCTGAGCCTATGCCCTGCAAAGCCCACCCTTGTCTGCACCCCTGCCCAGTCTTGTGAAACCAATTGACTAGGGTCTAATTAATTCATTTCAATGGACTGATTTCCTTATATGAACTGTAATTCTGTAAAATCGTTGAAAATGTCACATTGCATTTATATTTTTGTTCAGTATAAAAAGGATTAGGGAAAGTACAGATTATTCTCACAACATAAGAATGATCTGACAGCAAGTTTTCTGTCTGTGACAAAAGTACTAAACGAACTGAATTATAATTTCAGAAGCAGCTGGCGACGAGTCCACGTGATCTTTTCTATTCAAACTGTCCATTTCATATCCTTTCTATTAATCCCAAACATGTCACTTTCATAATCTGCAGCAAATCCTTCCACCCCAACACATAATAATTTGTATTTCAGGTTAACACTGCATGTCTCAATATATGTCTAGACTATTGCATCAAAAATCAAAATGTAATCCTATTAATAATTGGGATTAAAGGATATTACATTCTGGAAGAGTGGATTAGTATCATTGTGTAAAATGTCGTAAGATCCTTCTTGCCATATTCAAAAGTCTGGTCCTTCGAGCTCAAGACTAAAATTGTTTTAATAACAAAGGCTCCCACCTTCGAAATCAATCACGCCACACCAAAACAAGGATCATACAATCTGTTGGGACAGCTTTTATACCGGTTAAAAGGGACTGTAAATTATACGTCAACAGGTGAGCCTAAATTTGGGCAAGTGTATGAGGAAATGAGATACACCAATCATGGTTGAGAGAAAAAAAAAAACATGGTTGAGAAAAAAGAAGACATTGCCTCTTATTGGCAGCTGTCTTGACATTTATGCCCGTTAGTTCCAGGTGATGCCTCGGCATGAAATAAGTCCTCTTCATTACTGGAGTGACATGTCAGAGGCGCAAAACTTGACTGAAGATGAAATGCATCTACTCTACGACCAATCAAGAAACCCATTACAATCCCTCGAACAAGCTATAATTAAAACACCAAATGGAACAGGTGAAGATGTAATTGCCAGAACAGACAGCTTTAGTAGAGCTGAACACACTGGCACCACTGATGCTCTGCTGGCACGATCACACGCTAACACACACACACATCTCAAGGACATCAATTTTATAAAAAAAGAAATCGCTCGAGTTGTTATTCTAATTATCAACCTGGTAATGTAGAAGTGAATCAGAGAAGACCCTCAGATCAGGAACCAGGATGGGCAACTTCAGTCCTCTGGGGCCAGAATGTCAGCTGATTCTTTTCAATGGCACACACACTAGACCTGGTATCCCAGGTCTAAATCACATGGCGATTTGGAAAAGGAACATAAAACACTTCCGAGGACCACCAGAGATGCCCATCTCTGCAACATACTATCAAAATGCACAACAAAATGCACAACAAACCAACTGAAATTGTGAAAACATTTTATTGATTTCTCCATCAGAACTGTCTTAAGATCTGGGTCTCTCCTTCTTGCCTTTGTAGAGGGCCAGCAGGGAGACATTAGCCACTTTGACCACCTTGAAACGTACACCAGGGATATCACCGACGGCGTGTCCCTTACGCCCGAATCCTGCCACAAGAACCTCGTCATTTTCCTGAAAGACCAAGGGAAACAAGCTGGATACACAACAAAATGCATAATTGAATATTATAAATATCATCCCAGGCTACATCACATCATATATACACACATATATTATTTTCTTTCTTAGATTATTCAGGGCTCTATGCTGATGGTATTTTTTACAAGGAGCACGTGCGCTTAAATTGGGAAATAAATGCATGTACAAAGTAATTTACGATAGGCTCATTAATCCCCCTCCTCTCCCCTGTAAATATTCCCCAGGTCATTGCTGTAAATGAGAATGTGTTCTTAGTCAACTTACCGGGTGAAATAATGGATAAATTCAAAATAATTCTAAATATACAGGCTTCACATCAAATATTTAGGCTCATTTGATCTCACTGTAGACAGCCCTGTTATTTATGGGGAGTCTTGCATTTGTTAGTGGATATCGGGCAGTTTAGACACTAAACTGCATCCATCAGACCCTTTACACAGTGGGTGTAAATAAAAATGTTAAAGTCATTGAATATTTGTATTTTTTTAAACACTACTTTGGAAAAATGCTTGGGTGCCAGGCTGACTAGTTAACGCTTACCTCGATGAAGTTCAAGCAACCATCATTGGGGACAAAGGCGGTGATCTTCTTGCCGTTCTTGATGAGCTGGACCCTGACACACTTCCTAATGGCGGAGTTGGGTTGCTTAGCTTCAACACCACTGTAAGACAGGGATAGAAACATTTGGAACTGGCATATTGGTTGACATGTCATTACACATTATTGATACTCAGAGAAGACATTAGGGCCTATATTAACGTGTCCCAGAGTAGCGGTGCTGCTGAACTAGAATCTGTTTTGGCTTTCAGATTATGCTATAAATAAGATTAAATGGGGGGGGGGCTGAAACCAGATGTGCACTCCAAACAAGACAGTCTCTCAATACGGTCCCTGATTATTAGTGAGGATATTAGGGGTGTTGTGGTGTACTTACACTTTCTCAAGTACAATTCCCTTGGCGTGGGAAGCGCCTCCGAAGGGGTTAGCCTTCAGGGCAGTGCCGAGATGGGCCTTTTTGTACTGTTTATCGTGCCATCTCTGCTCACGACGGTGGTTACGCAGCTTTCTGGCTGTACGCAGACCACGACACTTTCCTGAAGAGATACAAAGTAAATAGTTAAAAATGCTAGCTTTTGACTTAATAATAATGTCCAACAAAACATTGTTTGACCAGTCAGCCAACTACCGGTAGCTACACAAGATATCCGGACATGAACACCGCATCAAATGCGGTTTACACTGGAGCAGCTAGCTAACAATTAAGTTCATTGGAAAATAATGTAGTTACATTTAACCAAAATGCTTGTGCAGAGTGCACATCCATTTCAACAACTTTGTAACCAAAACCCTGGTAACTGGCTACATAAATGTTTGGTGACTGAAAAGGAAGCGCTGGCCAGCACTGACGGCATGTTATGGCCGTCTCCACGTTGCGGAGATCGCGCTAGTTGGCTGGTGGCAAATTTCAGAATATGTCTACAAATACATCCTGTTCTGCCACGATAATAACGAAATGGGTAAGAATACATTCAAATTCCATGTCAATATAGAAAAGACATCAATATATTTTGTGACCATTCCGTTAAAAAAGAAAAGTATCGTACCCATGTCTGCAGATTACGAACCCAGGCTAGAAAGAAAGAAGACCAGAATCCTCCGCGGCAATGTCTCCTCGCAGGACCCCAGAGGTGGATACTAACATGCCTGTTTGGCAGAGTTTTCTCTCGGTAAGTTTAGCGTATTTTAAATGTAGCTACATTTAAATAAACATTATTAAAAATACACGATTTAGGGAATAGCACATGTGCACTATTTGGATAGTTTTGTTATATCAAGTCTATATAATATTGAGATGTTTACGTGCCTGATTCAAAATGCGACAAATCATCAGTCAAAACGAGTCTGAAGAGACATTCTTCTTCTTTGTTGGGATTTAACGGCGGTTGGCATCAAATGTTAATGGTGAATTACAGCCACCAGCTGGACCGGCTATTGAATAAGAAACAAACAAACACATTTCGGGAAAGGGGGAAAACATAATACAAAATAAAACATGTAAACAAAAAAATAAATAAATATCACACTTCTTCAATCACATTCCACTCCAAAATACATCCCTACACAGGCTCAGGGGCCTGTGATGGGGCTACATTCACCAACAGTAAATCACAAAACCAAATAAACTTGCAGCGTTTATTCACAGGGATTCCAATTTTTGTAGACTTATTTTCCGCTTGTGCTGTACAGTTTATGACCATTGCAATAAATAATACAACATCCACCTTTTTAGCATGTAGAATTTCACTATCCCTTGGTTGATGAGAAACCTTCCCTGGTTGTGGTTCTATTGCTTCTTCCCTGCCACTCGTTCCTTCTAATTTTCTCACTGCCTCCAGGTAGAAGACACACTGGACACTCCTTACCCTTACCACCTCATTCTCCTTCACCAGGGCACTTCAAGAATTCAGGCGCATGTTCACCTTCACAGTTGCAATATTCTTCCCTTCTGCACAAAATGTACACATTACCAAATATTTTACATGTATGACACTGAAGGGGCTTATGCACAAAAGCTTTTACAGGGTATCTCATGAATCCTAACTTTATATGAGAAGGGAGAGACTTTTCATCAAAGAACAGTAGCATGGATGAAGTGAACTTATTTTCTCCGTCCACCATACAGGTCAGTCAACGTGCACCAACAACTCCATCGATGTCTTCAGTTATATCCTCTGCCTTTACTTCTTGCGCCACCCCAGAAATAACCAGCTTGATAGTTACCCTGCTATGAAAATCCATGCAGGAAACATTCCACTCCTATATCTTTTTCAGTCTTAAAACACCCTTCTTCTGTTCCGCAGACACACAAAAAATCTAAATAAGACCACCTTTTGTGACTCTCATCGACTCCACACTTTCTTCCAACACATTCCACATTTTCCTGGAGACGTTAAATGGATTTCCCAAGTAGCATTGATCCAAAACGTTGACTCCGACCCAAAATAAGTCTAGTGGTTTCCTATTTTCCAACACAGCTTTACTTCCCGTTTCCCTTTATCTTCATCACTGTAACCCACTCATTCTCACTTTCTGTGCTATTAGCTTCACTCGGCTCACTAGCAGCTTCAAACAAATATATGTTTCCGCCATCTTCCATCCCACTCATTCCTCTAACCGGCCTTCCATCAAACTCATGAGCATCTCTCTTCCTGCCTGACAACTCAGCTCTGAAGAGACATTATATCTGTTTCAAGATGATATAGTAGCCAGTAAATTATGCGAAAGAGTAGTGAGGTGAAATCCCTGCCTATACTTGTCTAGCTAGGTACTACAACTACAACTTCCACCATTGGTGAAGAATTGAAAATGGTCCCAGTCTTCTCGGGCTTCCCATCACTAGTAGACTCATTTGACTAGTCTTGCTTTATCACGTCTAATTTAATGTGACAAAGCAACTACAGAGACATATTTCAAGATGTCCTCTAATAATATACAGTGAGGTCCAAATGTATTTTGACAGTGACACATTTTTGTTGTTGTTTTGGCTCTGTGACCCAGCACTAGATTTGATACAAAGACTATGAGGTTAAAGTGCAGACTGTCAGCTTTAATTTGAGGGCATCTTCATCCATATCGAGTCATTAAACTATTTAGAAATTAAAGCACTTTTTGTACATAGTCCCTTCAATTTAGGAAACCAAAAGCATTTGGACAAATTCACATACAGTACCCATCAAAAGTTTGGACACACCTACTAATTCAAGGGTTTTTCTTTATTTTTGTACTATTTTTTTTTACATTGTAGAATAATAGTGAAGACATCAAAACTATGAAACAACACATTGTATCATATAGTAACAAAAAAAGTGTTAAACAAATCAAAATATATTTGAGAATTGAGATTCTTCAAAGTAGTCATCCCTTTGCCTTGATGACAGCATTGCACACTCTTGGCATTCGCTCAACCAGCTTCACTTGGAATGCTTTTCCAACAGTCTTAAAGGAGTTCCCACATATGCTTAGCACTTGCTGGCTGCTTTTCCTTCACTCTGCGGTCCAACTCATCCCAAACCATCTCTATTGGGTTGAGGTTGGGTGATTGTGGAGGCCAGGTCATCTGATGCAGCACTCCATCACTCTCCTTCTTGATCAAATAGCTCTTACACAGCCTGGAGGTGTGTTGGGTCATTGTCCTGTTGAAAAGCAAATCATAGTCCCACTAAGCACAAACGTGGTGGGATGGAGTATCGCTTCAGAATTCTTTGGTAGCCATGCTGGTTAAGTGTGCCTTGAATTCTAAAGAAACCATAGATGGTGTCACCAGCAATGCACCACCACACCATCACAACTACTCGGTGTCTCACACAGACACGGCGGTGGGAAACAAACATCTAAAATATGGACTCATCAGACCAACGGACGCCAAAGCAAATCTCTTCTTCTTATTGGTGTCCTTTAGTAGTGGTTTCTTTGCAGAAATTCTACTATGAAGGCCTGATTCATGCAGTCTCATCTGAACAGTTGATATTGAGATGTGTCTGTTACTTGAACTCTGTGAATTTATTTCATTTATTTAGGCTGCAATTTCTGAGGCAATTTCAGAGGCACAAATAATTTGTCCAAATACATTTGGTTCCCTAAAATGGGGTGACTATATACAAAAAGGACTGTAATTTCTAAATGGTACCCCGATATGGATGGAAATACCCTCAAATGTAAGGTGACAGTGTGCACTTGAACCTTTATAGTCATTGTATAATTTGAAAGTGCTGGAGTACAGGGTCAAAACAACAACACAAGGTGTCACTGCTCAAATAATGTTGGACTGCACTGTATGTCAGGAATCCAATGGGATGATTTGAGGTAGGCAGCGGTCAGCGGTCTAACAGCACTGCGCTTTCGTCCCTTTCCTCGCCCCAACCTGGGCGTGAATCAGAGACTCTACACACATCGACAACAGTCGTTACCCATCGCCCCAACAAAAACCGCAGCCCTTGCAGAGCAGCCTAATTCCCCGCTTTATTGACTACGTTTCGATCGAAACGGATCTTCTTCGTCAGGTCAAACAGACTGTGCTCACACCCCAAAATATACAAATTTCACCTTACATGACCGTTAAGCACATGATGCGTGGTTGGTGTGGAAACAATTCCATTTACGTTTGCGCATAGTCAATCATAATTAATCACAGAGCTACATATGGTCATAAAGGATTACGTACATACAAATGGGTCCATGTTCAAACCGAGGAAAACCTAGGTACAATATGCTACAATAAAAAAGTTTTAAAAAACAAACATAGGCTATCAATGGACTGATTTATATTGTAATTATCTAAATAGTAATAAAATAAAGCCAAAACATCATAATATAATAGCAAATGCTCATGATATAATAGTTTTTATTTTTAATTAAGGGGTGGTAACACCAGTCAGTTGTCATAATAAAATTAGTTATAGGGGGTTGAAATACAGTGCCTGCTGCTGCAACTGGTGTGAAATGGTTGGCTATGCACACATGACTGTACGTCGCTTTGGATAAAAGCGTCTGCTAAATGGCATATATACATATATATACATATAGTTAGCGGTGCGCGCCAGTGGCTTGTACATCGGTGACGTCACACTCCGAAACTTCGAAGTAGTGTTCAATTTGCTCTGGTTGCTGAGGAGCCTCAACAGTGTGCGGGCCTGCCTGTTCTTTACAATCTCATCATTCATGGGTTACTGATGTACAGACAGAAGGGTGGACGAGTCTTAGGAGACAGAACGGATTCCTCTATTGTCAGACAGCTATATTCCATTGATGAAAATGAGGATGTAATTCCAGTGGTTTAACATGCCTTTTGTCATACTGCTTCATCAACCCATGATCGAATCGGATGCAGAGCTATTTTTCTTCTGAATTAGTTATTTGATTTATTTGACCCTTATTCTACCAGGTAAATTGACTGAGAACACGTTCTCATTTACAGCAACGACCTGGGGAGTTACAGAGTATAGGAGGGGGGGGATGAATGAGCCAATTGGAAGCTGGGGATGATTAGGTGGCCATTACGATATGAGTGCTAGATAACTGGGTTATCCTTCAAATTAATTCCAATAGAGATAGCATCGTATCTAGGTCATTTAATCATGGGGGTGCCTTCCCTATCGAACAAAAATCCCGGCAAGCATACTGACCTTGAAGATAGAAGTATCGGTGTATTTATGAATCAGTTTTGTTGAGGACAGCTCATGGGCTTTGTGCGCGTGTGTTCTGAGTGGGTGTGACCGTGACACATGATTGCCCCTCCCTCTAAATGCCTATTGGCTGCTGCCCGTGTCCATCATTAGGTTCAGGCTTCGGCTCTTATCGAAGAACGTTATGAAGCAGTCATCATCTGTGGCAGTCTCACCTGGCCGGCTCCATGGCAAAACAATACTTATTTATGTATTTTAATTTATTTTCTGTCGTTTTTCTGCAGCTCTCTTTGTCCTTTGATCAAGTGTCTGCGGTTGTGGAAAAAAGGTAGGTGTGAAAGGAGCTATTTCAACTCTAGGCTGGAGTCAGGCAGGGCGATGGATGGATGCTGTGCAGACGGAGGGGGAGAACGAATGTATTTTATAGTGTAATGGAGACCGTGAGAATGAGGAGAAAGATACAGTTTTAGAATGCGTTTGTGAATCTGTAAAAAGCATGATCTCGTATCATCTGTAACCGTTGTGATAGTGATTTCCTTCTTGTACATTTACTGCACTGTTACTGTAGGGTACGATACTATAGTGTGCACATCTGCAATGCAAATGTAGCTACTAGGGCTCTGTCAGTGAAATACAAGACAATCCGTGGGTGTTGCACTGAAGGCATCAGTTTACAGGGCAAATCCATATATGCACTACAAATAAATAGTCAGGGATGAATGCTGCTACATCAGAGATGAGATGGAGTCAAATGATGTTCGCTGTATACTGCAGAGACAGCTTTCCTCTGAGAATTACACTATTTGAGTACAGCTCCGTATGATGCTAGATGGAGGAATTCTCTTCTATTTTATTCTACGCTATTCACCTCAATATGTCTGGCAAGGCTGCCACCCAAATAATAAAAATGTAATAACGATAATCACATAAAAAACCTTAGTTATTTCTGTAACGCAGAAACGTTATTTTCTTTAGCTTTACAGTTGAATATATTGAATAGAATATGTTAACTATGACGAAAAGGGTACAGATTGTTATAGTAAATTAATGTATTTGGTTGTAGTATTCCATTGAACAGCAATTCGTTGATTTTGGTTCTAGTGATTGACAATGGAATTATTGCAGTTCATTTTAAGAACATGGATATAATATCCCATGAATTGTATTTTGTATAACTTTAATGAATGCATTATTCTGGGGGAGCCGGATCCATCATATTTTGACTGAAATATGACATAGCAGATTGCCCGGTAAAACCTGGTGCCTTGAATACCCCCACCTCCTGAACCCTGCTGACTTCTTAATCTTCCTGTTTTGGCATGTGGCATTTTGTCACAACCCTGATACTTGCCCCAGCTGCTGCTATCTAGACTCCAGCAGCCTCCAGTCAACCTTTCTTGAATAGACAGCACAGGGGCTTTATATCTAAATATAAGATCAGATATTAAGCTAAAATGTTAGGCAGTATTGTACACGTACTGTTTATACATTTCTTCATATCATATTTGATTGATATTTCAATTCAGATGCCTGTAAACATGCCCTGAATACAAAGAAGCAGCTTATAATGCTCCCTGTAGGGTAGTTATGTGATATTGTGATATTTAAGTAAGAAACGTGAAGGGGTGTTGTATATGGCCAATATACCACGGCTAAGGGGTGTTCTTGTGCACGCCGGAACGCGGAGTGCCTGGATACAGCCCCTTAGCCGTGGTATATTGGCCACATACCACAAACCCTGCAATGCCTTATTGCTATTATAAACTGGTTACCAATGTAATTAGAGCAGTAAAAATACATGTTTTGTCATACCTGTGGTATATGGTCTGATATACCAGGGCAGTCAGCCAACCAGCGTTCAGGGCTTGAACCACCCAGTTTATAATGTGATGAAAACATAGAATACAGTAAACAAAGTCACCTGATGATCCAAGGGGTAAGGATCATTCCAAATGCAATAATCCTGAAACATAATCAATAAAAACAAATTTTCAGGCTCATTTCACTTGTCAATGTGTCATTTGTGCATTTAGGAACAAACTATACATGGACAATACTGCTAAACATGTTTGATGTTTAACTGAAAAGATCAACTCCCCCACCCCCGACCTGTTTACCAAAGTAATTATTCTCCGCCCCGTCTCCCAACACCTTGGACTCATCTATTAGGGAACATTTAATTTCAGAAAAAACCCTAATGTAATGCAAGAGCATTGGTGGCAACATGTAGGGCAGTGCAGGCTTTAGTCTGAACACAGGAGGAAGTCTAAAAGCAGCCCCTCTTATCTTCAAACTTACCCTCACAGAATATATGACATGCCTGGCATTGTGAGGTGAGTGAGAGAGATGATCAGTGGATCATATTTATTATGTAATGGCTGGACCACAACATGCTATGTTGCAGCCAGTCAATGACAGCAGCAGGGTAGACTATAGAGTGGATTTGTAAGCTGATGTGTAGGGTGGGGTGGGGACAGAGGTAGGAGAGGATTGTTCTATCCCCTGTAGATCATCACAATCGGTTCAGTCGTTTGAATGAAAGCTACATTTTTGCTTAGGTTAGTGGTTTTGATGAAGCCGTGTAGGTCTGTGTAGCAAATTCAGGTTGACGTTTGTGTTCAGATAAATGATTACTCAGTGTTTTGTCACTTTTTATTATGTAACAATGGCATCTGCTGGTGAACAAGAAGACAGAGCCCTCACTCCTCATCAACTCCCAAATGTATTGTTATATCACTGAACCAGGCCAACAGAGATACAGCCACAGATGGGTTTTCAATAACAAATGTCAGATAATTACACTTTTACACCGAGGTACACTGAATATGATCTATTCCTGTTATAGATAACATAGTATTACAGTAGTATATGCCTCTCTGCAATAGTGTTAAACAAATGGCCACACACAATGCAGTGCCTTTTACCCTCATGCTTTATGAAGTGATGAACTAATCAGATAAGGAATTCTGATTCATGCAGAATATTTGTGTTCAATGTAATATAAATACTATTAAGCAGACGCTTTTATCTAAAGCGACTTACAGTCACTCTTGCATACATTTGACTTACTGGTGGTCCTGGGAATCAAACACACTATCCTGCGGTAGCAAGCGCCAGGCTCTGCATTGGATTATGACTGGGTAAACTATAGATGTGAACTACCCACTGCTCTAATAGACTAGTAATGGTCCAATGGACAATTCTACTCGACACCCGAAGACGAAAGCTGTAGAAAATGTGCTTTGTACAATTACATTGCTGAAATTTGCATTGATATAAAAGTACAGAGACTCTTTTTTTTTACAGACTACAGGCTAGTGCTAAAATTACACTGCTAATGTTTGTCAGTCGGGGTTAGAGTCAACTCCATTTCAATTCAGGAAGTTAACTGAAATCCCATTCAAATGAAGAACATTGGAATTTCAGTTTACTTCCCGAGGACTCCAACACTGCTGTCTGCCAGTCCAGGTTGCTTCCTCAGATCTGATGGGCAGACAGTCTACGCTAACCCCCCTTAGCCATAATAAGGATACCATGGTCTGGCTGCTAGCTCCCCTGATTCCCAGTAAGGACACCACGGTCTGGCTGCTAGCTCCCCTGATTCCCAGTAAGGACACCACGGTCTGGCTGCTAGCTCCCCTGATTCCCAGTAAGGACACCACGGTCTGGCTGCTAGCTCCCCTGATTCCCAGTAAGGACACCACGGTCTGGCTGCTAGCTCCCCTGATTCCCAGTAAGGACACCACGGTCTGGCTGCTAGCTCCCCTGATTCCCAGTAAGGACACCACGGTCTGGCTGCTAGCTCCCCTGATTCCCAGTAAGGACACCACGGTCTGGCTGCTAGCTCCCATGATTCCCAGTAAGGACACCACGGTCTGGCTGCTAGCTCCCATGATTCCCAGTAAGGACACCACGGTCTGGCTGCTAGCTCCCCTGATTCCCAGTAAGGACACCACGGTCTGGCTGCTAGCTCCCCTGATTCCCAGTAAGGACACCACGGTCTGGCTGCTAGCTCCCCTGATTCCCAGTAAGGACACCACGGTCTGGCTGCTAGCTCCCCTGATTCCCAGTAAGGACACCATGGTCTGGCTGCTAGCTCCCCTGATTCCCAGTAAGGACACCATGGTCTGGCTGCTAGCTCCCCTGATTCCCAGTAAGGACACCACGGTCTGGGAAGACTTGTTGGTAAATTACCTTTTATTTTTGAAAGAAATTCTGAAAGAGATTGGTGTGGTTTTTTCCACTATCTGATCATGGCATGGGGTTGTTCAAACACAGACATTTATTTGTTTAAAATCTATCAGTTGATAGTTTAATTTCAGAGAGACAAAAAAATAATGTTTTATTTGCAAAATGCTATATATCCGCCTCACTCACAGAGACATAAGTAGTACTGCTATGTTTTAAATGTAACAACATAACTACATTCTAAATAAAGAACTGTACAAATTATACATTTGTGACATTACTATTAAATATTTATTTTATTTTAATGATGTTATGTTCAATCTACCATTGTCTCTACATCTACAGTCCTAATAATACTATAAGGGATATTTACATTGATGTTCACTGTCCAGTACCTTATAGGCTACTTCTATATCATCTGAAATAATCATTTATTTTTGTATGTTTACAGTTTAGCGGGGCCCACATCCCAAGATATCAGGGTTCAAAACAGTGAGTTATTTTCCCTTATTGTCAATTGATTATGTAAATGTTTTGAATCATGTTTTTTTATGGTATGTGTATAAAAAATACACTATAATGCACTGGTAACACTTCACCTTATGTTGTTAATTTACCTGTGTAATAGTGACACTGGTGTAGTAGTGACACATTGTTAATATTCATTTGATAATTGCTTTATAAGTTCTAAATACACTGCTTAAAAAAATAAAGGGAACACTTAAACAACACAATGTAACACCAAGTCAATCACACTCCTGTGAAATCAAACTGTCCACTTAGGAAGCAACACTGATTGACAATACGTTTCACATAATGTTGTGCAAATGGAATAGACAACAGGTGGAAATTATAGGCAATTAGCAAGACACCCCCAATAAAGGAGTGGTTCTGCAGGTGGTAACCACAGACCACTTCTCAGTTCCCATGCTTACTGGCTGATGTTTTGGTCACTTTTGAATGCTGGCGGTGCTTTCACTCTAGTGGTAGCATGAGACGGAGTCTACAACCCACACAAGTGGCTCAGTAGTGCAGCTCATCCAGGATGACACATCAATGCGAGCTGTGGCAAGAAGGTTTGCTGTATCTGTCAGCGTAGTGTCCAGAGCATGGAGGCGCTACTAGGAGACAGGCCAGTACATCAGGAGATGTGGAGGAGGCTGTAGGAGGGCAACAACCCAGCAGCAGGACCGCTACCTCCGCCTTTGTGCAAGGAGGAGCAGGAGGAGCACTGCCAGAGCCCTGCAAAATGACCTCCAGCAAGCCACAAATGTGCATGTGTCTGCTCAAACGGTCAGAAACAGACTCCATGAGGGTGGTATGAGGGCCCGACGTACACAGGTGGGGGTTGTGCTTACAGCCCAACACTGTGCAGGAAGTTTGGCATTTGCCAGAGAACACCAAGATTGGCAAATTCGCCACTGGCGCCCTGTGCTCTTCACAGATGAAAGCAGGTTCACACTGAGCACATGTGACAGACGTGACAGAGTCTGGAGACGCCGTGGAGAACGTTCTGCTGCCTGCAACATCCTCCAGCATGACCGTTTTAGCGGTAGGTCAGTCATGGTGTGGGGTGGCACAGCCTTCCATGTGCTCACCAGAGGTAGCCTGACTGCCATTAGGTACCGAGATGAGATCCTCAGACCCCTTGTGAGACCATATGCTGGTGCTGTTGGCCCTGGGTTCCTCCTAATGCAAGACAATGCTAGACCTCATGTGGCTGGAGTGTGTCAGCAGTTCCTGCAAGAGGAAGGCATTGATGCTATGGACTGGCCCGCCCGTTCCCCAGACCTGAATCCAATTGAGCACATCTGAGACATCATGTCTCGCTCCATCCACCAACGCCACGTTGCACCACAGATTGTCCAGGAGTTGGCGGATGCTTTCGTCCATGTCTGGGAGGAGATCCCTCAGGAGACCATCCGCCACCTCATCAGGAGCATGCCCAGGCGTTGTAGGGAGGTCATACAGGCACATGGAGGCCACACACACTACTGAGCCTCATTTTGACTTGTTTTAAGTACATTACATCAAAGTTGGATCAGCCTGTAGTGTGGTTTTCCACTTTAATTTTGAGTGTCACTCCAAATCCAGACCTCCATGGGTTGATACATTTGATTTCCATTGATCATTTTTGTGTGATTTTGTTGTCAGCACATTCAACTATGTAAAGAAACAAGTATTTAATAAGAATATTTCATTCATTCAGATCTAGGATGTGTTATTTTAGTGTTCCCTTTATTTTTTTGAGCAGTGTATTTTATTTAAAAACATTTCTCTCTTTCTCCTTGTATACAGATGGGTTGGCTGCCCAGAGCCACAGTGCTGCTTCCGATGGGGAGAGTTCTTCGCTTATAGCGGAGGACCCTCTCAGGAGAGTCCTGCAGGTCCCAATTATTATCTTTCCTTCCTCCCGAAGTGTGTACTTGTTCACTTCACTTCACTGACTTGAAAGGAAATGACTAGTACAAAAAATATGGTGGAAACTCCCACTAGCCAATGCTTCCACCAGATTTGCAGAACATAGTGAACGAGTGCACACTTCAGAGAAGGGAGATATAGACTACTGTGTGTGTGATTAGACACTGGAGACTGACGTTTCTAGGAATCCAATATGGCATTGTTCATGAAAAAAGCTTTTATTCCCAGTCGTCTGAAACTAATCCCAGACAGAAGGCTTAGCCTCAGTGAGATAAACCATTGGATTCAATTTCAACAAAAAATTATAACTAGATTGGATTATTCCTAACAACAACACCTTTACACAAAATCTTATTGGTCAATGAACGCCCACTGTAGCCCCCACAATGAGATGAAAAAGCAATCTGTAATAGTTTTTCAGATTACTGTTGTTCGTCAATCAGTGAGCCACCATCTTATCTCTTTCTACCTCTCTTTCTCCCTTTATTCTTTTCTCTGTCTTCCCCTCTGTCTCTTCTGCTCTCACTCTCCCTCTTTCACCCCTTCCTGTTTCATCCTCTCATTCCCACCATCAGCCTTATGAGTGGCAGCTGGACTCCCCACACAGAACCAAACGGAGGCTACTGCAGACATCCAGCATTCTTCCTTACTCTCCTCTGAGCGTGGTTTACAACAGCAAAACATGTATCCTGTTTAGGGCCAGGAAGCTTGCCATCAGGTTCAGGAACAGCACCGTAGTGGATCTCACAGAGAAGGCCTTCGGCCCCGATGCACCAGTGGACACCAAAGGCTCTATGTGCAGCAAAGACAAAGCTACGTATGTCTGCTTTGCGGCTGTAGATATTCCTCCTGCACTTCCTGATACATTACTCTTCCTCGCTATCTTCCATTTTTGAAGGATTAAGTAATGACAGAGAACTCTGGAAGAAGAATCATCACTAAATTATCAGAGGGAATTATTGTAATGTTTGTTTACGTGTCAATTAATCCTTTAAGGGATGGGTTGCCAACTGGCAATTTGACACAAAAAATACAATTTTATTAATTGATGAATTAATTCGACAGTACTATTGAACCTTATTTTTCCACCAGGCTTGTACTACGTTTCGGAGATGTGGAGGACTTGAGAGGACTTGCAATTAGGTTTGTCTCTTCATTCATTTTTATAGCCAGTGGTAGGCTATAAGGACCATTTTACAAATAATAGATGGGCCCATGGTTTTCCTGGTCAGGTCACATGTAGGTAAATAAAAACACTTGGTCTGAAGTATATTGTGCGGGGTCCATTTTGGTTGTGATATTTATTTATTGTACTGTACACTGACTGTAAGTCTCTCTTGATAAGAGCATCTGCTAAATTACTCAAATGTAATTGTCTAATCAATGTATGCACTGTTCCAACAGACTACAAATGTCCAACACATTCTATGAGTCGGCAGGGCAGAACTGGTTCACTCTGGACAGCGTACACATCCACTACAACTGGACCCATGAGGCAACATTCAACGCCACCGATGTTTACGCTCCTAGTACCCACTCCTACCACTGTCAGCACGTCAGCAGTCTGCAGAAGTACGACACGCTACTCGTACCCAGCTCCATCACAGACAACTCTGCAAACTGGCACATCACCTTCACAGACTTCCAGGTTGGCATGCATTGTTTTTACGGGAAGGCATCGTTTTATGGCAGGAGGGCGAGGCACGTTTTAAGAGGGGAGCATGTTCTGAGGGTTCTGTTGGAACCCGGCAGCTACTCCTGATGAATTATAATGGATAACCGGATAACTTGTATTGTTTCTTAAAACCTTTTGGTAAAATAATAATGAAAGATCTGTAAACAGAACTGCAACTTGAGTGTGGCTTTATTCAACTGGTCATAACACAGGGCAGTTCCTAGTTATACCTCTAGATGGCACTATTTTTTTTCAGACCATAACAATACCTTGTTATTTATTGTGTTTGTGTTTGAACCCAGAAAGATTCATGTTTGGTTTTTTAAAGAGTTACATGATATAGAGACTTAAGATTTAAAAAGTATATCATATCCTTTATATGCTGCGCTGAGATAACCATAAATTATCAGCATTGTCATCATACTGCAGGCCCGTCACAGACAACCCTCATTGACTCTTATTTTTAACCCATGTCCTCACTCGAGGCATAGACCCAATGGTTCTAGACAATCTTGTACCTATACCACCAATTCAAACCAATCCCACGGTATTTTCAAACAAGGGGTTACCTACTGATCATAGCATGCTTGTATTAGACTCCATCTGACCTGAAATCTGGCAGTTGCGGTCTAGGATTAGCTCATGTAAATTCCAGAACTTTGATTTCAAAGATGTATTTTATTTTAATTCTGGCTTCTCAATCCAATGTGGACATTCTGGTAATTTCTGAAATAATTCTGTGCAGGACTCTGATGTGTCTCTATCTGGTTATAATGATTACAGATGGGACAGAACAGGAAGAGGTGGGGGTGTTGCCATATTGACCATTCAAATGTTTTTGTAACTCTTGCTACATCTGTCCCTAAGCATTTAGGTTATCTTGTTCTTAATGTGGGCCTTAGTCATAATGACCAGCTGAAACTAGTAGGAGTGTATAGCCTCTCTCGGCTTCTTCATGTTCTCTTAACAATTTATCTGAATTGCTATCTAAGTATGGTAAATATGAACTATTCATTTTGGGAGATTCTAATATTGTCAGATACGCTAAAAGATATTTGCTCTGAGCTAAACCTGTCTCAGCAGATAACTGAGCCTACACAGCCCAATCCTAAAGCTGTCTCAGCTGATAACTGAGCCTACACTGCCCAATCCTAAATATCCATCAAAATTTACCCTGATTGATCTTATTTTGACGAATACTCCAGATAAATATGTTGATAGTGGGGTTTTCTCACTGGATTTTAGTGACCGTTGGCCAGTTGTCTGTGTCAGAGATATGAGAATGCATAAATCTAAGCCTCGTGTCATCACTAAGAGGACCTTTAAAAAAGCTCTTTAATTAATTTTTTACATAATCTTTATTTTAGTGACTTTGATTGTATCTCAGCTATCCCTTAACCTGATTTAGCTTTAAGCTTTTTTGCAAATGTCTTCAATACTATTGTAGATAATCATGCCCCTTCAAAACTATGACAGTAAAGGAAGATCGAATGTCTGCTTCACTCCTGAATTATCCAAAGTCATTCACAAGACAAATGTTGCCTGGGTCAAGGCCAGGAACACAGGCTTCGGTCGAGATTGGCAATCTTTTAGTCAACTGAGGAATCTGTGGAAAACTCATCAGAAAGGCTAAATCAGATTATTATGTAACCACTCTACGATTGTAAAGGAAATCTGGCTAAATTCTCGAACACTGTCATATCTCTAAAGGGTTGCACTTCCTACTCTCTGCCCCAGCAAATTAATTCTGGTCCCATTACGGACAAAAATGCCATCATTGATGCATTTAATTGCCATTTTATTTCAGCGAGCTATCTTTTTCAGAGTGTCTAACCCTACTATATCTAAGAGTGGGCTTAATGCTGATTCTGACATTTTGCAGATTAACTCAGAAAATGGTAGTCAAGTTATTGCATTTTGGCAATTCACAGAAAAATACATCCTTGATTCCATACTTCAAATCAAATCAAATTTTATTGGTCACAAACACATGGTTAGCAGATGTTATTGCGAGTGTAGCAAATGAATTATGCTTCTAGATCCGACAGTGCAGCAGTATCTAACTGGTCATATCTAAAATTCCACAACAAAACCTAATATCTAACAAATTCCACCACAAAACCAATACACAAAATCAAGTAAAGGAATGTGATAAGAATATATAAGTATAAAATATATGGATGAGCAGTGACAAGAGTGGCTAAGATGCAATATATAGTAAAGAATAGATAGTGATGGATACAGTATACATTATATACATATGTGATGAGTAATGCGAGATATGTAAACATTCTTAAAATGGCATTATTAAAGTGGCCAATGATATCAAGTCTGTAGGTAGGCAGCCGCCTCTCTGTGCTAGTGGTGGCTGTTTAACAATCTGATGGCCTTGAGATAGAAGCTGTTTTTCAATCTCTCTGTCCCAGCTTTGATGCACCTGTACTGACCTCGCCTTCTGGATGGAAGTGCGGTGAACAGGCAGTGGCTCGGGTGGTTATTGTCCTTGATGATCTTTTTTGCCTTCCTGTGACATCGGGTGTTGTAGGTGTCCTGGAGGGCAGGTAGTTTGTCCCCGGTGATGCGTTGTGATACAGCCCGACAGGATGCTCTCAATTGTGCACATGTAAAAGTTGGTGAGGGTTTTTGGGGACAAGCCACATTTTTCCAGCCTCCTGAGGTTGAAGAGGAACTGTTTCGCCTTCTTCACCACACTGTCTGTGTGTGTGGACCATTTTAGTTTGTCGGTGATATGTATACAGAGGAACTTAAAACTTTCCACCTTCTCCATTGCTGTCCCGTCAATGTGGATAGGGGGGTGTTCCCTTTACTGTTTCCTGAAGTTCACGATCATCTCTTTTGTTTTGCTGACAATGAGTGAGAGGTTATTTTCCTGATACCACACTCCGAGGGCCCTCACCTCCTCCCTGTAGGCTGTCCCGTCGTTGTTGCTAGTCAAGCCTACCACTGTTGTGTCGTCTGCAAACTTGATGATTGAGTTGGAGGCATGCATGGCCACTCAGTCGTGGGTGAACAGGGATTACAGGAGGGGGCTGAGAAAACACCCTTGTGGGGCCCCAGTGTTGAGTTTAGTGGAGTGGAGAAGTTGTTTCCTACCTTCACCACCTGGGGTGACCCGTCAGGAAGTCCAGGACCCAGTTGCACGGGGCGGGATCGAGACCCAGGGTCTCAAGCTTAATGATGAGTTTGGAGGGTGTTGAATGTGTAGTCAATTAACAGCATTCATACATATGTATTCCTCTTGTCCAGATGGGATAGGGCAGTGTGCAGTGTGATGGCGACTGCATCATCTGTGGACCTATTGGGGCGGTAAGCAAATTGAAGTGGGTCTAGAGTGACAGGTAGGGTGGAGGTGATATGATCCTTGACTAGTCTCTCAAAGCACTTCATAATGACAGAAGTGAGTGCTACGGGGCAATAGTAATTTAGTTCAGTTACCTTCGTTTTTTGGGAACAGGAACAATGGTGGCCATCTTGAAGCATGTGGGGACAGCATACTGGGATTGGGATTGATTGAACATGTCCATAAACACACCAGCCAGCTGGTCTGCGCATGCTCTGAGGACGTGGCTAGGGATGCCGTCTGGGCCGGCAGCCTTGCGAGGGTTAACACGTTTAAATGTTTTACTCACGTCGGCCATGAGAAGGAGAGCCCGCAGTCTTTGGTAGTGGACCTTGTCGGTGGCACTGTCCTCAAAGCGGACAAAATACGTTGTTTAATTTGTCTGGAAGCAAGACGTTGATGTCCGCGACGGGACTGGTTTTCTTTTTGTTGTCCGTGATTGTCTGTAGACTCTGCCACATACGTCTCATGTTTGAGCCATTGAATTGCGACTCCACATGGTCTCTATACTGACACTTTCATTGCGTTACAGAGGGAATAACTACACTGTAGTTTGGCCATATGTTTAGTCCCCTTGTCATGATTAAATCCGGTGGTACGTGCTTTCAGTTTTGCACGAATGCTGCCATTAATCCACAGTTTCTGGTTAGGGAAGGCTTTATAAACTCGCTCACCGAGTCTGTGTATACGTCAATGTTATTATCTGAGGTTACCTGAAACGTATCCCAGTCCACGTGATTGAAGCAATCTTGAAGCGTGGAATCCGATTGGTCAGACCAGGGTTGGATAAACCTAAGCATGGGCGCTTCCTGTTTTAGTTTCTGCCTTTAGGGGAGCAACAAGATGGAGTCATGGTCAGATTTATCTAAAGGATTTCTTGCTATAGATACAAAGAAATCCACAGGGGCTGACCAAATGGAACTGGATCTGCTCAAGTGAGCTGCCCCTCTCATTGCTGGCTCAGTAACCTATATCTTAAATCTAACATTGTTATCAGGAAAAATTCCAAAAGTATGGAAAACAGTGCCGCCACTCCATAAGGGCAGAGATGATAGTGATCTTGATAATTATCATCCAATCTCCAGGCCTCCATGTCTGTCTAAGATTCTCAAATCCTTGGTAAAAAAGCAACTTCACTATTTTTTATCTGAGCATGGTATTATGAATATAAATCAATCTGGGTTTAGGCCAGGGCATAGCACTGTCACCACATTAGTAGTTAATGATATTGTCAGTACTTTAGACGCTAAAATTAATTGTGCTGCCCTGCTTGTGGATCTTTCAAAAGCGTTTGATACTGTTGATCATGCTATTTTATTGAACAAGTTGTCCTCGATTGGCCTGGGCTCTGACTCCTTCTCGTGGTTTCATGATTATCTTAGTGACAGAACTCAGGCCATTGTGATTGATGAGGTTAAGTCTGAATTTCTTAAGGTGTTCCACATGGGTCGATACTAGGCCCTGCTCTTTTCGCTATTTATATAAATGCTATTGATCAATCTGTTAAAATGTTTAAATTTAATCAATATGCAGGGGATAATATTATGTATGCAATTTCCCCTACTGCTGACCTGGCTGTGACAAAGCTATAGTCCGATTTTGCAGCTGTACAGGAAGCCCTTACTGATAAACTCGTGCTTAAATACATGTTTTCAAATTCACGTAAGATTGGCTCATTGGATGGTTCTATAATCGAATGAGTCCCCTTGATCACAGGAGACTGCATTCTTTACCAAAAGGTTGGCTGAACCTTTTTGAAGTCACGTAGATCATATTACACTCGTTTCCAAAGCCCTGCTGCACAAGCTTCCAACTTACCTAACTTCACTGTTTAGATTCACACTTCCTTGCACCCTGTTTAAAAAAATCTCAAATATATTTTGGTTGGATGCTTTGATGATATGTTACATACAGCATGTTTTTTAAGGACCAAAAATTTGTCTGCTTCTGATTTGCAATACTGATTTCGTTACAGCCCTACTTTGTTGCATCGTTTACTTTACTCAAACATCTCACCTTTATATTTCTCTTTGCTCGACAGATACAATCGTTCAATGTGCTGTCCAACAAGTTTGGCTCAGCCAGTGATTGCGCTACGTTCTTCACCCCAGCTATCCTCATGGGTCTGATCACCTCTCTAATCCTTCTCCTGGTCCTGGCCTACGCGCTGCACATGGTGGTGCACCTCAAACACATCGACACCTACGAAGAACACAAGACCACCGTCTACTTCCCCCGCAGCACAGAAACTGCAGAATGCACCGGCGCCGCCAGGACTGGCACTACCAGCTCCACTGCCACTGAGAAAAACAGCTTGTAGGACTCCGTTTCCCAGGATCCACCTCAGTCTCCACCACTATGAGTATACTGTAAACTGTTTCTGTAGGTGTCAGATAGTGACTATGCAGGGCCTCTGACTGAATCCTCTGATGGCTGGCAGACCGACCGACTGACTAAACTCAATAGATAAAGCAACCTCCCATACTGAAGGGCCTGAAAGACATGGTGATAGTCTGAACCTGATATGGTTGTCCACTTTTGCATCACTTTGGCTCAGGCAGTGGTTGTTCAAGCCAGATAGATCTAATCATTTGTGGCTCAGCATCATCTGGTGGATTTGGATACAGCTTTGGAGGTGATCCGGAGACATTGACCAGTTATCTGGCATTGCAAAGCAAAAACAAAGTAATTATGTACTCTTGAATGAAATTCAAATGGATATAAGAACAAGTATTTAGTTCCTTGTCAGTACTATAAATGCTGGTATATATATACACACACACACACACACACACACACACACACACACACACACACACTGGATAAAGAAGTTTCATTTTAATTACAAAACCATACCCTAAAGGGTACATACCGTAAAGGCAATGCAGTATATACATATGTAATTAATCAATCAATGTGTTACATTCTGGTGTTTCAGACCTGTGTTTAAGAACATGTATTATTGCGAGCTTGTGAAAATAACTATGTACATTTTGGGCCATTATCTACAAAGCATCTCAGAGTAGAACATTATAAGAATAGAGACATTTTACTCCTACTCTTATTGGTAAAAATAAAAGATATGCATGAATCCTCTTTAGTCATTAGTCCCACCTAGTTGACAAATTTAGGAGACCTCATGAGCCGTCCTAACCAGTTAAGAGTTACCAGCAGGTGTCTTAATAATAGAAAAAGGTAGCGAGTCAGTGGTTCCTGTCCCACATGGAATTGCTTTAGAGTTAAAATCACAATTGGTTATTCCCCATCATTTGCAGCAACGTCAATGAGCGCCACTGTCTTTCCTTCACACTATCTCAAAATGTTGTGATTACCAACTGAGAAACTTTTAGGAGTTGATTTTACTCCTGGCCATATGATCAATCCATAAAATAATGTTTTGATATTTATATATGATCAACCCATAAATAATCTAGACCTACATGCAATAGTATCTCTTGCTTACTTGAAAATGACTTCACAAGGCCAATATCACGTTCGTCATAACGAGGAGACCAAAGCGCAGCGCGATAAGAATACATTCTTCTGTAATGAAAGAGAAACACTGAACAAAGTATACAAAATGTGTCACGGTTTTCTGGTGAAAGAGAGGACCAAAATGCAGCGTGGTGATCTTGATATATCTTAAATGAAGATGAAAAATGAACAATACACAAAACACAAGAACCGTGAAAAACCGGAACAGCCCTATCTGGTGCAACAAACACAGAGACAGGAACAATCACCCACGAAACACTCAAAGAATATGGCTGCCTAAATATGGTTCCCAATCAGAGACAACTATAAACACCTGCCTCTGATTGAGAACCACTCTAGGCAACCATAGACTTACCTAGACTACTTCACTAAACCACAATCCCATTACCTACAAAAAATAATAATAATAAAGAAAACACAAAATACTAAGGGCGTGACAAAATGACTGTGAAGCTATGAGACACGAGTGCTGACAGTCAACTACACAGACAATAACCCACAAAATAACCAAGGAATATGGCTACCTAAATATGGTCCCCAATCAGAGACAATGATCAACAGCTGCCTCTGATTGGGAACCAATCTAGGCAACCATAGACAAACACCTAGATATACAAAAACCCCTAGACATACAAAAACTACACATACCACCCTCGTCACACCCTGACCTAACCAAATAAAGAAAACAAAGATAACTAAGGTCAGGGCGTGACAGTAGTACCCCCCCTCCCAAAGGTGCGGACTCCCGGCTGCAAACCTAAACCTATATGGGAGGGTCTGGGTGGGCATCTAACCTTGGTGGCGGCTCTGGTTCTGGACTCCGCCCCCCTTCCTAACACTGAGTCCGCTCGTGTAGCCCTGACCCGTGGATCATCGTCAGATCCTTTGGACTGCGGATCCTCGCCGTAGGCCCCGGGCTGGGGACCCTCGCTGCGTGGATCATCAGCGGATGTTCTAGACTGGGGACCGTCGCCGGAGACCCCGGACTGGGGACCATCGCCGGAGACCCCGGACTGGGGACCGTCGCCGGACGCTCTGGACTGCCGAGGCGCACTGTAGGCCTGGTGTGTGGTGCCTGCACTGGTGGTACCTTGCTGGGGACACGCACCTCAGGGCGAGTGCGAGGAGCAGGAACAGGGCGTACTGGGCTCCTGAGGCGCACAGGAAGCCTAGTGCGTGGTGCCGGCACTGGTAGTACCGGGTTGGGGACACGCACCTCAGGGCGAGTGTGGAGAGAAGGAACAGGGCATACTGGACCCTGGAGGAAGAGTGCGAAGAGTAGGAACCGAACACACCGGGTTGTGAAGGTACACTGGAGACCTGGTGTGTATAGCCGGAATCAATTGTTCCGGAACGTTAACACGTTTCAGATTGAGTACGACACAGGTGGCATCGGACAGTTAACACGCTCCTCAGGGCGAATGCCGTACATACTACGCCAAACCAACAGCTCGCTCTCTTCACTCTTCCAACTTCATCAACAACTCCTCGAATGTCTCAAATCTCCCCCCGTTCACTCTCCTCCAATCTGTCCAATCTGGCAATCTCAGACTCACCCCTCAACTTCGCCGACTGCGCCATGTGCCCCCCAGATGTTCTTGAGGTTTCTGTGGCCTACCTCCCCGACATTTTTGCTGTCCTCTCTTACTTCGCTCTTCCTCTTGCTCAGTTTCCACCTGCCTCCATGGTAGGCAATCCTCTCCTGCCAAAATCTCCTCCCACGTTCAGGATCCTTTACCGTCCAGTATTTCGTCCCAGGTCCATTTTTCCACAAAGCTCCGTTCCTCCCTTTCATGCTGCTTGGTCCTGGTTTGGTGGGTTATTCTGTCACGTTCGTCATAACGTGGAGACCAAGCCTGATAAGAATACATTCTTCTTTAATGAAAGAGAAACACTGAACAAAGTATACAAAACGACTGTGAAGCTATAAGACACAAGTGCTGACAGGCAACTACACATAGACAATAACCCACAAAATACCCAAGGAATATGGCCACTTAAATCAGAGACAACGATAAACAGCTGCCTCTGATTGGGAACCAATCATGGCAACCATAGATATATAAACACCTAGATATACAAAAACCCTAGACATCCAAAACCCCTAGACAGTATTAAAACGACACATACCACCCTCGTCACACCCTGACCTAACCAAAATAATAAAGAAAACAAAGATAACTAAGGTCAGGGCGTGACAGCCTATTTCACATGATATGCCTAAATTCCACAAAGCACTAGGCTAAAAAATGTACTTTCATCTTTAATTATCTACATCATGTTATTTCAAGTTACAACTTTGGAGCACATTGTTAAAAAAGTATGCCTAAAATGGGCATGCCTGTAAATTGGCAATTGAAGGAATCTTTATTTCATTTATTTATTTATTTTATTTAACCTTTATTTAACCAGGAATGGCTCATTGAGATTTAAAATCTCTTTTTCAAGAGTGTCCTGGCCAAGATAGGCAACACCAAGTCATTACAAAAATGACAGACAAACAGCATGAAAAACTACAAGTAATCTAGTAAAAACCATAGAATTCACAAGAGTATAACAAAATCAAAAACAGCAAATTAAAAACATTGACAGGTCATGGAATCAGTCTCAAGACCATTCATCAGTGATTTAAAAATACTAATCGGGACAAGTTCTTCCAGTTTAATAAAAGTATTTTGTAAGGCGTTCCAAGACGATGGCGCATAGTACATTACATTTACATTTAAGTCATTTAGCAGACGCTCTTATCCAGAGCGACTTACAAATTGGTGCATTCACCTTATGACATCCAGTGGAACAGTCACTTTACAATAGTGCATCTAAATCTTAAGGGGGGGGGTGAGAGGGATTACTTATCCTATCCTAGGTATTCCTTAAAGAGGTGGGGTTTCAGGTGTCTCCGGAAGGTGGTGATTGACTCCGCTGTCCTGGCGTCGTGAGGGAGTTTGTTCCACCATTGGGGGGCCAGAGCAGCGAACAGTTTTGACTGGGCTGAGCGGGAGCTGTACTTCCTCAGTGGTAGGGAGGCGAGCAGGCCAGAGGTGGATGAACGCAGTGCCCTTGTTTGGGTGTAGGGCCTGATCAGAGCCTGGAGGTACTGAGGTGCCGTTCCCCTCACAGCTCCGTAGGCAAGCACCATGGTCTTGTAGCGGATGCGAGCTTCAACTGGAAGCCAGTGGAGAGAACGGAGGAGCGGGGTGACGTGAGAGAACTTGGGAAGGTTGAACACCAGACGGGCTGCGGCGTTCTGGATGAGTTGAAGGGGTTTAATGGCACAGGCAGGGAGCCCAGCCAACAGCGAGTTGCAGTAATCCAGACGGGAGATGACAAGTGCCTGGATTAGGACCTGCGCCGCTTCCTGTGTGAGGCAGGGTCGTACTCTGCGGATGTTGTAGAGCATGAACCTACAGGAACGGGCCACCGCCTTGATGTTGGTTGAGAACGACAGGGTGTTGTCCAGGATCACGCCAAGGTTCTTGGCGCTCTGGGAGGAGGACACAATGGAGTTGTCAACCGTGATGGCGAGATCATGGAACGGGCAGTCCTTCCCCGGGAGGAAGAGCCGCTCCGTCTTGCCGAGGTTCAGCTTGAGGTGGTGAGCCGTCATCCACACTGATATGTCTGTCAGACATGCAGAGATGCGATTTGCCACCTGGTCATCAGAAGGGGGAAAGGAGAAGATTAATTGTGTGTCGTCTGCATAGCAATGATAGGAGAGACCATGTGAGGTTATGACAGAGCCAAGTGACTTGGTGTATAGCGAGAATAGGAGAGGGCCAAGAACAGAGCCCTGGGGGACACCAGTGGTGAGAGCGCGTGGTGAGGAGACAGATTCTCGCCACGCCACCTGGTAGGAGCGACCTGTCAGGTAGGACGCAATCCAAGCGTGGGCCGCACCGGAGATGCCCAACTCGGAGAGGGTGGAGAGGAGGATCTGATGGTTCACAGTATCGAAGGCAGCCGATAGATCTAGAAGGATGAGAGCAGAGGAGGTGGTCACTTAAATCAGTACATAAAAGCCCTTTTACCAAATTCAGTTCGGACATTTGGAACAGTTAG
This sequence comes from Oncorhynchus gorbuscha, assembly GCF_021184085.1. NCBI lineage: Eukaryota > Metazoa > Chordata > Actinopteri > Salmoniformes > Salmonidae > Oncorhynchus > Oncorhynchus gorbuscha. The sequence continues at coordinate 70,199,354 of NC_060190.1, read as the reverse complement.
CAGGATAAAGTTCAGCAAACGAAGAGAGTACCCACCACATTTCTGAACAATAAAAATTCCCAAATAAAAAGGTAGTAAACCCAAAATGGCTTTGTAAATAAAAGTATACCAGTGCCTGAGCCTACGAGTGGCTAGAGAAGGCCAGCCAACCCTGGTATACAAAGTGCAGTGGTGCATAAGGGTTTTGTAGTTTAAAATATGTCTCAAAGTGCCATGGTAAAGGGTGTCAATTGATCTCCAACACTGAGCGGAAGCATTCATATACAAAATATACCCATAGTCTAGTAAAGGCATAAATGTAGCTGATTACTAGCCTCCATCTGGCTTCAAAAGAAAAACAGGCCTTGTTCCTAAAATAAAATCCCATTTTCAGCTTCATTTTTTTTGTAAGTTGTGGAATATGCAATTTAAAAGAGAGGACGTCATCAATTAAATTCCAATATATTTATATGAGGTTACAACCTCAATCTCCTTGCCCTGACAGGTAGTAATAGGTGAAAGGTTCAGAGGTCTATTTTATGCTTTAGAAAACACCATTAGTTTAGGTTTGTCAGTATTGAGGATAAGCTTCAATTTACACAAGGTATGTTGAACAGTATAAAAAGCAGTTAGCAAGTTCTGGAAAGCTTTTGTAAGAGACGAGGCACAACAGCAAATACAGTATCATCAGCATAAAAATGAAGTTGTGCATTTTGGACATTTTTGTCTAAATCATTTATATAGTGAATAAGAGATGACCAAGTACAGAGCCTTGGGGCACACCGTTAAAGACAGACAATTTAACATGTGAATAATACAAGACAGTTCAGAAGAAAACCATGGATTATCCCGCCCTTTAACCCTGAACCTGTGGAATGGGGCATGTTTGTTTACTATTTGGAAAAAAACATCATTAAATAATTTCTAGGCAGTTTCCACATTAGGGATAAGATCAATCTTACTCCAGTCAAAATAAAACAAATCATTAAAGAAAGCCTGCTCATTAAAACAAATTTAAAACCAATTTCTATTACGAATAAAACGTGGGTTTGTCTTAGGAACCTTAGTATTTCTAACAGCAACAACAGCACAATGGTCACTTAAATCATTACAAAAAACACCAACTGCGGCTTCTCTTTTTTAAGAGACCTACTGCAAGTGAATTCTACAAGTGAGTTTCCAAACAATACAAAACAGTCATTTAAAACCATTAGACTTTGGCAGTGACACAAATTCATACTGTTCACATCATGCCACAAATACATCGGCACTTGGACGAGTGGACAGAGTGAAAAATAGGTTTTATGTAGCTACCAGTTTGTACACCAGATATGTGATGACTTCGTTTCCATACTGGGCAGTACAGGAAAGCCCTACACAAAAAGCCACTATAGATTTTTCAACCAAGATGTTCTTGGCAATACTTTCTTCATTCTCGATTCGGTGAGAAAAAAACAGTGCTAGAAAATGTCAGTGTCCAGTTGCAGGTGGTTCAACAAAAACCAGGTTGCACTGTGTGGCGCACTGTCATCAACCAAGAACAGCTTACTTGAAAAATCTATGGCAGCATTTTGTACAAAATGTACAGGGCTTTTACAATAACATCCAGTATGGAAACATGGTTATCACTTATCTGTCATACAAACAGATGGATAGGGCTTTATGTCTTTGATTATGTTCGATCAAAAGACCTTTCGAACATTGTCTGCATCATTATCGGCAAGTGACTTGATGCGTTAGCTACAGTGCCAGAACGATTTAGAGTTGTTAAACGGGAGTGAAGCGTGTTGATATAACAATCATTTAGTCAAAATTCAGCTTTTCAAAACCATCAGAATTGGTCAAAATAAATAAATATGAGTGATAACATATTAGGCAAGAATTAAGAGTAGGCTAAGTGATCATGTCGGGCGAAAATGATGATTACTTTTTCACTGTGGTTGTCTGAAGCGTGCTATAGAGTTCACAGCTGGTGTGATTACCAGCTGAGATAAACTTTTATGAGTTGATTTTACTCCTGGCTCAGAGTTTGTCTGAGCAGTCTTAACATCATCCTAAACCTACTCTGAGTTGGGAGTTTTTCTTATCTAAAAACGGGTTTTAACAGGATTCCTAGGACCTTTTCTGAGGTGCTTTGTGCATATGGCCCCTGGTTTTGTACATTTTCAAGTGTGTTTTCTTCTTACAGGTGGGCCTTCAGTAGTTTTCCAGTTAAAACACTATATAGGCAACCAGACCTGGGTTCAATACTATTTAAAATATCAACCATTACTTTCACATACATTTGAAGTAAGTATTCAGAAATATTTTATTTGAAAAGTAGTAGTTGAATATATTGAATGTATTTGGAAATACACTTGGAAAGTATTTGAAAATACTCAAATACACTGACTCATACACTCCCATGCATTTAACCCAGGTATTTGAAAATAGTGTTCAAAATAAGTATTTGAAAATACTCTCAAACATAATTTGGTAGACCATTTCGTTTTGACAAATAACCATTAAAATACTCAAAAGTATTTGTTTTAGGCTGTGTATTTGAAAATACCAGATACTCACATGCACATGTATTTGAACCCAAGTCTGTAGTCAACATTGAACTATTTTAAAAATCAATAAATTTAATCATTTGGCAGAACCACATCAACAATTTATTGTTGTTTAGTGATATGCAGCATGCCCGTGGCTAGAAAATACATTTGCATACAACAGTAGCTTACACTGATGGATAGAATTGTGCAATTTGTCTTGGAACCTATCATTATGTACCTTTCATTGATCTGTAGGCTATATATTTGGAAAATTAAATCCAAGTTGGCTCAACTGTGTTTATTGCGCTCTATGAAACTTAAAGATTCATGTGGAAGTTTAAGATAATTCAGATATGAATAAATGTTGTTTAATTCATGTAAAACAGGATGGGCTGTAGAGATTTGAAGGACAATGAATGTAAGAAACTTTACTCAGCTAGCACATTTGGTTCCTTGGAAGTTGTGGGAGTGTATGATTTTGGTTTTCCATTGGTTCTGAGAACGTAGCCATAAGTTTCCTGACCGTTAAAATTGAATGTTTTTTAAACAAATGTAGCCTGTTCTGGGAACAGAATGCAGGGGAGGTTCTGAGAAATATTTAGTTTGGTTCCCTAAAATTTTTCCTGGGAGGTTTTATTAACAATCTGAGAACAAAAATTATAAGTTATTCGAAGGTACGAAGGCATTTTTCTATTGAACTTTTAATAACACTGCTTATTCTGCCCTTGAGTTGCGTTCCCATGCAAAACTAGACAGATAGCTACCAACTAAGTCTTCAATAAAACTCCCAAGGCGTGACTTTTCTTGAATGAATATATTGAAAACGTTTATGTTGTGAAACTTCAAAATACAGAAAAGAATATACTTTAGTGTTCAATTCACACCTACATACTGTAGCTGTACATTAAACATTTGAAGTTGCATAAATACAAAGCACGCGCTAAGGTACCATGCATCTGGCATGATGCCAAACCATATAGCTAATTGTTAACCATATGGTAATTGCTCCTTTCATTACTCTAATAATGTATAACCATCTATGTAGAATGACAAAGCATATTACACTAGAAATAGTAACAAAACTACAGTATTGTATATTTTAAAATTTGTTTGCATGACACATGAGCAAAGTAATACAGCTAACGAAATACATTAAAGGCATTGCAATTTGTGAGTAAATGCAACCAACATTGATATGTAAGCAACTATCAATAACAAGATTATCATCATTAGCTAAATGCTTGAATCGAACTTGCAAACAAATATTTTTCCAAGGCTGAAGCGTGACAAGAAATAACTACATTGAAAGACCTGCAACGTAGCGTTGTTTGTAGCTGCTCTATGCGTGCAAAACAAATTCTGTACTTCCCGTTTGCGTCGTCTCTCTAAGTACCAGAAAGCGCCACTAGGGGGCAAATAACACCATTGAACACAATGAAAATCCAATTTAACCATTGTAATAAAATAATCTGTTACCTTCTAACAGGATGGCAGCACACTGCTAGCTTAGTTTGTGTTAACTGTTTTGAATTCAAAGCACAGATAGGACACATGGAAAATAGGCAAAAACGATAAAATGTTTTTATTGTGGCATTTGAAGGACCATTTTATACTTCCAGATTACTTCCACATTACTCTTCAAGTTTCGTCGGGAATGCCTTCAGATTGCAATTGACACATTTGAGCCAACTGCCATCCACCTCCTTCAAAGAGTGGGCTTGCCAAACTGCATTGCAGATGTGTTGGTAACTGTGAGTTAGCTGGTGAAAGCACCTGTCTTGTATACAGGAGACCCTGGGTATGAATCCCAGCAGTACCTGAGCTTATAACTGTTATCCTAATGACCTGTATGTTACTTAGGGAACATCCTCCTGAATGCACAGGACGTACTTCGAACACCCGACAAGGTCAACATCCCCGTCATTGGCAAAAGAAAGAGACGCAGGTACAGAGGACACAGAGTGGGGTGCCTCATAAGGATCCGCAGAAGGCGAGTGGGAAAGCTGCTGTTACCGTCAATATCACTTGCCAACGTACAATCATTGGACAACAAACTAGACAAGGTACGATCACAAATATCCTACCAACGGGACATCAAAATCTGTAACATCGTATGTTTCCACGGAATTGTGGCTGAACGAGGACATGGATATTCAGCTAGCGGGATATACGCTGCACCGGCTAGATAGAACAGCACACTCCGGTAAGGCAAGGGGGGGGGGGGGGGGGGTTCTGTACATATTTGTAAACAACATCCGGTACACGAATTCTAAGCAAGTCTCTAGATTTTGCTCGCCTGAAGTTGAGTATCTTATGATAAACTGTAGACCACCCTATTTGCCAAGAGAGTTTTCAGCTATACTTTTCGTGGCTTTTTATTTACCACCACAGACTAATGCTGGCACTAAGACCGCACTCAGTAAGCTGTATAAGGAAATAAGCAAACAGGAAACTGCTCCCACAGAGGCGGCACTCCTAGTGGCCGGGGACTTTAATGCAGGGAAACTTAAATCAGTTTCAACATGTTAAATGCGCAACCAGAGATTATTTTCTTTTGATCACCTGTACTCTACACACAGAGATGCGTACAAAGCTCTCTCTCGCCTTCCATTTGGTAAATCTTACCACAATTCTATCCTCCTGATTCCTGCTTACAAGCAAAAATGAAAGCAGGAAGCACGGCCTATAAAAAAGTGGTCAGATGAAGCAGATGCTAAACTACAGGACTGTTTTGCTATCACAGACTGGAACGTGTTCCGGGATTCTTCCTATTGCATCAAGGAGTACACCACATCAGTCACTGGCTTTATCAATAAGGCATCGAGGGGGCCTCCCGGGTGGCTAAGGTGGTTAAGGGCGCTGTTTTTTTTGCATATATTAGCAACTTTTGACAAAAAAAATTATGTTTACTATGGGCACGCAATTACTCCAGCGGGGGCAGTAGACAGCCCTATCCCTGTTCAGGGGCAGAACGACAGATTTGTACCTTGTCAGCTCGGGGATTTGAACTTGCAACCTTCTGGTTACGATGCTACCCTGCCACCCCTAACCTATGTTTGAACTGACCCAGCTATAACTTTGTGGATATTACATTTACATTTCCTTTTAAGTCATTTAGCAGACGCTCTTATCCAGAGCGACTTACAAATTGGTGCATTCACCTTATGACATCCAGTGGAACAGTCACTTTACAATAGTGCATCTAAATCTTAAAGGGGGGGGGGTGAGAGGGATTACTTATCCTATCCTAGGTATTCCTTAAAGAGGTGGGGTTTCAGGTGTCTCCGGAAGGTGGTGATTGACTCCGCTGTCCTGGCGTCGTGAGGGAGTTTGTTCCACCATTGGGGGGCCAGAGCAGCGAACAGTTTTGACTGGGCTGAGCAGGAGCTGTACTTCCTCAGTGGTAGGGAGGCGAGCAGGCCAGAGGTGGATGAACGCAGTGCCCTTGTTTGGGTGTAGGGCCTGATCAGCGCCTGGAGGTACTGAGGTGCCGTTCCCCTCACAGCTCCGTAGACAGCGAAAGCCCATCCAGGTTTTCCATATCTGGGGGCAACTGGAACTGTCAGCTAAGTGGTAATAAACTGTGGTGAGACTTCAGGAGATAATCCAGATATAGTTTGTGTGTTAGTGGGTTGGAATGGACTTTTGAATCTGCTTTGTCCTTGTCGGAGAGGAGGAGGGACATTTAAAACGATTATGACGTCACATGCGATATATAAACTGATGTACACGGTATTTTGAGCAGGGCTCTCGAGAATAAATGCTATTGGCTAATTTTGGTAGACTGGTCTCTGTCTATTTTATTCAAATAAGGATCAGACAGAATGATTTAAATTGAATTGGTTAATGAACACATATAGGAATTGTTATATTCCTTTAACAGTAGCAAGCTCGGTGAATCTTGTTAAAATACATCTTTATATTGTCCACATTGTAACAAGACTTATGGTTGCATAACAGCACATTGTGTAACATTACCACGGTTTTATATTGAACAATTGCAGAGCCAAGGACAACATACCTTGCTAGCCGAAGGTCAGCAAAAGAGGGGGGTACGGAAATATAGATAACCCGCGATGGACCAAACCAAAATATACAAAACTTTTACAATCACGTGTATTTACAATATAGATATGAAAAAGTGTTTGTACACCAAAAAATAACATTAGCTATGCAGCTGTAATTAAATTTAAAAAACACAGAATTATTATTATCAAATTATTAACTTGACCTGGTCTATTTGAATTGGTCCTTGTGTGCAACTTGGTGTATAATCTAGGGAAACAACATCACACTGCTACAAGTGCAGGTTTTAGGAACTGGAGAAAAGCCATTGAAAAATTCACAGCACATCAATCAACTCCCAAAACCCACCGCTAAATCACACTCAAGATGATTTTCTGGCAAAGCAGTGGATCACTAGGGCAGAATTATTTTAAAGTGTTGGATGGTGTGGAGGTTCAGTTTGGCGACCGTTTTGACCAGGACAGTCTAAATGTCCTGCAAAAGTTGAAAGAGTGCTTCTCACCGGGGAGTTGGATGAGTCTCTAGAACAGTACCCTGAGCTCAACATAGATTCTCTTTCAGTGCAGTTGCCGCTCTTTTGCAACAAATACTCCTGTAGCAGCAGAGGTCCCCAGGAGCCTTCCAGTGGAGGTGCAGGGGTTGGTTGACCAAGTTGAGGTGCTGATCAGAATTTTGTTTGGGGTGCCTGTGTCTTCATGTGAGGCTGAGAGGAGTTTCAGTGCACTCCGCAGGTTAAAGACTTGGCTAGCATGGGCCAAGGGAGACTGAATGGCGTAGTTGTCTCTAATGTACATAAAGACAGGCTGGACAGTCTCGAGGGAAAATATCTGCTAACAATTTGTTGGATCCATTGAAACCCACAAACATATGTTTGTTTATTTTGTTCAGTAGTGTGTATAGCAGTGGTTCTCAACCTTCTTTTGGTACTAGAACCCCTGCATATTTTTAGGCAAGGCGGGCAAGGTTTAGAGTTGTCCTCAGGGACCCCCACCCCCTCTATATTATATGTAAAGTTACTGGAATCCTTGTGCTGCTGAATACGTTCATTACACTTTTTTTCATTTCACGGACCCCTTGCAATTACACCAGGGACCCCTGTTTGAGAACCCCTGCTGTATAGTATGATATTTGTTATTTTGATGAGTAGTTTTCAGTTTTTAGTACATGACAGTACACTTACTAATGATTTATTTTGTTATTTTATTTAAAATTGCATACTTGTCAATAGCTGCTGTTTGAAGAGTTGAGACACTGACTGTACAATAAATAAGCATTTTTTTACAGATATTTTGGTTAGTCATTGAAGTAGTCCGTTCACTTTTAGAACTGTACTTATTTTGAGCATTTTGTTCTTGTAAAAATATTGGCCTTTTAAAAATTTACCAGGCAAGTCAGTTAAGAACAAATTCTTATTTTCAATGATGGCTTAGGAACAGTGGGTTAACTGCCTTGATCAGGGGCAGAACAACAGATTCGTACCTTGTCAGCTCAAGGATTTGAACTTGCAACCTTTCAGTTACTAGGCCAATGCTCTAATCACTAGGCTACACTGCCACCCAAATTGCTGGTTGTAAATACAAATACCTGCATGCATACTGGACTGATAAGGAATTCTGCTATACTAATTATTATTCTTAGAAGTATTATGATGATTTAAACATTTGAAAAAGTTGGGACAACCCTTCAGTTAACTACTGTACCTATCAATTATCCAGTAGTAGTAATTCATGAAAATACATTTAACATATAACAATGTAGGCTATGTGTTACAGCACTACTTTTGGTGTCCCCCTCAGGAATTGCTCTTGAGAAATGTTAATGTAATTGTCCCCCCCAAAGTTGATGTCAGATTTTCGTCCCTGCCCTTAAAGCGCCCCCGCATGTGACAAATAAACCTTGATTTGATTTGATATTGAGATGTGTCTGTTACTTGAACTCTGTGAAGCATTTATTTGGGCTGCAATTTCTAAGGCTGGTAACTCTAATGAACTTATCCTCTGCAGCAGGTAACTCTGGGTCTTCCTTTCCTGTGGCGGTCTTCATGAGAGCCAGTTTCATCATAGCGCTTGATGGTTTCTGCGACTGCACATGAAGAAACTTTGAAAGTTCTTGACATTTTCTGCATTGACTGACCTTCATGTCTTAAAGTAATGATGGACTGTCATTTCTCTTTGCTTATTTGAGCTGTTCTTGCCATAATATGGCAAGGGTCTTTTACAAAATAGGGCTATATTCTGTATACCACCCCTACCTTGTCACAACACACCTGATTGGCTCAAACACACTAAGAAGGAAATAGAGAGAATTCCAAGAGTGTGCAAAACTGTCATCAAGGCAAAGGGTGGCTACTTTGAATAATCAAAATCAAAAATATATTTGGATTTGTTTAACACTTTTTTGGTTACTACATGATTCCATATGTGTTATTTCATAGTTCTGATGTCTTCACTATTATTCTAAATTGTAGAAAATAATACAAATAAAGAAAACCCCTGGAATGAGAACACATTTACCTCATAAAAGTATCAATTTGACATCAATTTATGTTGGAAGGTAAAACCAAATCATATATGGATGTGGGCTATACTCGGCCTTGTCTCAGGATGGTAAGTTGGTGGTTGAAGATTTCCCTCTAGTGGTGTGGGGGCTGTGCTTTGGCAAAGTGGGTGGGGTTATATCCTTCCTGTTTGGCCCTGTCCGGGGGTGTCCTCGGATGGTGCCACAGTGTCTCCTGACCCCTCCTGTCTCAGCCTCCAGTATTTATGCTGCAGTAGTTTATGTGTCGGGGGGCTAGGGTCAGTTTGTTTATCTGGAGTACTTCTCCTGTCCTATTCGGTGTCCTGTGTAAATCTAAGTGTGCGTTCTCTAATTCTCTCCTTCTCTCTTTCTTTCTCTCTCTCGGAGGACCTGAGCCCTAGGACCATGCCCCAGGACTACCTGACATGATGACTCCTTGCTGTCCCCAGTCCACCTGGCCATGCTGCTGCTCCAGTTTCAACTGGCCTGGGCCCTAGGACCATGTCCCAGGACTACCTGACATGAGGACTCCTTGCTGTCCCCAGTCCACCTGGCCATGCTCCTGCTCCAGTTTCAACTGTTCTGCCTTACTATTATTCAACCATGCTGGTCATTTATGAACATTTGAACATCTTGGCCACGTTCTGTTATAATCTCCACCCGGCACAGCCAGAAGAGGACTGGCCACCCCACATATGCTCTCTCTAATTCTCTCTTTCTTTCTCTCTCTCGGAGGACCTGAGCCCTAGGACCGTGCCCCAGGACTACCTGACATGATGGCTCCTTGCTGTCCCCAGTCCACCTGACTGTGCTGCTGCTCCAGTTTCAACTGTTCTGCCTTATTATTATTTGACCATGCTGGTCATTTATGAACATTTGAACATCTTGGTCATGTTCTGTTATAATCTCTACCCGGCACAGCCAGAAGAGGACTGGCCACCCCACATAGCCCGGTTCCTCTCTAGGTTTCTTCCTAGGTTTTGGCCTTTCTAGGGAGTTTTTCCTAGCCACCGTGCTTTTACACCTGCATTGTTTGCTGTTTGGGGTTTTAGGCTGGGTTTCTGTACAGCACTTTGAGATATCAGCTGATGTACGAAGGGCTATATAAATAAATTTGATTTGATTTGATTTGATTTGATGTGGCTGTAAATACTACATCATCATTCTCCATTATCCAGTGTGCTTTTTTTAGGACAAAGTGGAGAGTCACTATGTACTACCATTTGTAATTATAGTGTAGTGTACAATGCACTGCTAAAATACCTGGGTGTTGTGCATAAGAACAGCCCTTGGTTTATTGGACATATTGTGACCGCCCTGAATTTTTCTGAACAGTCTCAGTGCAGCTCCTTCCAATAGGGCGCTTTCCCTTTAATTCCCAATTAAATAGAGACGTGACTGAGGATGTGTTCAACCCTCAGTTCCCGAAGCTTCTCTATTCCGTTGTTTTAACCAGGATCGGATCCATTCTTTGCGTCCGTGGACTACACCTCTCCGTTCTTCGTGGCCTTTCTCTGCTGGAGATCTATTGGCGGATTGGATTGTCTGACTGACCGACTGACTACAACCTTTTTGTATACGGTATTTCATTTGTTTTGATGTGAGGTATACTGTGATGATTTATGTAGTTAGTTGTAGTTGAGGACTTAGTAAGAGTTGATACGCTTTAAAGTTCTGTGGTAAAATAATTGTTATATTGATGGTATGTTTAAATACTGTGTTTACGCTACACTGAATGAACAAAAAAAAGTCACTTGAGTTCACTGAACTCCTTTACCGGGCTGGACTCTTTTTAGGCCCGAGGTACAGGACACTTCTGGAGGAACCAGAACTCATTGTGTTATATTATTATATGTGTGTGTAATCATTGATGTTGTTAATACAACCCACGCAAAAGAATATAGATGTTTTTGAAGTTCTTTCCAATGTTTTAAGGGTTTATGAAAAGTTTATTTCCATCCTGACTTTTACATAAGTCCTTTGTATTGGTGTAGACTTGACGGACCAGATGGGACTCATTCCCACCCAAACTAAAAGGAGAAACTAATGTTTTCTCTGGTAGGCATAACCTACCTGGCACCCCTATAAATAATAACCTCAAGTCAAAACCGTTACAATATAACACAACCCCCGAGGTGCCTTATTGCAATTATGAACTGCTTAACGTAATTAAAGCAGTAAAAAAAAAATGTTTTGTCATACCCATGATACAGTTGAAGTCGGAAGTTTACATACACCTTAACCAAATACATTTAAACTCAATTTTCACAATTCCTGACATCTAAACCAATTAACAATTCCCTGTATTAGGTCAGTTAGGATCACCACTTCCTTTTAAGAATGTGAAATGTCAGAATAATAGTAGAGTTATTTCAGCTTTTATTTCTTTCCTCACATTCCCAGTTGGTCAGAAGTTTACATACACTCAATTAGTATTTGGTAGCATTGCCTTTAAATTGTTTAACTTGGGTCAAACGTTTGGGGTAGCCTTCTACAAGCTTCCCACAATAAGTTGGGTGAATTCTGGCCCGTTCCTACTGACAGAGCTGGGGTAACTGAGTCAGGTTTCTAGGCCTCCTTGCTCACACACACTTTTTCAGTTCTTCCCAAACATTTTCTAAAGGATTGAGGTCAGGGCATTGTGATGGCCACTCCAATACCTTGACTTTGTTGTCCTTAAGCCATTTTGCCACAACTTTGGAAGTATGCTTGGGGTCGTTGTGCATTTGCGACCAAGCTTTAACTTTCTGACTGATGTCTTGAGATGTTGCTCAATATATCCACATAATTTTCATTCCTCATGAGGCCATCTATTTTGTGAAGTGCGCCAGACCCTCCTGTAGCAAAGCACACCCACAACATGATGCTGCCACCCTCGTGCTTCACGGTTGGGATGGTGTTCTTTGGCTTGCAAGCCTCCCCCTTTGTCCTCCAAACATAACGATGGTCATTATGGCCAAACAGTTCTATTTTTGTTTCATCAGACCAAAAATTATGATCTTTCTCCCCATGTGCAGTTGCAAACCATAGTCTGGCTTTTCTATGGCGGTTTTGGAGCAGTAGCTTCTTCCTTGCTGAGTGGCCTTTCAGGTTATGTCGATTTATAGGGCTCGTTTTACTGTGGATTTAAAAACTTTCATACCTGTTTCCTTCAGCATCTTCACAAGGTCCTTTGCTGTTGTTCTGGGATTGATTTGCACTTTTCGCACCAACGTACGTTCATCTCTAGTAGACAGAACAAGTCTCCTTCCTGAGTGGTATGAAGGCGGCGTGGTCCCATGGTGTTTATATTTGCGCACTATTGTTGTACAGATGAACGTGGTACCTTCAGGCGTTTGGAAATTGCTCCCAAGGATGAACCAGACTTATGGAGATCTACAATTTTTTTCTGAGGTCTTGGCTGATTTCCTTTGATTTTCCCATGATGTCATAGCAAAGAGGCATGGAGTCTGAAGGTAGGCCTTGAAATACATCCACAGGTACACCTCCAATTGACTCAAATGATGTCAATTAGCCTATCAGAAGCTTCTAAAGCCGTGAGATAATTTTCTGGAATTTTCAAAGCTGTTTACAGGCAGTCAACTTAGTGGGGAGGTTAGCATTTGTTTTGAGGGAGGGTTTATGACATAAGGGCTATGTAGAGAGGTAGCTTGCAAGTAAGCATTTCATTGCACTGTTTACACCCGCTGTATGCAGTGTATACGATGAATACAATTGGATTTTATTGAATTTGATTCGATTTTTCACAGTAAGTATGCTTGCCATTTCAGGAGACATAGTTCTAAAAGAGAGTACACCAGGGCTATATTTTCTGATAAATTTGGCCAGACGGACTGTACTGCTCTGAGGTGGCAACAATGCACACTTTTTGGTCAACACGAGATGCAATTCAGCGTTTGTAGGAAGGAAACCTTCAAGTGGGTTGTTGAAAATGCTCTGTGGTATGTTGGGTGGCATCGATGAAGAGTGACGCAAAATAACATACTTCCAATCAGATGGAGGTCCCACCCTACCATCCAGCAACCAGTTCACATCTCTGCCTGCATCAGTCCTCCGCTCCTGTGTGGACAACTCCACCACCAGATGGGTCTCTGTCTGTGGCCTTGACAGCTGTACCCGTTTCAACCTCTGTCTGTGACCTCCACACCTGTGCCCGGCTGGGCCTCGGTTCATGATCTCCACACCTGTGCATGGCTGGGCCTCTGTCTGTGACCTCCACACCTATGCTCGTATGTACCTCAGTCAGATCTGTCCTCTGCTCATTACGGGCCGAGCATTCTGATGGAGACAGCAATCAGTCACTCTCCATTTTCAGATAAGTATATATAATTGTAATTATTTGTGTTCAATTGTTTGTCCCTCTGTGGTGTTTATTTAATTTGATTTATTACTCAACAGAATTCTCCCCCTCTTAAATCACTCTGAGCACAAAAGCCCAAATAAGCAAAGAGAAACGACAGTCCATCATTACTTTAACCTCTTGAACCTCTGGGGGCAGTATTTCATTAATGGATGAAAAACATTCCCGTTTTAAACAAGATATTTTGTCACGAAAAGATGCTCGACTATGAATATAATTGACAGCTTTGGAAAGAAAACACTCTGACGTTTCCAAAACTGCAAAGATATTGTCTGTGAGTGCCACAGAACTAAAACTACAGGCGAAACCAAGATGAAATTTCATACAGGAAGTGAGCCAGATTTGAGGCGCTGTGTTCCAATGTCTCCTTATATGGCTGTGAATGCGAAAGGAGAGAGCCTACACTTTCTGTCGTTTCCCCAAGGTGTTTGCAGCATTGTGACGTATTTGTAGACATATCATTGGAAAATTGACCATAAGAGACTACATTTACCAGGTGTCCGCTCGGTGTCCTCCGTCTAAACTATTGCGTAATCTTCAGGTGCGTGCATGTTTCCATTTTGAACAGAGGAGAAACCAAACTGCCAAGAATGACTTATCATCGAATAGATATATGAAAAACACCTTGAGGATTGATTCTAAACAACGTTTGCCATGTTTCTGTCGATATTATGGAGTTAATTTGGAAAAAAGTTCGCGTTTTAATTGCTGAATTTTCGTTTTTTTTTCTCAGCCAAACGTGATGAAAACGGAGCAATTTCTCCTACACAAATAATCTTTTTGGAAAAACTGAACATTTGCTATCTGAGAGTCTCCTCATTGAAAAGATCCGAAGTTCTTCAAAGGTAAATGATTTTATTTGAATGCTTTTCTTGTTTTTGTGAAAATGTTGCCTGCTGAATGCGAGGCTTAATGCTATGCTAGCTATCAATACTCTTACACAAATGCTTGTGTAACTATGATTGAAAAGCATTTTTTGAAAATCTGAGATGACAGTGTTGTTAACAAAAGGCTAAGCTTGTGAGCCAATATATTTATTTAATTTCATTTGCGATTTTCATGAATAGAAAAAGTTGCGTTATGCTAATGCATTATAGTTTAAGTATTTTTCTGTCGGTTTCTCAGCCAAGCAGGATGAACAAACGTGATGTTTTTCGCCTACAAAAATAATATTTTTTGAAAAAAAGGAATATTTGCTATCTAACTTGGAGTCTCCTCATTGAAAGCATCTGAAGTTCTTCAAAGGTAAATGATTTAATTGGGTTGCTTTTCTTATTTTTGTGAAAATGTTGCCTGCTGCCAGCACAGCCTAGCATAGCATTATGCTATGCTAAACTTACACAAATGCTTGTCTAGCGTTGGCTGTAACGCATATTTTGAAAATCTGAGATGACAGTGTTGTTGACAAAAGGCTAAGCTTGTGTTTGAATATATTTATTTCATTTGCAATTTTCATGAATAGGAAACGTTGCGTTATGGTAATAATGTGCTTGAGGCTATGATTACGCTCCCGGATACGGATGCGACTTACAAATTGGTGCATTCACCTTATGACATCCAGTGGAACAGTCACTGGTGGGGGGTGCTCCCTAACCAACCGTGGACCCCTTGCTACCCCGTAATGACATTACAAAACATTTTAATAATGTGCTCCTGGTAACCCGTTCCAATCACCAGGCGCACAGCTGTCCATTTGCAATATGTTTCAATGGGCATTTACCATCATGAATTTGACATGCTCAAAAAAAAATCAGGATTGCGAAATGGACTGACCCAATGAACTCGGGCTGGCCGGGCAGTGATTCTGGTTACTCTCCATCGCTCGTTGGTGATGGTACCTCACTGTTTAAACATATTGCAAATGGAAAAAAGTCAGCCAGCAAGTCACCGTCCATCAGTCAATTAGATGTCATTCTGACACCAAACTGACACCACGCCCACTTTTTCCATCTCGTTTAGAAGCCAACTATCGCATATTTCAGAGCATATTTCAGAGCAGGCCCAAAATTCACAGCACCTTCTGTTCAAACCATAATAAAAATATAAAACACGTAGTTACATTCTAGCTGTGGGTCCAGTTCTGACATTATGTGTAGGCCTAGCTGAGTCGACCCTGAATCCCAAGTTTCAGCTCGATAGGTCGTTTGGAGCCTTAATTGGTGTTAAATCCATATTTTCAGGCGTTGCTACGGGGTCCTTGAATGAGCTATCGGAAAGAAATGTTAGGGTCCGTCATTTTTGTGATGTCAAAATGAATTGAAGTTATTGCAAATGTACGAGGCTGTTTCTCGGTCTGAGAACCTTCTAGAGCCACAACTCACTGTGCACTATCGACTTGAGCTATTGAACAGGTTTCTAAAGTTTCAGAGCTCTAGGTCTGACAGTTCTTTGATAGTTCGAACAAAGGCAACTATTGCAGGCTCTGTCTGTCTCTAAGCCCCACTCCCTCCATCCTTGCTGTGTGGGTGTGAGAGGTTTTATTGGACATTTGATGGGATGAATGACTGATTCACAGTCCATGAGGGTTGCCTAATAACACATATGAAGTTTTGGAAAGATCTGACTTTTTTAGCCCTTTGAAATAGCCCCTATGACACCAATTATGGCACTTCCGGTTGGCACAGGAAGCTAAAAGTAAACGCATATCCTGATTGGGGTATGCTTTTACAGAATCCTAAGTTTTAAATGTTTACGTTAAGAACTGACCGAGTTACACAGCATTGAATGCAATATTTATCACAAACTGCTGGTTGGGGAATGGAAAAAACACTTTTAGGGTGATTTTAACCACTTCCGGTTGCTCCAGAAAGCTTAGAATCAACACAGGTAGACCTCATAGTGGCCTGATAAATTGTCATCAAAGACAGGTTCATAAGACATTCATAACTCACATAGGCTTCAGGTTGAATTTAGGGGTGCAGGCAATGTATTCCTATGGGGAGAGAAGTCATTGAAAACTGTTTGATGTAAACACCTTCTTTTAATTGTTAACCTCTTGAAATTAGGGGGCACTATTTTCATTTTTGGAAAAATAACATTCCCAATGTAAACGGGCTATTTTTCAGGACCAGATAATAGAATATGCATTGACAGCTTAGGATAGAAAACACTCTAAAGTTTCCAAAACTGTAAAAATATTGTCTGTGAGTATAACAGAACTGATATTGCAGGCGAAACCCAGAGACAAATCTAACCAGGAAGTGGCTTCTATTTAGAAAACTCCATGTTCCATAGCCTCCCATTGCTCCATTTAAAAGGGATATCAATCAGATTAATTTTCCTATCGCTTCCTCAAGGTGTCAACAGTATTCAGACATAGTTTCAGGCCTTTATTTTGAAAAATGAGCCAGAACAATAATATCGCGTCGTGGTCACATGAGTTTTGCTCGCGCAACAGAATTTGGACAGCTATTGTTTTAACCTCTCCTACTGTGAAAGACATTTGCAGTTGATATATTATCGATTATATATTTTAAAAACAACCTGAGGATTGATTATAAAAAACGGTTGACATGTTTCTGTGGACATTACAGATATTATTTGGAATTTGTCTGCATTGTCGTGACCGCTCTTTCCTGTGGATTTCTGGAAATAATTTGCCAAACAAACGGAGGTATTTTGGATATAAAAATATTCTTTATGGAACAAAAGGAACATTTGTTGTGTAACTGGGAGACTCGTGAGTGAAAATATCGGAAGATCATCAAAGGTAAACGATTAATTTGATTGCTTTTCTGATTTTCGTGACCAAGCTACCTGATTCGAAGTGTACTTAATGTTTTGTCATGTGATCGATAAACTTACACAAACGCTTGGATTGCGTTCGCTGTAAAGCATATTTTCAAAATCTGAGACGACAGGTAATCTGAAAAGATATTAAAACTAGCAACAAAATTGCTAGGTGGCCATCACTGATTGATGGCATACACTGGGCTATATTTGGCTGTATCGTAAAAGGTTTGTAAAAGTTCCCGGTTATTGATTTTGGTTTGATTGTTCAGATAACACCAGTGAGATTAAACAGGAGGTTAAGGTATACTAACATTAGACTCTGTTTTCATTGTGGGGAACAATGAAAGGTCAGCAAGGTGGATTGCAGGCTGAGTTTATTTTATATTAAAGGGACGGTGCATGTTTATCGCAGTTGTGTGTGTCTAATGGCAGGGTATCCTATCAAGCATTTTGGGGAGCATTTTGGGGAGACTGTTTGAAGAGAGACTGAATGGGTTTTAGATATAACCATTCAAATGTGGTATCTGTTGTTACACAAGTGCATCCCAAATGACAAGATGTTATTTCCCATTCTGTCCAGATGAAATCTGTCTAAAATGTGTTTGAAGTGAGAACAGCCAGAAGCACTGAAAGGTATACAGCATCATTCCCATAACATAACATGTCACATTTCCTGTTTCTGAGGGAATATTGTTGTGTTGTGTGATTCTGCTGCCAGTTAAAATGTGGTATCTGTTCTTACACAAGTACATCACAAATGACAAGATGTTCTTTCCCATACTGGGAGTTCAACCCGGGCGAAAACCAGGAATCCTAAACGCCAGACCAAATGGGAAGACAGTTACTTTAAAAAGACATCGCAGACAAATCCATAAACATTGAAATGATGCTTGTTGTAATTACAAGCTCCATCTTTTTTCTCAGATGTTGGGGAAAAGTCCCATATAAAATCAGTCTAAAATGTGGTTGAATGGAGAACTGCCAGACAGTATTTTTCCCAGCTTGATTTTGGTCAAATAAATCTAGTTTTGAACCAAACAGGAGTCAAATATTCAATCTTCTGACCTGTTATTGTTACGCCCCTGAAAACAGGGGAGAAATAATCACGAGTGATACGGTGTTGTATTCTCAATTCAACGTTTAGTGTAATCTTTTCACAAAAGTAACACATTACAAAACAACAGAAAACCCATTATACAAATAACACAGCAAAATATCTTATTAACAACGCACATGTTCATTCACATCGACATAAGATGGCAGCTACTCTCAGTACGATGCTATTCTTCACTTCAACCGAGCAGGGCTAATATTACTCTCTTCAAACTTAACTCTAACTTCCTCAAGACGTTACTAAGACACACCTTAAGCACTCTTGACATGTTAGCGAGTTATAACATTTAAATTGCTATTTTTATCATCAATAAAGTACCAGAAAACAGGGGAGAAATAATCACGAGAGTGATATGGTGTTGTATTCTCAATTCAACGTTTAGTGTAATGAGAAAAGACTGCGTTTTTTTTTTCCAGGAATATGGGTGGAGACCAGAGCAATCGATCTCCGGCTCATAGATTAAGAGCATTTCGTAGATCACAGATTAACACTTTTAGGCACCACAAAATAAAGTAATCAATATAACGTTTACACATTACTCTCACAATTAGTACCCTTTGACAGATTTTTAACTTTAACACAATTATATGAATGTTATCAATCTCTATCAACTAATACTGAATGCATCCTTTCAATCTTAGATGTTTTAAAATCATCACATACTATGAACTTACTAATACTTTTTAATGTATAACAGGCTATGAATATTTCCTTTAACGTGTCACATTATCAGACACGTTATCCATTGCGCCACTGGCCGCACAGCCAAGCTGAAGTCAGGTCACACCTAGGCCAGTATACACAGTCATAGTGTTTGTCAGCGACAAGGTTCCTTGGGATTTCAGTTAGATGCATATCTTAATTTGATCCTCCTGTTACATGAATTTTACTGCAGAGCAAGAAATGCAGCCATGAAGCGTATTCAACGTTTAAAAAGCCTTGTATAATTTGAATATACATGACATGTCACATTTCCTGTTGCTGAGGGAATACTGTTGTGTGAAACCACTGCATCTTTTGTTACACAAGTGCGTACCTAAGGACAAGATATTCTTTCCCATACCGGGAGTTGAACCTAGGCCACCTGGGTGAAAACCAGGAATCCTATTCAACGTTTAAAAACCCTTGTATAATTTGAATCTACATAAAATTTAACATTTCCTGTTGCTGAGGGAATACTGTTTTGTGAAACTGCTGCATCTGTTGTTACACAAGTGGGTACCTAAAGAAAATATATTCTTTCCCATACCGGGAGTTGAACCCGGCCAGAGATGTTGGGGAATGTCCAGATGAAATCCATCTAAAAAGTGTTTAAAGTGAGAACAGCCAGAAGCACTGAAAGGTATACAGTATCATTCCCAGCTTGATTTCAGTCAATTAAACAAAGTACTGAGCCAGCCAGGAGTCAACCTAGAATATTCTGATCCGTATTCAGACACGTTATCCATTGCACCACTGGCCCCACGTCTAAGCTGAAGTCAGGTCACAGCTAGAACAGTGTACACAGTCATAGCATCTGTCAACAACAAGGTTCCTTGGTTTTCTGTTTCAGATGCATATCTTCATTTGATCCTCCTGTTGTTGCATGAATTTTACTGCAGAGCAAGAAATGCAGCCATGAAGTGTATTCAACGTTTAAAAACTCTTGTATAATTTGAATCTACATGACATGTCACATTTCCTGTTGCTGAGGGAATATTGTTTGTTGTGAAACTGCTGAATCTGTTGTTACACAAGTGGTTACCTAACGATGAGATATTCTTTCCCATACCGGGAGTTGAACCTGGGCCACCTGGGTGAAAACCAGGAATCCTAACCGCTAGACCATATGGGAAGACACATACTTAAAATACACATCACAGACAAATCTTTAAATGTTGACATCATGCCTGTTTGATTTAAAAGCTACATCTTTTTTTAATACAGTATCATTCCCTGCTTGATTTCAGTCAATTAAACAAAGTATTGAGCCAGCCAGGAGTCAAACCTAGAATCTTCTGATCCGTAGTCAGACACGTTATCCATTCAAATCAAATCAAATCTGAATTTTATTTGTCACATACACATGGTTAGCAGATGTTAATGCGAGTGTAACAACAATGTTCTTGTGTTTCTAGTTCCAGATGCAGTGATAACTTACAAGTAATTGATCCTCCAAAACTATTGTCTTATACACAGTGTAGAGCAAGAAATGCAGCCATAAGTGATATTCAATGAGTTGGTACAGAAGCATAATTGATGGTATCGAATCAGTATATACATATGAGATGAGTGTTGACAAAGTAAACAAAGTGGCATAGTTAAAGTGGCTAGAGATACTGTTGTTACATAAGGATGCAGTCATAATGTAAACAGTATATACATATCCATATGAGATGAATAATGTAGGGTAAAACATTATATAAGGTAGCATTGTTTAAAGTGGCTAGTGATATATTTACATCATTTCCCATCAATTCCTGTTATTAAAATGGCTGGAGTTTTTTCTCAGAGATGTTGGGGAATGTCAGATGAAATCCACTATAATGTTAGTGGTGGCTGAGAACAGTCTGAAGGCCTTGAGAAAGGTTTTTCAATATCATTCCCAGCTTTGATGCACCTTAAATGAAGTATTGATGATAGCGGGAGTCAACAGGCAGAATGGTTCTGGTTGATGTCCTTGATGATCTTTACTGGCCTTCCTGTAACAACTGGTGGTGTCAGGTGTCCTGGAGAACAGGTAGTTTGCCCAGTGATGCGTTGTGCAGTCCTCACTACCCTTCTGGAGGTTTTCTGTTGAGGGCGGATATCTTAATTTGATCCTCCTGGCGGTGATAATTTTACTGCAGATGCTCTCGAAATGCATCTGTAGAAGTGTTTCAACGCTTTTGGTGACAAGCCTTTCTTCAGCCTCCTGAGGTTGAATAGGCGCTGCTGCGCCTTCTTCACGATTTCGCTGTCAGTGTGAGTGGACCAATTGTTGTTTGTCTGTGATCTGTTGTTACACAAGAGGAACTTAACAAAAATATATTCTCTCCACTACCCATCGATGTGAAGGGGGCCACCTGGGTGTTTCCAGGAAGTCCACAATCATCTCCTTAGACCATATGGGAAGACACATACTTAAAATACACATCACAGACAAATCTTTAAATGTTGACATTATGCCTGTTTGATTTAAAAGCCTACATCTTTTTTAATACAGTATCATTCCCTGCTTGATTTCAGTCAATTGAACAAAGTATTGAGCCAGGGCCAGAGTCGAACCTAGGGGCCTTCTGAGGATCAGCGTAGTCAGAGATGTTGTCCATTGCCCACTGGCACCACGTCTAAGCTGAAGTCAGGTCACAGCTAGACCAGTGTACACAGTCATAGCGTCTGTCAACAACAAGGTTCCTTGGTTTTCTGTTTCAGATGCATATCTTAATTTGATCCTCCTGTTGTTGCATGAATTTTACTGCAGAGCAAGAAATGCAGCCATGAAGTGTATTCAACGTTTAAAAAGCCATCCCGGATCCGGGATTTGACTACAACCTCAAGCTCATTACCATAACTGAAAATTAGCGTGTTTCTGAAAATTGCAAATTAAATGAAATAAATATGCATATCCTCAACGACTTATCCTTTCTTAACAATCCTGTCCACCTGGGTGAAAACTCAGATTTTCAAAATATGCTTTAGAACCAGAGAAAATCAATAATTTGTGTAAGAGTGGTGATTTAGCTAGCTTAGCATTTAGCGTTAGTATTTCCACGCAACATTCACAAAAACCAGCAAAGGGATCAAATAAAATAATTTACCTTTGAAGAACTTCAGATGTTTCAATGAGGAGACTCTCAGTTACATAGCAGATGTCCAGTTTTTCCTGAAAGATGCTTGTGTAGGACATAACGTTCCGCTTTGTTACTATGCATTTGGCTACCGAAACTAACCAAAAATTCAGTCACCTAAACGTCAAACTTTTTTCCGAATTAACTCCATAATATCGACTGAAACATGGAAAACGTTGTTTGAATCAATCCTCAAGGTGTTTTGTCATATATCTCTTCATTGAAATCCCTTCCCTGGAAGCAAAGTGCATTCTTCTCTGATTCGGATGGAAAAATACTGGTACCTGACAGTTATACGCATGCATATGAGATGAATAATGCAGACACCGTTATATAAGGGACACTTGTAATTGTAGGCTCTTATGGTCAATCTTCCAATGATATGCCTACAAATACGTCACAATGCTGCAGACACCTGGGGGAAACGCCACTCAATGAAGTGTCCGTTCATTCCTGTCGCCTTCACAGCCATATAAGGAGATCATGGAAAACTCCTCCAGAAATGCACTGTTGATTTCCTGGTCACTCAAACATCTTGGTTTTGCCTGTAGATTCTGTTCTATGGCACTCACAGTGAAAATCTTTACAGTTCTGGAAACGTCAGAGTGTCTTTCCAAAACTATCAATTCCAATCATAGTCGAGCATCTTTTGTGACAAAATATTGCGCTTAAAACGGGCATGTCTTTTTATCCAAAAATGAAATACTGCCCCTAGAGTCTTAACAGGTTTTAAAAAACGTTATATAATATGAATCTACATAACATGTCACATTTCCTGTTGCTGAGTGAATATTGTTGTGTTGTGTGAAAGTACTGCATCTGTTGTTACACAAGTGCGTACCTAATGACAAAGTTATTCTTTCCCATACCGGGACTTGAACCCGGCCACCTGGGTGAAAACCAGGAATCCTAACCGCTAGACCATATGGGAAGACACATACTTAAAATACACATCACAGACAAATCTTTAAATGTTGACATTATGCCTGTTGGATTCAAAAACTACATATTTTTTCCTCAGAGATGTTGGGGAATGTCCAGATGAAATCCATCTAAAAAGTGTTTAAAGTGAGAACAGCCAGAAGCACTGAAAGGTATACAGTATCATTCCCAGCTTGATTTCAGTCAATTAAACAAAGTACTGAGCCAGCCAGGAGTCAACCTAGAATATTCTGATCCGTATTCAGACACGTTATCCATTGCACCACTGGCCCCACGTCTAAGCTGAAGTCAGGTCACAGCTAGAACAGTGTACACAGTCATAGCATCTGTCAACAACAAGGTTCCTTGGTTTTCTGTTTCAGATGCATATCTTCATTTGATCCTCCTGTTGTTGCATGAATTTTACTGCAGAGCAAGAAATGCAGCCATGAAGTGTATTCAACGTTTAAAAACTCTTGTATAATATGAATCTACATAAAGTTTAACATTTCCTGTTGCTGAGGGAATATTGTTGTGTTGTGTGAAACTGCTGCATCTGTTGTTACACAAGTGGTTACCTAACGAAAAGATATTCTTTCCCATATCAGGAGTTGAACCATGGCTACCTGGGTGAAAACCAGGAATCCTAAACGCTAGACCATATGGGAAGACACATACTTAAAATACACATCACAGACAAATCTTTAAATGTTGACATCATGCCTGTTGGATTTAAAAGCTACATCTTTTTTTCTCAGAGATGTTGGGGAATGTCCAGATGAAATCCGTCTAAAATGTGTTTGAAGTGAGAACAGCCAGAAGCACTGAAAGGTATACAGTATCATTCCCAGCTTGATTTCAGTAAATTAAACAAAGTATTGAGCCAGCCAGGAGTCGAACCTAGAATCTTCTGATCCGTAGTAAGACACATTATCCATTGCGCCACTGGCCCCAATGCGTGATAAGCTGAAGTCAGGTCACAGCTAGACCAGTGTACAAAACAGTCTTACACAGTGTGTCAACAACAAGGTTCCTAAGGTTTTCTGTTTCAGATGCATATCTTAATTTGATCCTCCTGTTGTTGCATGAATTTTACTGCAGAGCAAGAAAGGCAGCCATGAAGTTTATTCAACGTTTAAAAAGCTTTGTATAATTTGAATATACATAACATGTCACATTTCATGTTGCTGAGGGAATATTGTTGTGTTGTGAGAAACTGCTGCATCTGTTGTTACACAAGTGGGTACCTAATGACAAGATATTCTTTCCCATAACGGAGTTGAACCCGGCCATCTGGGTGAAAACAAGGAATCCTAACCACTCAGACCATATGGGAAGACACATACTTAAAATACACATCACAGACAAATCTTTAAATGTTGACATCATGCCTGTTGGATTTAAAAGCTGTACTGATCTTTTTTCTCAGAGATGTTGGGGAATGTCCAGATGAAAGGTGGTTAAAATGTGTTTGAAGTGAGAACAGCCAGAAGCACTGAAAGGTATATAGTATCATTCCCAGCTTGATTTCAGTAAATTAAACAAAGTATTGAGCCAGCCAGGAGTCGAACCTAGAATCTTCTGATCCGTAGTCAGACACGTTATCCATTGCGCCACTGGCCCCACGTCTAAGCTGAAGTCAGGTCACAGCTAGACCAGTGTACACAGTCATAGCGTTTCTCAACAACAAGGTTCCTTGGTTTTCTGTTTCAGATGCATATGTTAATTTGATCCTCCTGTTGTTGCATGAATTTTACTGCAGAGCAAGAAATGCAGCCATGAAGTGTATTCATCGTTTAAAAAGCCTTGTATAATTTGAATCTACATGACATGTCACATTTGATGTTGCTGAGGGAATACTGTATTGTGAAACTGCTGAATTTGTTGTTACACAAGTGCGTACCTAACGATGAGTTATTCTTTCCCATACCGGGAGTTGAACCCGGGCCACATGGGTGAAAACCAGGAATCCTAACAGCTAGACCAGATGGGAAGACACATACTTAAAATACAATCACAGACAAATCTTTAAATGTTGACATTATGCCTGTTGGATTCAAAAACTACATCTTTTTTTTTTCTCAGAGATGTCCAGATGAAATCCGTCTAAAATGGGTTTGAAGTGACAACAGCCAAAAGCACTGAAAGATATACAGTATCATTCCGAGCTTGATTTCAGTAAATTAAATAAAGTATTGAGCCAGCCAGGAGTCGAACCTAGAATCTTCTGATCTGTAGTCAGACACGTTATCCATTGCGCCACTGGCACCACGTCTAAGCTGAAGTCAGGTCACAGCTAGACCAGTGTACACAGTCATGGCGTCTGTCAACAACAAGGTTCCTTGGTTTTCTGTTTCAGATGCATAACTTAATTTGATCCTCCTGTTGTTGCATGAATTTTACTGCAGAGCAAGAAATGCAGCCATGAAGTGTATTCAACGTTTAAAAAGACTTGTATAATTTCAATCTACATAACATGTCACATTTCCTGTGGGAATATTGTTGTGTTGTGAGAAACTGCTGCATCTGTTGTTACACAAGTGGGTACCTAATGACAAGATATTCTTTCCCATAACGGGAGTTGAACCCGGGCCATCTGGGTGAAAACAAGGAATCCTAACCGCTAGACCATATGGGAAGACACATACTTAAAATACACATCACAGACAAATCTTTAAATGTTGACATCATGCCTGTTGGATTTAAAAGCTAAATCTTTTTTTCTCAGAGATGTCGGGGAATGTCCAGATGAAATCCGTCCCAATGTGTTTGAAGTGAGAACAGCCAGAAGCACTGAAAGGTTTACAGTATCATTCCCAGCTTGATTTCAGTCAATTAAATAAAGTAATGAGCCAGCCAGGAGTCTAACCTAGAATCTTCTGATCCGTAGTCAGACACGTTATCCATTGCACCACTGGCCCCATGTCTAAGCTTAAGTCAGGTCACAGCTAGACCAGTGTACACAGTCATGGCGTCTGTCAACAACAAGGTTCCTCGGTTTTCTGTTTCAGATGCATATCTTAATTTGATCCTCCTGTTGTTGCATGAATTTTACTGCAGAGCAAGAAATGCAGCCATGAAGTGTATTCAACGTTTAAAAACCCTTGTATAATTTGAATCTACATAACATGTCACATTTCCTGTTGCTGAGGGAATATTGTTGTGTTGTGAGAAACTGCTGCCCACATCACAAGGCAGGCAATTTACTAGATGCTGTTCTTCCACCTGTTGTTACACAAGTGGATACCCTACGAAAATATATTCTTTCCCTTACCGGGAGTTGAACCCGGGCCACCTGGGTGAAAACCAGGAATCCTAACTGCTAGACCATATGGGAAGACGCATACTTAAAATACACATCACAGACAAATCTTTAAATGTTGACATTATGCCTGTTTGATTTAAAAGCTACATCTTTTTTCCCTACAGTATCATTCCCTGCTTGATTTCAGTCACTTAAACAAAGTATTGAGCCAGCCAGGAGTCGAACCTAGAATCTTCTGATCCGTAGTCAGACACGTTATCCATTCAAATCAAATCAAATCAAATTTTATTTGTCACATACACATGGTTAGCAGATGTTAATGCGAGTGTAGCGAAATGCTTGTGCTTCTAGTTCCGACAATGCAGTGATAACCAACAAGTAATCTAACTAACAATTCCAAAACTACTGTCTTATACACAGTGTAAGGGGATAAGGAACATGTACATAAGGATATATGAATGAGTGATGGTACAGAGCAGCATACAGTAGATGGTATCGAGTACAGTATATACATATGAGATGAGTGTGTAGACAAAGTAACAAAGTGGCATAGTTAAAGTGGCTAGTGATACATGTGTTACATAAGGATGCAGTCGATGATGTAGAGTACAGTATATACATATGCATATGAGATGAATAATGTAGGGTAAGTAACATTATATAAGGTAGCATTGTTTAAAGTGGCTAGTGATATATTTACATCATTTCCCATCAATTCCCATTATTAAAATGGCTGGAGTTGGGTCAGTGTCAATGACAGTGTTTGGCAGCAGCCACTCAATGTTAGTGGTGGCTGTTTAACAGTCTGATGGCCTTGAGATAGAAGCTGTTTTTCAGTCTCTCGGTCCCAGCTTTGATGCACCTGTACTGACCTCGCTTTCTGGATGATAGCGGGGTGAACAGGCAGTGGTTCGGGTGGTTGATGTCCTTGATGATCTTTATGGCCTTCCTGTAACAACGGGTGGTGTAGGTGTCCTGGAGGGCAGGTAGTTTGCCCCCATGCGTTGTTGCAGTCCTCACTACCTCTGAGAGCCTTACGGTTGAGGGCGGAGCAGTCTGCCGTACCAGGCGGTGATACAGCCCGCCAGGATGCTCTCGATCTGTGCATCTGTAGACGTTTGTGAGTGCTTTTGGTGACAAGCCAATTTCTTCAGCCTCCTGAGGTTGAATAGGCGCTGCTGTGCCTTCTTCACGACGCTGTCAGTGTGAGGTGGACCAATTCAGTTTGTCTGTGATGTGTATGCCGAGGAACTTAAAACTAGCTACCCTCTCCACTACTGTTCCATCGATGGGATAGGGGGTGTTCCCTCTGCTGTTTCCTGAAGTCCACAATCATCTCCTTAGTTTTGTTGACGTTGAGTGTGAGGTTATTTTCCTGACACCACACTCCGAGGGCCCTCACCTCCTCCCTGTAGGCCGTCTCATCGTTGTTGGTAATCAAGCCTACCACTGTTGTGATCTCAACACCCTAACATCAATGCGGCCTGCCTGTAGGTTCATGCTCTACAACATCCGTCGTCCGCAAACTTGATGATTGAGTTGGAGGCGTGCGTGGCCACGCAGTCGTGGGCTGAACAGGGAGTACAGGAGAGGGCTTCAGAACGCACCCAGTGGGGCCCCCGTGTTGAGGATCAGCGGGAGGAGATGTTGTTGCCTACCCTCACTGGCACCACGTCTAAGCTGAAGTCAGGTCACAGCTAGACAAATGTACACAGTCATAGCGTCTGTCAACAACAAGGTTCCTTGGTTTTCTGTTTCAGATGCATATCTTAATTTGATCCTCCTGTTGTTGCATGAATTTTACTGCAGAGCAAGAAATGCAACCATGAAGTGTATTTAACGTTTAAAAAGCCTTGTATAATTTGAATCTACATAACATGTCTCATTTCCTGAGCGAATATTGTTGTGTTGTGAGAAAATGCTGCTACACAAGTGCGTACCTAACGACAAGATATTCTTTCCCATACCGGGAGTTGAACCCGGGCCACCTGGGTGAAAACCAGGAATCCTAACCGCTAGACCATATGGGAAGACACATACTTAAAATACACATCACAGACAAATCTTTAAATGTTGACATCATGCCTGTTGGATTTAAAAGCTACATCTTTTTTTCTCAGAGATGTTGGGGAATGTCCAGATGAAATCCGTCTAAAATGTGTTTGAAGTGAGAACAGCCAGAAGCACTGAAAGGTATATAGTATCATTCCCAGCTTGATTTCAGTAAATTAAACAAAGTATTGAGCCAGCCAGGAGTCGAACCTAGAATCTTCTGATCCGTAGTCAGACACGTTATCCATTGCGCCACTGGCCCCACGTCTAAACTGAAGTCAGGTCACAGCTAGACCAGTGTACACAGTCATAGCGTTTCTCAACAACAAGGTTCCTTGGTTTTCTGTTTCAGATGCATATGTTAATTTGATCCTCCTGTTGTTGCATGAATTTTACTGCAGAGCAAGAAATGCAGCCATGAAGTGTATTCAAAGTTTAAGAAGCCTTGTATAATTTGAATCTACATGACATGTCACATTTGATGTTGCTGAGGGAATACTGTATTGTGAAACTGCTGAATTTGTTGTTACACAAGTGCGTACCTAACGATGAGTTATTCTTTCCCATACCGGGAGTTGAACCCGGGCCACATGGGTGAAAACCAGGAATCCTAACAGCTAGACCAGATGGGAAGACACATACTTAAAATACACATCACAGACAAATCTTTAAATGTTGACATTATGCCTGTTGGATTCAAAAACTACATCTTTTTTTTCTCAGAGATGTCCAGATGAAATCCGTCTAAAATGGGTTTGAAGTGACAACAGCCAAAAGCACTGAAAGATATACAGTATCATTCCGAGCTTGATTTCAGTAAATTAAATAAAGTATTGAGCCAGCCAGGAGTCGAACCTAGAATCTTCTGATCTGTAGTCAGACACGTTATCCATTGCGCCACTGGCACCACGTCTAAGCTGAAGTCAGGTCACAGCTAGACCAGTGTACACAGTCATGGCGTCTGTCAACAACAAGGTTCCTTGGTTTTCTGTTTCAGATGCATAACTTAATTTGATCCTCCTGTTGTTGCATGAATTTTACTGCAGAGCAAGAAATGCAGCCATGAAGTGTATTCAACGTTTAAAAAGACTTGTATAATTTCAATCTACATAACATGTCACATTTCCTGTGGGAATATTGTTGTGTTGTGAGAAACTGCTGCATCTGTTATTACACAAGTGGGTACCTAACGATAAGATGATCTTTACCATACCGGGAGTTGAACCCAGGCCACCTGTGTGAAAACCAGGAATCCTAACCGCTAGACCATATGGGTAGACACATACTTAAAATACACATCACAGACAAATCTTTAAATGTTGACATTATGCCTGTTGGATTTCAAAGCTACATCTTTTTTTCTCAGAGATGTTGGGGAATGTCCAGATGAAATCCGTCTAAAATGTGTTTTGAAGTGAGAACAGCCAGAAGCACTGAAAGGTATACAGTATCATTCCCAGCTTGATTTCAGTCAATTAAATAAAGTATTGACCAAGCCAGGAGTCGAACCTAGAATCTTCTGATCCGTAGTCAGACACGTTATGCATTGCCCCACTGGCCCCACGTCTAAGCTGAAGTCAGGTCACAGCTAGACCAGTGTACACAGTCATGGCGTCTGTCAACAACAAGGTTCCTTGGTTTTCTGTTTCAGATGCATATCTTAATTTGATCCTCCTGTTGTTGCATGAATTTTACTGCAGAGCAAGAAATGCAGCCATGAAGTGTATTCAACGTTTAAAAAGCTTTGTATAATTTGAATCTACATGACATGTCACATTTCCTGTTGCTGAGGGAATATTGTTGTGTTGTGAGAAACTGCTGCATCTGTTGTTACACAAGTGGGTACCTAAAGAAAATATATTCTTTCCCATACCGGGAGTTGAACACGGCCACCTGGGTGAAAACCAGGAATCCTAACCGCTAGACCATATGGGAAGACACATACTTAAAATACACATCACAGACAAATCTTTAAATGTTGACATCATGCCTGTTGGATTTAAAAGCTACATATTTTTTTCTCAGAGATGTTGGGGAATGTCCAGATGAAGTCCGTCTAAAATGTGTTTGAAGTGAGAACAGCCAGAAGCACTGAAAGGTATACAGTATCATTCCCAGCTTGATTTCAGTCAATTAAATAAAGTATTGAGCCAGGAGTTGGTCCTAGAATCTTCTGATCCGTAGTCAGACACTTTATCCATTGCGCCACTGGCCCCACGTCTAAGCTGAAGTCAGGTCACAGCTAGACCAGTGTACACAGTCATGGCGTCTGTCAACAACAAGGTTCCTTGGTTTTCTGTTTCAGATGCATATGTTAATTTGATCCTCCTGTTGTTGCATGAATTTTACTGCAGAGCAAGAAATTCAGCCATGGAGTTTAGTCAACGTTTAAAAAGCTTTGTATATACATAACATGTCTCATTTCCTGTTGCTGAGAGAATATTGTTTCGTTGTGTGAAACTGCTGCATCTGTTGTTACACAAGTGGGTACCTAACGATAAGATGATCTTTACCATACCGGGAGTTGAACCCAGGCTACCTGTGTGAAAACCAGGAATCCTAACCACTAGACCATATGGGAAGACAAAAACTTAAAATACACATCACAGACAAATCTTTAAATGTTGACATTATGCCTGTTGGAATTAAATGCTACATCTTTTTTCTCAGAGATGTTGGGGAATGTACAGATGAAATCCGTCTAAAATGTGTTTTGAAGTGAGAACAGCCATAAGCACTGAAAGGTATACAGTATCATTCCCAGCTTGATTTCAGTCAATTAAATAAAGTATTGAGCGAGCCATGAGTTGAGCCTAGAATCTTCTGATACGTAGTCAGACACGTTATCCATTGCACCACTGGCCCCACGTCTAAACTGAAGTCAGATCACAGCTAGACCAGTGTACACAGTCATGGCGTCTGTCAACATCAAGGTTCCTTGGTTTTCTGTTTCAGATGCATATCTTAATTTGATCCTCGTGTTGTTGCATGAATTTTACTGCAGAGCAAGAAATGCAGCCATGAAGTGTATTCAACGTTTAAAACGCTTTATATAATTTGAATCTACATGACATGTCACATTTCCTGTTGCTGAGGGAATATTGTTGCGTGAAGATGCTGCATCTGTTGTTACACAAGTGCGTACCTAACAACAAGATATTCTTTCCCATACCGGGAGTTGAACCCAGGCCATCTGGGTGTAAACCAGGAATCCTAATCACTAGACCATATGGGAAGACACATACTTATAATACACATCACAGACAAATCTTTAAATGTTGACATTATGCCTGTTTGATTTAGAAGCTACATGTTTTTTCATACAGTATCATTCCCAGCTTGATTTCAGTCAATTAAACAAAGTAATGAGCCAGCCAGGAGTCAAACCTAGAATCTTCTGATCCGTAGTCAGACACGTTATCTATTGCGCCACTGGCCCCATGTCTAAGCTTAAGTCAGGTCACAGCTAGACCAGTGTACACAGTCATGGCGTCTGTCAACAACAAGGTTCCTTGGTTTTCTGTTTCAGATGCATATCTTAATTTGATCCTCATGTTGTTGCATGAATTTTACTGTAGAGCAAGAAATGCAGCCATGAAGTGTATTCAAAGTTTAAGAAGCCTTGTATAATTTGAATCTACATGACATGTCACATTTGCTGTTGCTGAGGGAATACTGTTTTGTGAAACTGCTGAATCTGTTGTTACACAAGTGCGTACCTAACGATGAGTTATTCTTTCCCATACCGGGAGTTGAACCCGGGCCACCTGGGTGAAAACCAGGAATCCTAACCGCTAGACCATATGGGAAGACACATACTTAAAATACACATCACAGACAAATCTTTAAATGTTGACATTATGCCTGTTGGATTCAAAAACTACATCTTTTTTCTCAGAGATGTTGGGGAATGTCCAGATGAAATCCATCTAAAATGTGTTTAAAGTGAGAACAGCCAGAAGCACTGAAAGATATACAGTATCATTCCGAGCTTGATTTCAGTCAATTAAATAAAGTATTGAGCCAGCCAGGAGTCGAACCTAGAATCTTTTGATCCGTAGTCAGACACGTTATCAAATCAAATCAAATCAAATCAAATTTTATTTGTCACATACACATGGTTAGCAGATGTTAATGCGAGTGTAGCGAAATGCTTGTGCTTCTAGTTCCGACAATGCAGTGATAACCAACAAGTAATCTAACTAACAATTCCAAAACTACTGTCTTATACACAGTGTAAGGGGATAAGGAACATGTACATAAGGATATATGAATGAGTGATGGTACAGAGCAGCATACAGTAGATGGTATCGAGTACAGTATATACATATGAGATGAGTGTGTAGACAAAGTAAACAAAGTGGCATAGTTAAAGTGGCTAGTGATACATGTGTTACATAAGGATGCAGTCGATGTTGTAGAGTACAGTATATACATATGCATATGAGATGAATAATGTAGGGTAAGTAACATTATATAAGGTAGCATTGTTTAAAGTGGCTAGTGATATATTTACATAATTTCCCATCAATTCCCATTATTAAAATGGCTGGAGTTGGGTCAGTGTCAATGACAGTGTGTTGGCAGCAGCCACTCAATGTTAGTGGTGGCTGTTTAACAGTCTGATGGCCTTGAGATAGAAGCTGTTTTTCAGTCTCTCGGTCCCAGCTTTGATGCACCTGTACTGACCTCGCCTTCTGGATGATAGCGGGGTGAACAGGCAGTGGTTCGGGTGGTTGATGTCCTTGATGATCTTTATGGCCTTCCTGTAACAACGGGTGGTGTAGGTGTCCTGGAGGGCAGGTAGTTTGCCCCCGGTGATGCGTTGTGCAGTCCTCACTACCCTCTGGAGAGCCTTACGGTTGAGGGCGGAGCAGTTGCCGTACCAGGCGGTGATACAGCCCGCCAGGATGCTCTCGATTGTGCATCTGTAGAAGTTTGTGAGTGCTTTTGGTGACAAGCCGAATTTCTTCAGCCTCCTGAGGTTGAATAGGCGCTGCTGCGCCTTCTTCACGACGCTGTCAGTGTGAGTGGACCAATTCAGTTTATCTGTGATGTGTATGCCGAGGAACTTAAAACTAGCTACCCTCTCCACTACTGTTCCATCGATGTGGATAGGGGGTGTTCCCTCTGCTGTTTCCTGAAGTCCACAATCATCTCCTTAGTTTTGTTGACGTTGAGTGTGAGGTTATTTTCCTGACACCACACTCCAAGGGCCCTCACCTCCTCCCTGTAGGCCGTCTCGTCGTTGTTGGTAATCAAGCCTACCACTGTTGTGTCGTCCGCAAACTTGATGATTGAGTTGGAGGCGTGCGTGGCCACGCAGTCGTGGGTGAACAGGGAGTACAGGAGAGGGCTCAGAACGCACCCTTGCGCCACTGGCCCCACGTCTAAGCTGAAGTCAGGTCACAGCTAGACCAGTGTACACAGTCATGGCGTCTGTCAACAACAAGGTTCCTTGGTTTTCTGTTTCAGATGCATATCTTAATTTGATCCTCCTGTTGTTGCATGAATTTTACTGCAGAGCAAGAAATGCAGCCATGAAGTGTATTCAACGTTTAAAAAACGTTATATAATATGAATTTACATAACATGTCACATTTCCTGTTGCTGAGTGAATATTGTTGTGTTGTGTGAAAGTACTGCATCTGTTGTTACACAAGTGCGTACCTAATGACAAGTTATTCTTTCCCATACCGGGAGTTGAACCCGGGCCACCTGGGTGAAAACCAGGAATCCTAACCGCTAGACCATATGGGAAGACACATACTTAAAATACACATCACAGACAAATCTTTAAATGTTGACATCATGCCTGTTGGATTTAAAAGCTACATCTTTTTTTCTCAGAGATGTTGGGGAATGTCCAGATGAAATCCGTGTAAAATGTGTTTGAAGTGAGAACAGCCAGAAGCACTGAAAGGTTTACAGTATCATTCCCAGCTTGATTTCAGTCAATTAAATAAAGTAATGAGCCAGCCAGGAGTCTAACCTAGAATCTTCTGATCCGTAGTCAGACACGTTATCCATTGCACCACTGGCCCCATGTCTAAGCTTAAGTCAGGTCACAGCTAGACCAGTGTACACAGTCATAGCGTCTGTCAACAACAAGGTTCCTTGGTTTTCTGTTTCAGATGCATATCTTAATTTGATCCTCCTGTTGTTGCATTAATTTTACTGCAGAGGAAGACATGCAGCCATGAAGTGTATTCAACGTTTAAAAAGCCTTGTATAATTTCAATCTACATAACATGTCACATTTCCTGTTGCTGAGGGAATATTGTTACAGTTTTGAGAAACTGCTGCATCTGTTGTTACACAAGTGCGTACGTAACGACAAGATATTCTTTCCCATACCGGGAGCTGAACCCAGGACACCTGGGTGAAAACCAGGAATCCTAACTGCTAGACCATATGGGAAGACATATACTTAAAATACACATCACAGACAAATCTTTAAATGTTGATATTATGCCTGTTGGATTTAAAAGCATCATCTTTTTTCTCAGAGATGATGGGGAATGTCCAGATGAAATCCATCTAAAATGTGTTTG
Organism: Oncorhynchus gorbuscha; assembly: GCF_021184085.1. Classification (NCBI taxonomy): domain Eukaryota; kingdom Metazoa; phylum Chordata; class Actinopteri; order Salmoniformes; family Salmonidae; genus Oncorhynchus; species Oncorhynchus gorbuscha. The sequence continues at coordinate 70,164,491 of NC_060190.1, read as the reverse complement.
AAGTGAAAACAATTTGAAGCACTGAAAGGTATACAGTATCATTCCCAGCTTGATTTCAGTCAATTAAATAAAATATTAAGCCAGCCAGGAGTCAAACCTAGAATCTTCTGATCCGTAGTCAGACACATTATCCATTGCACCACTGGCCCCACGTCTAAGGTAAAGTCAGGTTACAGCTAGACCAGTGTACACAGTCATAGCGTCTGTCAACAACAAGGTTCCTTGGTTTTCTGTATCAGATGCATATCTTAATTTGATCCTCCTGTTGTTGCATTAATTTTACTGCAGAGGAAGACATGCAGCCATGAAGTGTATTCAACGTTTAAAAAGCCTTGTATAATTTGAATCTACATGACATGTCACATTTCCTGTTGCTGAGGGAATATTGTTTTGTGAAACTGCTGCATCTGTTGTTACACAAGTGCGTACCTAACGACAAGTTATTCTTTCTTATACCGGGAGTTGAACCTAGGCCACCTGGGTGAAAACCAGGAATCCTATTCAACGTTTAAAAACCCTTGTATAATTTGAATCTACATAAAATTTAACATTTCCTGTTGCTGAGGGAATACTGTTGTGTTATGTGAAACCACTGCAATTTGATCCTCCTGTTGTTGCATGAATTTTACTGCAGAGCAAGAAATGCAACCGTTAAGTGAATTCAACGTTTAAAAAGCCTTGTATAATTTGAATCTACATAACTTGTCACATTTCCTGTTGCTGAGGGAATATTGTTGTGTTGTGAGAAACTGCTGCATCTGTTGTTACACAAGTGGGTACCTTACGAAAAGATATTGTTTCCCATACCACCTGGGTGAAAACCAGGAATCCTAACCGCTAGACCATATGGGAAGACACATAATTAAAATACACATCACAGACAAATCTTTAAATGTTGACATCATGCCTGTTGGATTCAAAAACGACATCTTTTTTTTCCCAGAGATGTTGGGGAATGTCCAGATGAAATCCGTCTAAAATGTGTTTGAAGTGAGAACAGCCAGAAGCACTGAAAGGTAAACAGTATCATTCCCAGCTTGATTTCAGTCAATTAAATAAAGTATTGAGCCAGCCAGGAGTCGAACCTAGAATCTTCTGATCCGTAGTCAGACACGTTATCCATTGCGCCACTGGCCCCACGTCTAAGCTGAAGTCAGGTCACAGCTAAACCAGTGTAGACAGTCATAGCGTCTGTCAAAAACAAGGTTCCTCGGTTTTCTGTTTCAGATGCATATCTTAATTTGATCGTCCTGTTGTTGCATGAATTTTACTGCAGAGCAAGAAATGCAGCCATGAAGTGTATTCAACGTTTAAAAAGCTTTGTATAATTTGAATATACATAACATGTCACATTTCCTGTTGCTGAAGGAATATTGTTGTGTTGTGTGAAAGTACTGCATCTGTTGTTACACAAGTGCATACCTAATGACAAGTTATTCTTTCCTATACCGGGAGTTGTACCTGGGCCACCTGGGTGAAAACCAGGAATCCTAACCGCTAGACCATATGGGAAGACACATACTTAAAATACACATCACAGACAAATCTTTAAATGTTGACATTATGCCTGTTGGATTCAAAAACTACATCTTTTTTTCTCAGAGATGTTGGGGAATGTCCAGATGAAATCCATCTATAATGTGTTTGAAGTGAGAACAGCCAGAAGCACAGAAAGGTATACAGTATCATTCCTAGCTTGATTTCAGTCAATTAAATAAAGTATTGAGCCAGCCAGGAGTCAAACCTAGAAACTTCTGATCCGTAGTCAGACACGTTATCCATTGCGCCACTGGCCCCACGTCTAAGCTGAAGTCAGGTCACAGCTAGACCAGTGTACACAGTCATGGCGTCTGTCAACAACAAGTTTCCTTGGTTTTCTGTTTCAGATGCATATCTTAATTTGATCCTCCTGTTGTTGCATGAATTTTACTGCAGAGCAAGAAATGCAGCCATGAAGTGTATTCAACGTTTTAAAAAACGTATATAATTTGAATCTACATAACATGTCACATTTCCTGTTGATGAGGGAATATTGTTGTGTTGTGTGAAACTGCTGCATCTGTTATTACACAAGTGGGTACCTAACGAAAAGATATTCTTTCCCATACCGGGAGTCGAAACCAGGCCACCTGGGTGAAAACCAGGAATCCTAACTCTTAGACCATATGGGAAGACATATACATAAAATACACATCACAGACAAATCTTTAAATGTTGACATTATGCCTGTTGGATTCAAAAACTACATCTTTCTTCTCAGAGATGTTGGGGAATGTCCAGATGAAATCCGTCTAAAATGTGTTTGAAGTGAGAACAGCCAGAAGCACTGAAAGTTATACAGTATCATTCCCAGCTTGATTTCAGTCAATTAAATAAAGTATTGAGCCAGCCAGGAGTCTAACCTAGAATCTTCTGATCCGTAGTCAGACACGTTATCCATTGCGCCACTGGCCCCACGTATAACCTGAAGTCAGGTCACAGCTAGATCAGTGTACACAGTCTTGGCGTCTGTCAACAACAAGGTTCCTTGGTTTTCTGTTTCAGATGCATATCTTAATTTGATCCTCCTGTTGTTGCATGAATTTTACTGCAGAGCAAGAAATGCAGCCATGAAGTTTATTCAACGTTTAAAAAGCTTTGTATAATTTGAATATACATAACATGTCACATTTCCTGTTGCTGAGGGAATATTGTTGTGTTGTGTGAAACTGCTGCATCTGTTGTTACACAAGTGGTTACCTAACGAAAAGATATTCTTTCCCATATCAGGAGTTGAACCCGGGCCACCTGGGTGAAAACAAGGAATCCTAACCGCTAGACCATATGGGAAGACACATACTTAAAATACACATCACAGTCAAATCTTTAAATGTTGACATTATGCCTGTTTGATTTAAAAGCTACATCTTTTTTTTAATACAGTATCATTCCCTGCTTGATTTCAGTCAATTAAACAAAGTATTGAGCCAGCCAGGAGTCAAACCTAGAATCTTCTGATCCGTAGTCAGACACGTTATCCATTGCGCCACTGGCCCCACGTCTAGTCTGAAGTCAGGTCACAGCTAGACCAGTGTACACAGTCATGGCGTCTCTCAACAACAAGGTTCCTTGGTTTTCTGTTTCAGATGCATATCTTAATTTGATCCTCCTGTTGTTGCATGAATTTTACTGCAGAGCAAGAAATGCAGCCATGAAGTGTATTCAACGTTTAAAAAACGTATATAATTTGAATCTACATAACATGTCACATTTCCTGTTGATGAGGGAATATTGTTGTGTTGTGTGAAACTGCTGCATCTGTTGTTACACAAGTGGGTACCTAACGAAAAGATATTCTTTCCCATACCGGGAGTCAAACCCAGGCCACCTGGGTGAAAACCAGGAATCCTAACTCTTAGACCATATGGGGTTTCCTCTGGAAGACATATACATAAAATACACATCACAGACAAATCTTTAAATGTTGACATTATGCCTGTTGGATTCAAAAACTACATCTTTCTTCTCAGAGATGTTGGGGAATGTCCAGATGAAATCCGTCTAAAATGTGTTTGAAGTGAGAACAGCCAGAAGCACAGAAAGGTATACAGTATCATTCCCAGCTTGATTTCAGTCAATTAAATAAAGTATTGAGCCAGCCAGGAGTCAAAACTAGAATCTTCTGATCCATAGTCAGACACATTATCCATTGCGCCACTGGCCCCACGTCTAAGCTGAAGTCAGGTCACAGCTAGACCAGTGTACACAGTCATGGCGTCTGTCAACAACAAGGTTCCTTGGTTTTCTGTTTCAGATGCATATCTTAATTTGATCCTCCTGTTGTTGCATGAATTTTACTGCAGAGCAAGAAATGCAGCCATGAAGTGTATTCAACGTTTAAAAAGCTTTGTATAATTTGAATATACATGTCACATTTCCTGTTGCTGAGGGAATATTGTTGTGTTGTGTGAAACTGCTGCATTTGTTGTTACACAAGTGGGTACCTAACGAAAATATATTCTTACCCATACGAGGAGTTGAACCCGGGCCAGCTGGGTGAAAACCAGGAATCCTAACCACTAGATCATATGGGAAGACACATACTTAAAATACACATCACAGACAAATCTTTAAATGTTGACATTATGCCTGTTGGATTCAAAAACTACATCTTTTTTCTCAGAGATGTTGGGGAATGTCCAGATGAAATCCATCTAAAATGTGTTTAAAGTGAGAACAGCCAGAAGCACTGAAAGGTATACAGTATCATTCCGAGCTTGATTTCAGTCAATTAAATAAAGTATTGAGCCAGCCAGGAGTCGAACCTAGAATCTTCTGATCCGTAGTCAGACACGTTATCCATTGCGCCAGTGGCACCACGTCTAAGCTGAAGTCAGGTCACAGCTAGACCAGTGTACACAGTCATGGCGTCTGTCAACAACAAGGTTCCTTGGTTTTCTGTTTCAGATGCATATGTTAATTTGATCCTCCTGTTGTTGCATGAATTTTACTGCAGAGCAAGAAATGCAGCCATGAAATGTATTCAACGTTTAAAAATAATTATATAATTCGAATCTACATGACATGTCACATTTAATGTTGCTGAGTGAATATTGTTGTGTTGTGTGAAAGTACTGCATCTGTTGTTACACAAGTGGGTACCTAACGAAAAGATATTCTTTCCCATACCGGGAGTCGAACCCAGGCCACCTGGGTGAAAACCAGGAATCCTAACTCTTAGACCATATGGGAAGACATATACATAAAATACACATCACAGACAAATCTTTAAATGTTGACATTATGCCTGTTGGATTGAAAAACTACATCTTTCTTCTCAGAGATGTTGGGGAATGTCCAGATGAAATCCGTCTAAAATGTGTTTGAAGTGAGAACAGCCAGAAGCACTGAAAGTTATACAGTATCATTCCCAGCTTGATTTCAGTCAATTAAATAAAGTATTGAGCCAGCCAGGAGTCAAACCTAGAATCTTCTGATCCATAGTCAGACACGTTATCCATTGCGCCACTGGACCCACGTCTAAGCTGAAGTCAGGTCACAGCTAGACCAGTGTACACAGTCATAGCGTCTGTCAAAAACAAGGTTCCTCGGTTTTCTGTTTGAGATGCATATCTTAATTTGATCCTCCTGTTGTTGCATGAATTTTACTGCAGAGCAAGAAATGCAGCCATGAAGTTTATTCAACGTTTAAAAAGCTTTGTATAATTTGAATATACATGTCACATTTCCTGTTGCTGAGGGAATATTGTTGTGTTGTGTGAAACTGCTGCATTTGTTGTTACACAAGTGGGTACCTAACGAAAATATATTCTTACCCATACCAGGAGATGAACACGGGCCACCTGGGTGAAAACCAGGAATCCTAACCACTAGACCATATGGGAAGACAAAAACTTAAAATACACATCACAGACAAATCTTTAAATGTTGACATTATGCCTGTTGGAATTAAATGCTACATTTTTTTTCTCAGAGATGTTGGGGAATGTCCAGATGAAATCCATCTAAAATGTGTTTGAAGTGAAAACAATTTGAAGCACTGAAAGGTATACAGTATCATTCCCAGCTTGATTTCAGTAAATTAAATATAATATTGAGCCAGCCAGGAGTCGAACCTAGAATCTACTGATCCATAGTCAGACACATTATCCATTGCGCCACTGGCCCCACGTCTAAAGTAAAGTCAGGTTACAGCTAGACCAGTGTACACAGTCATAGCGTCTGTCAACAAAAAGGTTCCTTGGTTTTCTGTATCAGATGCATATCTTAATTTGATCCTCCTGTTGTTGCATTAATTTTACTGCAGAGGAAGACATGCAGCCATGAAGTGTATTCAACGTTTAAAAAGCCTTGTATAATTTGAATCTACATGACATGTCACATTTCCTGTTGCTGAGGGAATATTGTTTTGTGAAACTGCTACATCTGTTGTTACACAAGTGCGTACCTAACGACAAGTTATTCTTTCTTATACCGGGAGTTGAACCTACGCCACCTGGGTGAAAACCAGGAATCCTATTCAACGTTTAAAAACCCTTGTATAATTTGAATCTACATAAAATTTAACATTTCCTGTTGCTGAGGGAATACTGTTGTGTTATGTGAAACCACTGCAATTTGATCCTCCTGTTGTTGCATGAATTTTACTGTAGAGCAAGAAATGCAGCCATGAAGTGTATTCAAAGTTTAAAAAGTCTTGTATAATTTGAATCTACATGACTTTTCCTGTTTCTGAGAGAATATTGTTGTGTTGTGAGAAACTGCTGCATCTGTTGTTACACAAGTGGGTACCTAACGAAAATATATTCTTTCCCATACCGGGAGTTGAACCCGGGGCACCTGGGTGAAAACCAGGAATCCTATTCAACGTTTAAAAACCCTTGTATAATTTGAATCTACATAAAATTTAACATTTCCTGTTGCTGAGGGAATACTGTTGTGTTGTGAGAAACTGCTGCATCTTTTGTTACACAAGTGAGTACCTAAAGACAAGATATTCTTTCCCAAACCGGGAGTTGAACCCTGGCCACCTGGGTGAAAACCAGGAATCCTAACCGCTAGACCATATGGGAAAACACATACTTAAAATACACATCACAGACAAATCTTTAAATGTTGACATCATGCCTGTTGGATTCAAAAACTACATCTTTTTTTCTCAGAGATGTTGGGGAATGTCCAGATGAAATCCATCTAAAATGTGTTTAAAGTGAGAACAGCCAGAAGCAATGAAAGCTATACAGTATCATTCCCAGCTTGATTTCAGTCAATTAAATAAAGTATTGAGCCAGCCAGGAGTCGAACCTAGAATCTTCAGATCCGTAGTCAGACACGTTATCCATTGCGCCAGTGGCACCACGTATAAGCTGAAGTCAGGTCACAGCTAGACCAGTGTACACAGTCATAGCGTTTCTCAACAACAAGGTTCCTTGGTTTTCTGTTTCAGATGCATATCTTAATTTGATCCTCCTGTTGTTGCATGAATTTTACTGCAGAGCAAGAAATGCAGCCATGAAGTGTATTCAACGTTTAAAAAGCTTTGTATAATTTGAATCTACATAACAAGTCGCATTTCCTGTTGCTGAGGGAATATTGTTGTGTTGTGAGAAACTGCTGCATCTGTTGTTGCACACGTGGGTACCTAACGACAATATATTCTTTCTCATACCGGGAATTGAAACCTGGCCACCTGGGTGAAAACCAGGAATCCTTACCGCTAGACCATATGGGAAGAAACATACTTAAAATACACATCACAGTCAAATCTTTAAATGTTGACATTATGCCTGTTTGATTTAAAAGCTACATCTTTTTTTAATACAGTATCATTCCCTGCTTGATTTCAGTCAATTAAACAAAGTATTGAGACAGCCAGGAGTCGAACCTAGAATCTTCTGATCCGTAGTCAGACACGTTATCCATTGCGCCAGTGGCACCACATCTAAGCCAAAGTCAGGTCACAGCTAGACCAGTGTACACAGTCATAGCGTTTCTCAACAACAAGATTCCTTGGTTTTCTGTTTCAGATGCATATGTTAATTTGATCCTCCTGTTGTTGCATGAATTTTACTGCAGAGCAAGAAATGCAGCCATGAAGTGTATTCAACGTTTAAAAATAATTGTATAATATGAATCTACATAACAAGTCACATTTCCTGTTGCTGAGGGAATATTGTTGTGTTGTGTGAAACTGCTGCATCTGTTGTTGCACACGTGGGTACCTAACGAAAATATATTCTTTCCGATATCGGGACTTGAACCCGGGACACCTGGGTGAAAACCAGGAATCATAAGCCCTAGACCATATGGGAAGATAAATACTTAAAATACACATCACAGACAAATCTTTAAATGTTGACATCATGCCTGTTGGATTTAAAAGCTACATCTTTTTTTTCTCAGAGATGTTGGGGAATGTCCAGATGAAATCCGTGTAAAATGTGTTTGAAGTGAGAACAGCCAGAAGCACTGAAAATACAGTATCATTCACAGCTTGATTTCAGTCAATTAAACAAAATTTTGAGCAAGCCAGGAGTCGAACCTAGAATCTTCTGATCTGTAGTCAGACACATTATCCATTGTACCACTGGCCCCACGTCTAAAATGAAGTCAGGTCACAGCTAGACCAGTGTACACAGTCATAGCGTCTGTCAACAAAAAGGTTCCTTGGTTTTCTGTTTCAGATGCATATCTTAATTTGATCCTCCTGTTGTTGCATGAATTTTACTGCAGAGCAAGAAATGCAGCCATGAAGTGTATTCAACGTTTTAAAAAACTTATATAATTTGAATCTACATAACATGTCACATTTCCTGTTGATGAGGGAATATTGTTGTGTTGTGTGAAACTGCTGCATCTGTTGTTACACAAGTGGGTACCTAACGAAAATATATTCTTTCCCATACCGGGAGCCACCTGGGTGAAAACCAGGAATCCTAACTCTTAGACCATATGGGAAGACATATACTTAAAATACACATCACAGACAAATCTTTAAATGTTGACATTATGCCTGTTGGATTCAAAAGCTACATCTTTTTTTCTCAGAGATGTTGGGGAATGTCCAGATGAAATCCGTCTAAAATGTGTTTGAAGTGAGAACAGCCAGAAGCACTGAAAGTTATACAGTATCATTCCCAGCTTGATTTCAGTCATTTAAACAAAGTATTGACCAAGCCAGGAGTCGAACCTAGAATCTTTTGATCCGTAGTCAGACACGTTATGAATTGCGCCACTGGCCCCACGTCTAAGCTGAAGTCAGGTCACAGCTAGACCAGTGTACACAGTCTTGGCGTCTGTCAACAACAAGGTTCCTCGGTTTTCTGTTTCAGATGCATATCTTAATTTGATCCTCCTGTTGTTGCATGAATTTTACTGCAGAGCAAGAAATGCAGCCATGAAGTGTATTCAACGTTTAAAAAGCTTTGTATAATTTGAATCTACATAATAAGTCACATTTCCTGTTGCTGAGGGAATATTGTTGTGTTGTGAGAAACTGCTGCATCTGTTGTTGCACACGTGGGTACCTAACGACAATATATTCTTTCTCATACCGGGAATTGAAACCTGGCCACCTGGGTGAAAACCAGGAATCCTTACCGCTAGACCATATAGGAAGAAACATACTTAAAATACACATCACAGTCAAATCTTTAAATGTTGACATTATGCCTGTTTGAATTAAAAGCTACATCTTTTTTTAATACAGTATCATTCCCTGCTTGATTTCAGTCAATTAAACAAAGTATTGAGACAGCCAGGAGTTGAACCTAGAATCTTCTGATCCGTAGTCAGACACGTTATCCATTGCGCCAACGTTTAAAAAAACGTATATAATTTGAATCTACATAACATGTCACATTTCCTGTTGATGAGGGAATATTGTTGTGTTGTGTGAAACTGCTGCATCTGTTGTTACACAAGTGGGTACCTAACGAAAATATATTCTTTCCCATACCGGAAGTCGAACCCAGGCCACCTGGGTGAAAACCAGGAATCCTAACTCTTAGACCATATGGGAAGACATATACTTAAAATACACATCACAGACAAATCTTTAAATGTTGACATTATGCCTGTTGGATTCAAAAACTACATCTTTCTTCTCAGAGATGTTGGGGAATGTCCAGATGAAATCCGTCTAAAATGTGTTTGAAGTGAGAACAGCCAGAAGCACTGAAAGTTATACAGTATCATTCCTAGCTTGATTTCAGTCAATTAAATAAAGTATTGAGCCAGCCAGGAGTCGAACCTAGAATCTTCTGATCCGTAGTCAGACACGTTATCCATTGCGCCACTGGCCCCACGTATAAGCTGAAGTCAGGTCACAGCTAGACCAGTGTACACAGTCTTGGCGTCTGTCAACAACAAGGTTCCTCGGTTTTCTGTTTCAGATGCATATCTTAATTTGATCCTCCTGTTGTTGCATGAATTTTACTGTAGAGCAAGAAATGCAGCCATGAAGTGTATTCAAAGTTTAAAAAGCCTTGTATAATTTGAATCTACATGACTTTTCCTGTTTCTGAGAGAATATTGTTGTGTTGTGAGAAACTGCTGCATCTGTTGTTACACAAGTGGGTACCTAACGAAAATATATTCTTTCCCAGTTGAACCCGGGGCACCTGGGTGAAAACCCCTATTCAACGTTTAAAAACCCTTGGAATCACCTGGCTGAGGGAATACTGAAAACCATCTTTTGTTACACAAGAACCTCAAGATATTCTTTCCCAAACCGGGAGTTGAACCTGGCCACCTGGGTGAAAACCAGGAATATGACCATATGGAAGAACACATACTTAAAATACACATCACAGACAAATCTTTAAATGTTGACATCATGCCTGTTGGATTTAAAAACTACATCTTTTTTTCTCAGAGATGTTGGGGAATGTCCAGATGAAATCCGTCTAAAATGTGTTTGAAGTGAGAACAGCCAGAAGCACTGAAAGCTATACAGTATCATTCCCAGCTTGATTTCAGTCAATTAAATAAAGTATTGAGCCAGCCAGGAGTCGAACCTAGAATCTTCTGATCCGTAGTCAGACACGTTATCCATTGCGCCACTGGCCCCACGTCTAAGCTGAAGTCAGGTCACAGCTAGACCAGTGTACACAGTCATAGCGTTTCTCAACAACAAGGTTCCTTGGTTTTCTGTTTCAGATGCATATCTTAATTTGATCCTCCTGTTGTTGCATGAATTTTACTGCAGAGCAAGAAATGCAGCCATGAAGTGTATTCAACGTTTAAAAAGCTTTGTATAATTTGAATCTACATAACAAGTCGCATTTCCTGTTGCTGAGGGAATATTGTTGTGTTGTGAGAAACTGCTGCATCTGTTGTTGCACACGTGGGTACCTAACGACAATATATTCTTTCTCATACCGGGAATTGAAACCTGGCCACCTGGGTGAAAACCAGGAATCCTTACCGCTAGACCATATGGGAAGAAACATACTTAAAATACACATCACAGTCAAATCTTTAAATGTTGACATTATGCCTGTTTGATTTAAAAGCTACATCTTTTTTTAATACAGTATCATTCCCTGCTTGATTTCAGTCAATTAAACAAAGTATTGAGACAGCCAGGAGTCGAACCTAGAATCTTCTGATCCGTAGTCAGACACGTTATCCATTGCGCCAGTGGCACCACATCTAAGCCAAAGTCAGGTCACAGCTAGACCAGTGTACACAGTCATAGCGTTTCTCAACAACAAGGTTCCTTGGTTTTCTGTTTCAGATGCATATGTTAATTTGATCCTCCTGTTGTTGCATGAATTTTACTGCAGAGCAAGAAATGCAGCCATGAAGTGTATTCAACGTTTAAAAATAATTGTATAATATGAATCTACATAACAAGTCACATTTCCTGTTGCTGAGGGAATATTGTTGTGTTGTGTGAAACTGCTGCATCTGTTGTTGCACACGTGGGTACCTAACGAAAATATATTCTTTCCGATATCGGGACTTGAACCCGGGACACCTGGGTGAAAACCAGGAATCATAAGCCCTAGACCATATGGGAAGATAAATACTTAAAATACACATCACAGACAAATCTTTAAATGTTGACATCATGCCTGTTGGATTTAAAAGCTACATCTTTTTTTCTCAGAGATGTTGGGGAATGTCCAGATGAAATCCGTGTAAAATGTGTTTGAAGTGAGAACAGCCAGAAGCACTGAAAATACAGTATCATTCACAGCTTGATTTCAGTCAATTAAACAAAATTTTGAGCAAGCCAGGAGTCGAACCTAGAATCTTCTGATCTGTAGTCAGACACGTTATCCATTGTACCACTGGCCCCACGTCTAAAATGAAGTCAGGTCACAGCTAGACCAGTGTACACAGTCATAGCGTCTGTCAACAAAAAGGTTCCTTGGTTTTCTGTTTCAGATGCATATCTTAATTTGATCCTCCTGTTGTTGCATGAATTTTACTGCAGAGCAAGAAATGCAGCCATGAAGTGTATTCAACGTTTAAAAAACTTATATAATATGAATCTACATAACATGTCACATTTCCTGTTGATGAGGGAATATTGTTGTGTTGTGTGAAACTGCTGCATCTGTTGTTACACAAGTGGGTACCTAACGAAAATATATTCTTTCCCATACCGGGAGTTGAACCCGGCCACCTGGGTGAAAACCAGGAATCCTAACTCTTAGACCATATGGGAAGACATATACTTAAAATACACATCACAGACAAATCTTTAAATGTTGACATTATGCCTGTTGGATTTAAAAGCTACATCTTTTTTTTTTCTCAGAGATGTTGGGGAATGTCCAGATGAAATCCGTCTAAAATGTGTTTGAAGTGAGAACAGCCAGAAGCACTGAAAGTTATACAGTATCATTCCCAGCTTGATTTCAGTCAATTAAACAAAGTATTGAGCCAAGCCAGGAGTCGAACCTAGAATCTTCTGATCCGTAGTCAGACACGTTATCCATTGCGCCACTGGCCCCACGTCTAAGCTGAAGTCAGGTCACAGCTAGACCAGTGTACACAGTCATAGCGTCTGTCAACAACAAGGTTCCTTGGTTTTCTGTTTCAGATGCATATCTTAATTTGATCCTCCTGTTGTTGCATGAATTTTACTGCAGAGCAAGAAATGCAGCCATGAAGTGTATTCAACGTTTAAAAAGCTTTGTATAATTTGAATCTACATAATAAGTCACATTTCCTGTTGCTGAGGGAATATTGTTGTGTTGTGAGAAACTGCTGCATCTGTTGTTGCACACGTGGGTACCTAACGACAATATATTCTTTCTCATACCGGGAATTGAAACCTGGCCACCTGGGTGAAAACCAGGAATCCTTACCGCTAGACCATATAGGAAGAAACATACTTAAAATACACATCACAGTCAAATCTTTAAATGTTGACATTATGCCTGTTTGAATTAAAAGCTACATCTTTTTTTAATACAGTATCATTCCCTGCTTGATTTCAGTCAATTAAACAAAGTATTGAGACAGCCAGGAGTTGAACCTAGAATCTTCTGATCCGTAGTCAGACACGTTATCCATTGCGCCAACGTTTAAAAAAACGTATATAATTTGAATCTACATAACATGTCACATTTCCTGTTGATGAGGGAATATTGTTGTGTTGTGTGAAACTGCTGCATCTGTTGTTACACAAGTGGGTACCTAACGAAAATATATTCTTTCCCATACCGGAAGTCGAACCCAGGCCACCTGGGTGAAAACCAGGAATCCTAACTCTTAGACCATATGGGAAGACATATACTTAAAATACACATCACAGACAAATCTTTAAATGTTGACATTATGCCTGTTGGATTCAAAAACTACATCTTTCTTCTCAGAGATGTTGGGGAATGTCCAGATGAAATCCGTCTAAAATGTGTTTGAAGTGAGAACAGCCAGAAGCACTGAAAGTTATACAGTATCATTCCCAGCTTGATTTCAGTCAATTAAATAAAGTATTGAGCCAGCCAGGAGTCGAACCTAGAATCTTCTGATCCGTAGTCAGACACGTTATCCATTGCGCCACTGGCCCCACGTCTAAGCTGAAGTCAGGTCACAGCTAGACCAGTGTACACAGTCTTGGCGTCTGTCAACAACAAGGTTCCTCGGTTTTCTGTTTCAGATGCATATCTTAATTTGATCCTCCTGTTGTTGCATGAATTTTACTGCAGAGCAAGAAATGCAGCCATGAAGTTTATTCAACGTTTAAAAAGCTTTGTATAATTTGAATATACATAACATGTCACATTTCCTGTTGCTGAGGGAATATTGTTGTGTTGTGTGAAACTGCTGCATCTGTTGTTACACAAGTGGTTACCTAACAAAATATATTCTTTCCCATATCAGGAGTTGAACCCGGGCCACCTGGGTGAAAACCAGGAATCCTAACCGCTAGACCATATGGGAAGACACATACTTAAAATACACATCACAGACAAATCTTTAAATGTTGACATCATGCCTGTTGGATTTAAAAGCTACATCTTTTTTTCTCAGAGATGTTGGGGAATGTCCAGATGAAATCCGTCTAAAATGTGTTTGAAGTGAGAACAGCCAGAAGCACTGAAAGGTATACAGTATCATTCCCAGCTTGATTTCAGTAAATTAAACAAAGTATTGAGCCAGCCAGGAGTCGAACCTAGAATCTTCTGATCCGTAGTCAGACACGTTATCCATTGCACCACAGGCCCCACATCTAAGCTGAAGTCAGGTCACAGCTAGACCAGTGTACACAGTCATAGCGTTTCTCAACAACAAGGTTCCTTGGTTTTCTGTTTCAGATGCATATCTTAATTTGATCCTCCTGTTGTTGCATGAATTTTACTGCAGAGCAAGAAATGCAGCCATGAAGTTTATTCAACGTTTAAAAAGCTTTGTATAATTTGAATATACATAACATGTCACATTTCCTGTTGCTGAGGGAATATTGTTGTGTTGTGTGAAACTGCTGCATCTGTTGTTACACAAGTGGTTACCTAACAAAAATATATTCTTTCCCATATCAGGAGTTGAACCCGGGCCACCTGGGTGAAAACCAGGAATCCTAACCGCTAGACCATATGGGAAGACACATACTTAAAATACACATCACAGACAAATCTTTAAATGTTGACATCATGCCTGTTGGATGAAAAAACTACATCTTTTTTTTCTCAGAGATGTTGGGGAATGTCCAGATGAAATCCATCTAAAATGTGTTTAAAGTGAGAACAGCCAGAAGCACTGAAAGGTATACAGTATCATTCCCAGCTTGATTTCAGTCAATTAAATAAAGTATTGAGCCAGCCAGGAGTCGAACCTAGAATCTTCTGATCCGTAGTCAGACACGTTATCCATTGCGCCAGTGGCACCACGTCTAAGCTGAAGTCAGGTCACAGCTAGACCAGTGTACACAGTCATAGCGTTTCTCAACAACAAGGTTCCTTGGTTTTCTGTTTCAGATGCATATCTTAATTTGATCCTCCTGTTGTTGCATGAATTTTACTGCAGAGCAAGAAATGCAGCCATGAAGTGTATTCAACGTTTAAAAAATTTGTATAATTTGAATCTACATAACAAGTCACATTTCCTGTTGCTGAGGGAATATTGTTGTGTTGTGAGAAACTGCTGCATCTGTTGTTGCACACGTGGGTACCTAACGACAATATATTCTTTCTCATACCGGGAATTGAAACCTGGCCACCTGGGTGAAAACCAGGAATCCTTACCGCTAGACCATATGGGAAGAAACATACTTAAAATACACATCACAGACAAATCTTTAAATGTTGACATTATGCCTGTTTGATTTAAAAGCTACATCTTTTTTTCAGTATCATTCCCTGCTTGATTTCAGTCAATTAAACAAAGTATTGAGACAGCCAGGAGTCGAACCTAGAATCTTCTGATCCGTAGTCAGACACGTTATGAATTGCGCCAAGTATAAGCTGAAGTCAGGTCACAGCTAGACCAGTGTACACAGTCTTGGCATCTGTCAACAACAAGGTTCCTCGGTTTTCTGTTTCAGATGCATATCTTAATTTGATCCTCCTGTTGTTGCATGAATTTTACTGCAGAGCAAGAAATGCAGCCATGAAGTGTATTCAACGTTTAAAAAGCTTTGTATAATTTGAATCTACATAATAAGTCACATTTCCTGTTGCTGAGGGAATATTGTTGTGTTGTGAGAAACTGCTGCATCTGTTGTTGCACACGTGGGTACCTAACGACAATATATTCTTTCTCATACCGGGAGTTGAAACCTGGCCACCTGGGTGAAAACCAGGAATCCTTACCGCTAGACCATATGGAAGAAACATACTTAAAATACACATCACAGTCAAATCTTTAAATGTTGACATTATGCCTGTTTGAATTTAAAAGCTACATCTTTTTTTAATACAGTATCATTCCCTGTTGATTTCAGTCAATTAAACAAAGTATTGAGACAGCCAGAGTTGAACCTAGAATCTTCTGATCCGTAGTCAGACACGTTATCCATTGCGCCAACGTTTAAAAACGTATATAATTTGAATCTACATAACATGTCACATTTCCTGTTGATGAGGGAATATTGTTGTGTTGTGTGAAACTGCTGCATCTGTTGTTACACAAGTGGGTACCTAACAAAATATATTCTTTCCCATACCGGAGTCGAACCCAGGCCACCTGGGTGAAAACCAGGAATCCTAACTCTTAGACCATATGGGAAGACATATACTTAAAATACACATCACAGACAAATCTTTAAATGTTGACATTATGCCTGTTGGATTCAAAAACTACATCTTTCTTCTCAGAGATGTTGGGGAATGTCCAGATGAAATCCGTCTAAAATGTGTTTGAAGTGAGAACAGCCAGAAGCACTGAAAGTTATACAGTATCATTCCTAGCTTGATTTCAGTCAATTAAATAAAGTATTGAGCCAGCCAGGAGTCGAACCTAGAATCTTCTGATCCGTAGTCAGACACGTTATCCATTGCGCCACTGGCCCCACGTATAAGCTGAAGTCAGGTCACAGCTAGACCAGTGTACACAGTCTTGGCGTCTGTCAACAACAAGGTTCCTCGGTTTTCTGTTTCAGATGCATATCTTAATTTGATCCTCCTGTTGTTGCATGAATTTTACTGCAGAGCAAGAAATGCAGCCATGAAGTTTATTCAACGTTTAAAAAGCTTTGTATAATTTGAATATACATAACATGTCACATTTCCTGTTGCTGAGGGAATATTGTTGTGTTGTGTGAAACTGCTGCATCTGTTGTTACACAAGTGGTTACCTAACGAAAATATATTCTTTCCCATATCAGGAGTTGAACCCGGGCCACCTGGGTGAAAACCAGGAATCCTAACCGCTAGACCATATGGGAAGACACATACTTAAAATACACATCACAGACAAATCTTTAAATGTTGACATCATGCCTGTTGGATTTAAAAGCTACATCTTTTTTTCTCAGAGATGTTGGGGAATGTCCAGATGAAATCCGTCTAAAATGTGTTTGAAGTGAGAACAGCCAGAAGCACTGAAAGGTATACAGTATCATTCCCAGCTTGATTTCAGTAAATTAAACAAAGTATTGAGCCAGCCAGGAGTCGAACCTAGAATCTTCTGATCCGTAGTCAGACACGTTATCCATTGCACCACAGGCCCCACATCTAAGCTGAAGTCAGGTCACAGCTAGACCAGTGTACACAGTCATAGCGTCTCTCAACAACAAGGTTCCTTGGTTTTCTGTTTCAGATGCATATCTTAATTTGATCCTCCTGTTGTTGCATGAATTTTACTGCAGAGCAAGAAATGCAGCCATGAAGTGTATTCAACGTTTAAAAATAATTGTATAATTCGAATCTACATGACATGTCTCATTTCATGTTGCTGAGGGAATATTGTTGTGTTGTGAGAAACTGCTGCATCTGTTGTTACACAAGTGGGTACCTAATGACAAGATATTCTTTCCCATACCGGGAATTGAACCCCGGCCACCTGGGTGAAAACCAGAAATCCTTACCGCTAGACCATATGGGAAGACACATACTTAAAATACACATCACAGACAAATCTTTAAATGTTGACATTATGCCTGTTGGATTTAAAAGCTACATCTTTTTTTAATACAGTATCATTCCCTGCTTGATTTCAGTCAATTAAACAAAGTATTGAGCCAGCCAGGAGTCGAACCTAGAATCTTCTGATCCGTAGTCAGACACGTTATCCATTCAAATCAACAAGTAATCTAACTAACAATTCCAAAACTACTGTCTTATACACAGTGTAAGGGGATAAGGAACATGTACATAAGGATATATGAATGAGTGATGGTACAGAGCAGCATACAGTAGATGGGTATCGGTACAGTATATACATATGAGATGAGTGTGTAGACAAAGTAAACAAAGTGGCATAGTTAAAGTGGCTAGTGATACATGTGTTACATAAGGATGCAGTCGATGATGTAGAGTACAGTATATACATATGCATATGAGATGAATAATGTAGGGTAAGTAACATTATATAAGGTAGCATTGTTTAAAGTGGCTAGTGATATATTTACATCATTTCCCATCAATTCCCATTATTAAAATGGCTGAGTTGGGTCAGTGTCAATGACAGTGTGTTGGCAGCAGCCACTCAATGTTAGTGGTGGCTGTTTAACAGTCTGATGGCCTTGAGATAGAAGCTGTTTTCAGTCTCTCGGTCCCAGCTTTGATGCACCTGTACTGACCTCGCTTTCTGGATGATAGCGGGGGGTGAACAGGCAGTGGTTCGGTGGTTGATGTCCTTGATGATCTTTATGGCCTTCCTGTAACAACGGGTGGTGTAGGTGTCCTGGAGGGCAGGTAGTTTTGCCCCGGTGATGCGTTGTGCAGTCCTCACTACCCTCTGAGAGCCTTACGGTTGAGGGCGGAGCAGTTGCCGTACCAGGCGGTGATGACAGCCCGCCAGGATGCTCGATTGTGCATCTGTAGAAGTTTGTGTGTGCTTTTGGTGACAAGCCGAATTTCTTCAGCCTCCTGAGGTTGAATAGGCGCTGCGCTTCTTCACGACGCTGTCAGTGTGAGGGACCAATTCAGTTTGTCTGTGATGTGTATGCCGAGGAACTTAAAACTAGCTACCCTCTCCACTACTGTTCCATCGATGTGGATAGGGGTGTTCCCTCTGCTGTTTCCTGAAGTCCACAATCATCTCCTTAGTTTTGTTGACGTTGAGTGTGAGGTTATTTTCCTGACACCACACTCCGAGGCCCTCCTCCTCCCTGTAGGCCATCTAGTCGTTGTTGGTAATCAAGCCTACCACTGTTGTGTCGTCCGCAAACTTGATGATTGAGTTGGAGGGCGTGCGTGGCCACAGGAGAGGGCCCAGAACGCGTGGGTGAACAGGAGTACAGGAGAGGGCTCAGAACCACCCTTGTGGGGCCCCAGTGTTGAGGATCAGGTTCGGGGAGGAGATGTTGTTGCCTACCCTCACTGGCACCACGTTTCAGCTGAAGTCAGGTCACAGCTAGACAAATGTACACAGTCATAGCATCTGTCAACAACAAGGTTCCTTGGTTTTCTGTTTCAGATGCATATCTTAATTTGATCCTCCTGTTGTTGCATGAATTTTACTGCAGAGCAAGAAATGCAACCATGAAGTGTATTTAACGTTTAAAAAGCCTTGTATAATTTGAATCTACATAACATGTCACATTTCCTGAGCGAATATTGTTGTGTTGTGAGAAACTGCTG
>NC_060190.1:70135285-70145189 GCF_021184085.1 Oncorhynchus gorbuscha | reverse complement strand
AAGATAAGAGTAGAGGGTAGAGTTGGTAAGATGAGGGTAGAGTTGGTAAGATAAGAGTAGATGGTAGAATTGGTAAGATAAGAGTAGATGGTAGAGTTGGTAAGATAAGGGTAGAGTTGGTAAGATAAGAGTAGAGGGTAGAGTTGGTAAGATAAGAGTAGATGGTAGAGTTGGTAAGATAAGGGTAGAGTTGGTAAGATAAGAGTAGAGGGTAGAGTAGGTAAGATGAGGGTAGAGTTGGTAAGATGAGGGTAGAGTTGGTAAGATGAGGGTAGAGTTGGTAAGATAAGGGTAGAGTTGGTAAGATAAGAGTAGAGGGTAGAGTTGGTAAGATAAGAGTAGAGTTGGTAAGATGTGGGTAGAGTTGGTAAGATGTGGGTAGAGTTGGTAAGATAAGGGTAGAGTTGGTAAGATAAGAGTAGAGGGTAGAGTTGGTAAGATGAGGGTTAGAGATTGTAGAGATAAGAGTAGAGGGTAGAGTTGGTAAGATAGGAGTAGATGGTTGAATTGGTAAGATAAGAGTAGAGGGTAGAGTTGGTAAGATGAGGGTAGAGTTGGTAAGATAAGAGTAGAGGGTAGAGTTGGTAAGATAAGGGTAGAGTAGGTAAGATAAGAGTAGAGGGTAGAGTTGGTAAGATGAGGGTAGAGTTGGTAAGATAAAAGTAGATGGTAGAGTTGGTAAGATAAGAGTAGAGGGTAGAGTTGGTAAGATGAGGGTAGAGTTGGTAAGATAAGAGTGAGGTAGAGTTGGTAAGATAAGGGTAGAGTTGGTAAGATAGGAGTAGAGGGTAGAGTTGGTAAGATGAGGGTAGAGTTGGTAAGATGTGGGTAGAGTTGGTAAGATAAGAGTAGAGGGTAGAGTTGGTGAGATAAGAGTATAGGGTAGAGTTGGTAAGATGAGGGTAGAGTTGGTAAGATGTGGTGTAGAGTTGGTAAGATAAGAGTAGAGGGTAGAGTTGGTGAGATAAGAGATGAGGGTAGATTTGGTAAGATGAGGGTAGATTTGGTAAGATGAGGGTAGAGTTGGTAAGATGAGGGTAGAGTTGGCAAGATAAGAGTAGAGGGTAGAGTTGGTAAGATGAGGGTAGAGTTTGTAAGATAAGAGTAGAGGGTAGAGTTGGTAAGATAAGAGTAGATGATAGAATTGATAAGATAAGAGTGGAGGGTAGAGTTGGTAAGATAAGGGTAGAGTTGGTAAGATAAGTAGAGGGAATAGTTGGTAAGATAAGAGTAGAGGGTAGAGTTGGTAAGATGAGGGTAGAGTTGGTATGATAAGAGTAGAGGTAGAGTTGGTAAGATGAGGGTAGAGTTGGCAAGATAAGAGTAGAGGGTAGAGTTGGTAAGATAAGGGTAGATGGTAGAGTTGGTAAGATAAGAGTAGAGGGTAGAGTTGGTAAGATGAGGGTAGAGTTGGTAAGATGAGGGTAGAGTTGGTAAGATGAGGGTAGATGGTAGAATTGGTAAGATAAGAGTAGATGGTAGAGTTGGTAAGATAAGGGTAGAGTTGGTAAGATAAGAGTAGAGGGTAGAGTTGGTAAGATAAGAGTAGATGGTAGAGTTGGTAAGATAAGGGTAGAGTTGGTAAGATAAGAGTAGAGGGTAGAGTAGGTAAGATGAGGGTAGAGTTGGTAAGATGAGGGTAGAGTTGGTAAGATGAGGGTAGAGTTGGTAAGATAAGGGTAGAGTTGGTAAGATAAGAGTAGAGGGTAGAGTTGGTAAGATAAGAGTAGAGTTGGTAAGATGTGGGTAGAGTTGGTAAGATGTGGGTAGAGTTGGTAAGATAAGGGTAGAGTTGGTAAGATAAGAGTAGAGGGTAGAGTTGGTAAGATGAGGGTTAGAGATTGTAAGATAAGAGTAGAGGGTAGAGTTGGTAAGATAGGAGTAGATGGTTGAATTGGTAAGATAAGAGTAGAGGGTAGAGTTGGTAAGATGAGGGTAGAGTTGGTAAGATAAGAGTAGAGGGTAGAGTTGGTAAGATAAGGGTAGAGTAGGTAAGATAAGAGTAGAGGGTAGAGTTGGTAAGATGAGGGTAGAGTTGGTAAGATAAGAGTAGTTGGTAGAATTGGTAAGATAAGAGTAGATGGTAGAGTTGGTAAGATAAGGGTAGAGTTGGTAAGATAAGAGTAGAGGGTAGAGTTGGTAAGATGAGGGTAGAGTTGGTAAGATGTGGGTAGAGTTGGTAAGATAAGAGTAGAGGTAGAGTTGGTGAGATAAGAGTATAGGGTAGAGTTGGTAAGATGAGGGTAGAGTTGGTAAGATGTGGGTAGAGTTGGTAAGATAAGAGTAGAGGGTAGAGTTGGTGAGATAAGAGATGAGGGTAGATTTGGTAAGATGAGGGTAGATTTGGTAAGATGAGGGTAGAGTTGGTAAGATGAGGGTAGAGTTGGCAAGATAAGAGTAGAGGGTAGAGTTGGTAAGATGAGGGTAGAGTTTGTAAGATAAGAGTAGAGGGTAGAGTTGGTAAGATAAGAGTAGATGATATAATTGATAAGATAAGAGTGGAGGGTAGAGTTGGTAAGATAAGGGTAGAGTTGGTAAGATAAGAGTAGAGGGAATAGTTGGTAAGATAAGAGTAGAGGGTAGAGTTGGTAAGATGAGGGTAGAGTTGGTATGATAAGAGTAGAGGGTAGAGTTGGTAAGATGAGGGTAGAGTTGGCAAGATAAGAGTAGAGGGTAGAGTTGGTAAGATAAGGGTAGATGGTAGAGTTGGTAAGATAAGAGTAGAGGGTAGAGTTGGTAAGATGAGGGTAGAGTTGGTAAGATGAGGGTAGAGTTGGTAAGATGAGGGTAGATGGTAGAGTTGGTAAGATAGGAGTAGATGGTAGAGTTGGTAAGATAGGAGTAGATGGTAGAGTTGGTAAGATAAGAGTAGAGGGTAGAGTTGGTAATATAAGAGTAGAGGGTAGAGTTGGTAATATAGAGATAGAGGGTAGAGTTGGTAATATAGAGATAGAGGGTAGAGTTGGTAAGATAGTAGTAGAGGGTAGAGTTGGTAAGATGAGGGTAGAGTTGGTAAGATGAGGGTAAAGTTGGTAAGATAAGACTAGAGGGTAGAGTTGGTAAGATGAGGGTAGAGGGTAGAGTTGGTACGATGAGGGTAGAGTTGGTAAGATAAGAGTAGAGGGTAGAGTTGGTAAGATAAGAGTAGAGGGTAGAGTTGGTAAGATGATGGTAGAGTTGGTAAGATAAGACTAGAGGGTAGAGTTGGTAAGATGAGGGTAGAGGGTAGAGTTGGTACGATGAGGGTAGAGTTGGTAAGATAAGAGTAGAGGGTAGAGTTGGTAAGATACGAGTAGAGGGTAGAGTTGGTAAGATGAGGGTAGAGTTGGTAAGATGAGGGTAAAGTTGGTAAGATAAGACTAGAGGGTAGAGTTGGTAAGATGAGGGTAGAGGGTAGAGTTGGTACGATGAGGGTAGAGTTGGTAAGATAAGAGTAGAGGGTAGAGTTGGTAAGATACGAGTAGAGGGTAGAGTTGGTAAGATGATGGTAGAGTTGGTATGATAAGAGTAGAGGGTAGAGTTGGTAAGATGAGGGTAGATGGTAGAGTTGGTAAGATAGGGAGTAGAGGGTAGAGTTGGTAAGATGAGGGTAGGTGGTAGAGTTGGTAAGATGAGTGTAGATGGTAGAGTTGGTAAGATGAGGGTAGAGTTGGTAAGATGAGTGTAGATGGTAGAGTTGGTAAGATAAGAGTAGATGGTAGATTTGGTAAGATAGGAGTAGATGGTAGAGTTGGTAAGATAAGAGTAGAGGGTAGAGTTGGTAATATAAAAGTAGACGGTAGAGTTGGTAAAATAGAGATAGAGGGTAGAGTTGGTAAGATAGTAGTAGAGGGTAGAGTTGGTAAGATAAGAGTAGAGTTGGTAAGATGTGGGTAGAGTTGGTAAGATGTGGGTAGAGTTGGTAAGATAGGGTAGAGTTGGTAAGATAAGAGTAGAGGGTAGAGTTGGTAAGATGAGGGTAGAGTTGGTAAGATAAGAGTAGATGGTAGAATTGGTAAGATAAGAGTAGATGGTAGAGTTGGTAAGATAAGGGTAGAGTTGGTAAGATAAGAGTAGAGTTGGTAAGATGTGGGTAGAGTTGGTAAGATGTGGGTAGAGTTGGTAAGATAGGGTAGAGTTGGTAAGATAAGAGTAGATGGTAGAGTTGGTAAGATAAGGGTAGAGTTGGTAAGATAAGAGTAGAGGGTAGAGTTGGTAAGATAAGAGTAGATGGTAGAGTTGGTAAGATAAGGGTAGAGTTGGTAAGATAAGAGTAGAGGGTAGAGTAGGTAAGATGAGGGTAGAGTTGGTAAGATGAGGGTAGAGTTGGTAAGATGAGGGTAGAGTTGGTAAGATAAGGGTAGAGTTGGTAAGATAAGAGTAGAGGGTAGAGTTGGTAAGATAAGAGTAGAGTTGGTAAGATGTGGGTAGAGTTGGTAAGATGTGGGTAGAGTTGGTAAGATAAGGGTAGAGTTGGTAAGATAAGAGTAGAGGGTAGAGTTGGTAAGATGAGGGTTAGAGATTGTAAGATAAGAGTAGAGGGTAGAGTTGGTAAGATAGGAGTAGATGGTTGAATTGGTAAGATAAGAGTAGAGGGTAGAGTTGGTAAGATGAGGGTAGAGTTGGTAAGATAAGAGTAGAGGGTAGAGTTGGTAAGATAAGGGTAG
Source organism: Oncorhynchus gorbuscha (assembly GCF_021184085.1). Classification (NCBI taxonomy): domain Eukaryota; kingdom Metazoa; phylum Chordata; class Actinopteri; order Salmoniformes; family Salmonidae; genus Oncorhynchus; species Oncorhynchus gorbuscha. The sequence goes on along the minus strand of NC_060190.1, from coordinate 70,140,543 downwards.
AGTAGGTAAGATAAGAGTAGAGGGTAGAGTTGGTAAGATGAGGGTAGAGTTGGTAAGATAAAAGTAGATGGTAGAGTTGGTAAGATAAGAGTAGAGGGTAGAGTTGGTAAGATGAGGGTAGAGTTGGTAAGATAAGAGTAGAGGGTAGAGTTGGTAAGATAAGGGTAGAGTTGGTAAGATAAGAGTAGAGGGTAGAGTTGGTAAGATGAGGGTAGAGTTGGTAAGATGTGGGTAGAGTTGGTAAGATAAGAGTAGAGGGTAGAGTTGGTGAGATAAGAGTATAGGGTAGAGTTGGTAAGATGAGGTAGAGTTGGTAAGATGTGGGTAGAGTTGGTAAGATAAGAGTAGAGGGTAGAGTTGGTGAGATAAGAGATGAGGCAGATTTGGTAAGATGAGGGTAGATTTGAAAGATGAGGGTAGAGTTGGTAAGATGAGGGTAGAGTTGGCAAGATATGAGTAGAGGGTAGAGTTGGTAAGAGAGTAGAGTTTGTAAGATAAGCAGCAGAGGGTAGAGTTGGTAAGATAAGAGTAGATGATATAATTGATAAGATAAGAGTGGAGGGTAGAGTTGGTAAGATAAGGGTAGAGTTGGCAAGATACAGTAGAGGGAATAGTTGGTAAGATAAGAGTAGAGGGTAGAGTTGGTAAGATGAGGGTAGAGTTGGTATGATAAGAGATAGAGGTAGAGTTGGTAAGATGAGGGTAGAGTTACAAGATAAGAGTAGAGGGTAGAGTTGGTAAGATATGGCTGATTTGGGAGTTGGTAAGATAAGAGTAGAGGGTGAGTTGGTAAGATGAGGGGGTAGAGTTGGTAAGATGAGGGCAGAGTTGGTAAGATGAGGGCAGACGGTGAGAGTTGGCAAGATAGGAGTAGATAGAGTTGGTAAGATAGAGTAGATGGTAGGAGTTGGTAAGATAAGAGTAGAGGTGAGTGCTGGCAACATAAGAGTAGAGGGTGAGTTGGCAACAGGTGGAGATAGAGGGCAGAGTTGGCAATATAGAGATAGAGGGTAGAGTTGGTAAGATAGTAGCAGAGGGCAGAGGCTGGCAAGACGAGGCAGAGCTGGCAAGACGAGGCAAAGCTGGCAAGATAAGACTAGGAGAGCAGAGTGGGGACGAGGGCAGAGGCAGAGTTGGCAATGATGAGGGTAGAGTTGCAAGATAAGAGTAGAGGGTAGAGTTGGTAAGATAAGAGTAGAGGGTAGAGTTGGTAAGATGATGGTAGAGTTGGTAAGATAAGACTAGAGGGTAGAGTTGGTAAGATGAGGGTAGAGGGTAGAGTTGGCAACGATGAGATGAGGGTAGAGGGCAGAGTGGTAAGATACGAGTAGAGGGTAGAGTTGGTAAGATGAGGGTAGAGTTGGTAGACGAGGGTAGTTGGTAAGATAAGACTAGAGGGTAGAGTTGGTAAGATGAGGGTAGAGGGTAGAGTTGGTAGGATGAGGGTAGAGTTGGTAAGATAAGAGTAGAGGGTAGAGTTGGTTGAATGGTAAGATGATGGTAGAGTTGGTAAGATAAGAGTAGAGGTAGAGTTGGTAAGATGAGGGTAGATGGTAGAGTTGGTAAGATGAGTAGAGGGTAGAGTTGGTAAGATGATAGGTGGTAGAGTTGGTAAGATGAGTGTAGATGGTAGAGTTGGTAAGATGAAGAGTGGCAAGATGAGTAGATGGTAGAGTTGGTAAGATAAGAGTAGATGGTAGATTTGGTAAGATAGAGTAGATGGTAGAGTTGGTAAGATAGGTAGAGGGTAGAGTTGGTAATATAAAAGTAGACGGTAGAGTTGGTAAAATAGAGATAGAGGGTAGAGTTGGTAAGAGTGAGGGTAGAGTTGGTAAGATAAGAGTTGGTAAGATGGGGTAGAGTTGGTAAGATGTGGGTAGAGTTGGTAAGATTGGTAGAGTTGGCGAGATTTAGGATGGCGTAGTTGGCAAGATGAGGGTAGAGTTGGTAAGATAGGAGTAGACGGCAGAGGTTTAAGATAGGAGTAGAGGGTAGAGTTGGTAAGATGATGGTAATATAAGAGTAGAGTGAGTTGGTAACATAGATAGAGGGGCAGAGTTGGGATGAGGGTAGAGTTGGTAAGATGAGGGTAGAGCTGGTAAGATGAGAGTCGAGGGTAGAGTTGGTAAGATGAGGGGAGAGCGGGTGATGATGGCAGAGTTGGTAGATAAGAGTAGAGGGCAGAGTTGGTAAGATGAGGGTACTAGAGTTGGTAAGATGAGGGTAGGTGGTGGTATGAGAGGCGAGAGGGAAGAGGAGGCAGAGCTGGCAAGATTTATGCAGATGAGAGTTGGCAAGATAGAAAACGGTAGAGTTGGTAAGATAGGAGTAGATGGTAGGAGTTGGTAATATAGAGATAGAGGGTAGTTGGTAAGATAGGTAGTAGAGGGTAGAGTTGGTAAGATGTGGGTAGAGTTGGTAAGATAAGATAGAGGGTAGAGTTGGCAGGGATGAGGGTAGACTTGATAAGATGAGGGTAGAGGGTAGAGTTGGTAAGATGAGGGTAGAATTGGTAAGATAAGAGTAGATGGTAGATTTGGTAAGATAGGAGTAGAGGGTAGAGTTGGGTAAGATGATGGTAGAGTTGGTATGATAAGAGTAGAGGGTAGAGTTGGTAAGATGAGGGTAGATGGTAGAGTTGGTAAGATAAGAGTAGAGGGTAGAGTTGGCAGTTGGTAGAGATGAGTGTAGATGGTAGAGTTGGTAAGATGAGGGTAGAGTTGGTAAGATGAGTGTAGATGGTAGAGTTGGTAAGATAAGAGTAGATGGTAGATTTGGTAAGATAGAGAAGATGGTAGAGTTGGTAAGATAAGAGTAGAGTGGTAGAGTTGGTAATATAAAAAAGTAGACGGTAGAGTTGGTAAAATAGAGATAGAGGGCAGAGTTGGTAAGATAGTAGTAGAGGGTAGAGTTGGTAAGATAAGAGTAGAGTTGGTAAGATGTGGGTAGGAGCTGGTAAGATGTGGGTAGAGTTGGTAAGATAGGGCAGAGTTGGTAAGATGAGTAGAGGGCAGTGTTGGTAAGATGAGGTAGAGTTGGTAAGATAGGAGTAGATGGTAGAGTTGGTAAGATAAGAGTAGAGGGTAGAGTTGGTAATATAAGAGTAGGAGGTAGAGTTGGTAATATAGAGAATGAGGGTAGAGTTGGTAAGATGAGGGTAGAGTTGGTAAGATGAGGGTAGATCTGGTAAGATGAGAGTCGAGGTAGAGTTGGTAAGATAAGAGAGGGTAGAGTTGGTAAGATGAGGGCAGATGGTAGAGTTGGTAAGATGAGGGTAGATGGTAGAGTTGGTAAGATAAGTGTAGGTGGTAGAGTTGGTAAGATGAGGGTGGTAGATTGGTAAGATGAGGGGTAGAGTTGGTAAGATAGGAGTAGATGGTAGAGTTGGTAAGATAGGAGTAGATGGTAGAGTTGGTAAGATAAGAGTAGAGGGCAGAGTTGGTAATATAGAGATAGGGGGCAGATTGGTAAGATAGTAGTAGAGGGTAGAGTTGGTAAGATGTGGGTAGAGTTGGTAAGATAAGAGTAGAGGGTAGAGTTGGTAGGATGAGGGTAGAGTTGATAAGATGGGGTAGATGGTAGAGTTGGTAAGATGAGGGCAGAGTGGTAAGACAAGAGTAGGGGCAGAGTTGGTAAGGATGAGGGCAGAGTTGATAAGATGGAGCAGAGGGCAGAGTTGGTAAGATGAGGAGATAAGCAGAGTTGGCAAAATAGAGATAGAGGGTAGAGTTGGTAAGATAAGACAGTAGAGTTGGCAAGACGAGGCAGAGCCTGGCAAGACGTAGAGTTGGCAAGACGATATTCCAGTAGAGTTGGCAAGATAGGGTAGAGTTGGTAAGGCAAGACGAGGGTAGAGTTGGTAAGATGCAGATTTGCAGAGTTGGTAAGATAGGGTAGATGGCAGAGCTGGTAAGATAGGAGTAGATGGTAGAGTTGGTAAGACGAGTGAGGGCAGAGTTGGTAAGAGAGGTAGAGTTGGTAAAAATAGAGTGCAGAGGGTAGAGTTGGTAAGATGATGGTAGATCGAGTTGGTATGAGCTATAACAAGACGGGGCAGAGTTGGTAAGATAGAGGCAGATGGGCAGAGCTGGTAGTAAGATGGTAGATAGAGGGGCAGAGTTGGTAAGATGAGGGCAGAGTTGGTAAGACGAGGGCAGAGGTAGAGCTGGTAAGATGAGGTAAAGTTGGTAAGATAAGAGTAGAGGAGATCTAGAGTTGGTAAGATAGGTAGAGGGTAGGTTGGTACGATGAGGGTAGAGTTGGTAAGATACGGCAGAGCTGGCATGACAAGAGCAGAGGTAGAGTTGGCAAGATAGGAGGCAGAGGGCAGAGTTGGTAAGATGATGGTAGAGGCAGAGTATGATAAGAGTAGAGGTGGCAGAGTTGGTAAGATGAGGGTAGATGGTAGAGTTGGTAAGATGAGGTAGGTGGTAGAGTTGGACCAGATAGGGTAAATGGTAGAGTTGTTAAGATAGGAGTAGATAAGAGAAAGAGGGTAGAGTTGGTAAGATAAAAGTAGATTTGGCAGAGGTAAAAGTTGAGTAAGATAGCAGTAGATAGAGGTAGAGTTGGTAAGATAGTAGTAGAGGGTAGAGTTGGTAAGATGATGGGCAGGTAGAGTTGGTAATATAGAAGGCAAGAGGGTAGAGCTGGTAGGATGAGGTAGAGTTGATAAGATGAGGGTAGATGGTAGAGTTGGTAAGATGAGGGGCAGAACTGGCAAGATAAGAGTAGATGGCAGATAGACAGTTGGTAGGATGAGGTAGAGTTGATAAGATGAGGGGGCAGAGGGTAGAGTTGGTAAGATGAGGTAGAGTTTGGCAAGACGATGGCAGACTGGGGTAAGATAAGAGTAGAGGAGGTAGAGTTGGTAAGATAAAGGAGGGTAGAGTAGGTAAGATAAGAGATAGAGGGTAGAGTTGGTAAGATGAGGTAGAGTTGGTAAGATAAAGTAGATGGTAGAGTTGGTAGGATGAGGTAGAGTTGATAGATGAGGGTAGAATTGGTAAGATAAGAGTAGAGGGAGAGTTGGTAAGATGAGGGTAGAGTTGGTAAGATAAAGTAGAGGAAGAGTTGGTAAGATAGGAGTAGAGGGTAGAGTTGGTAAGATGATGGTAGAGTTGGTATGATAAGAGTAGAGGGTAGAGTTGGTAAGATGAGGGTAGATGGTAGAGTTGGTAAGATGAGGGTAGGTGGTAGAGTTGGTAAGATGAGTGTAGGTGGTAGAGTTGGTAAGATGAGGGTGGAGAGTTGGTAAG
>NC_060190.1:70123292-70135185 GCF_021184085.1 Oncorhynchus gorbuscha | reverse complement strand
TGGGAGCGCTGGGACAGAATGGCTCCCACGCCCACCTCTGACGCGTCTACCTCGACAATGAACTGTTTAGTGACGTCAGGTGTAACAAGGATAGGAGCGGATGTTAAACGCTTCTGAGGAGATCAGTACAACAATCATACGACCGGTGAGGAGGAAGGGAGGTGGCTCTGGACCGACTGAAGACCGTGCGCAGATCATGATATTCCTCCGGCAATCCTGTCAAATCACCAGGTTCCTCCTGTGAAGAGGGAGCAGAAGAAACAGGAGGAATAGCAGACATTAAACATTTCACATGACAAGAAACGTTCCAGGAAAGGATAGAATTACTAGACCAATCAAAAGAAGGATTATGACACACTAGCCAGGGATGACCCAACACAACAGGTGTAAAAGGTGAACGAAAAATAAAAAAAGAAATGGTCTCACTATGGTTACCAGATACTGTGAGGGTTAAAGGTAGTGTTTCACATAATATACTGGGGAGAGGACTACCATCCAAGGAGAACATGACCGTGGGCTCCCCTAACTGTCTGAGAGGAATGTCATGTTCCCGAGCCCAGGCTTCGTCCATAAAACAGCCCTCCGCCCCAGAGTCTATTAATGCACTGCAGGAAGCTGCCGATCCGGTCCAGCGTAGATGGACCGGCAAGGTAGTACAGGTACTTGACGGAGAGGACAGAGTAGTAGCGCTTATCAGTCGCCCTCCGCTTACTGATGAGCTCTGGCCTTTAACTGGACATGAAATGACAAAATGACCAGCGGAACCGCAATAGAGACAGAGGCGGTTGGTGATTCTCCGTTCCCTCTCCTTAGTCGAGATGCGAATACCCCCCAGCTGCATGGGCTCAACACCTGAGTCAGTGGGGAAAGATGGTAGTGTCGGGGGAGAGGGGGGACACAGTTAACGCGAGCTCTCTTCCATGAGCTCGGTGACGAAGATCTACCCGTCGTTCTATGCGAATAGCGAGTTCAATCAAAGAATCCACGCTGGATGGAACCTCCCGGGAGAGAATCTCATCCTTAACCTTAGCGTGGAGTCCCTCCAGAAAACGAGCGAGCAACGCCTGCTCGTTCCAGTTACTGGAGGCAGCAAGAGTGCGAAACTCTATAGAGTAATCCGTTATGGATCGATTACCTTGACATAGGGAAGACAGGGACCAGGAAGCTTCTTTCCCAAAAACAGAACGATCAAAAACCCGTATCATCTCCTCCTTAAAGTTCTGATACTGGATAGTACACTCAGCCCTTGCCTCCCAGACAGCCGTGCCCCACTCCCGAGCCCGTCCAGTAAGGAGAGAATGACCTTCTTGATCCAAATCAGTCAGGTTTCAAGACTAGTCATTCAACTGAGACTGCTCTTCTCTGTATCACGGAGGCGCTCCGCACCGCTAAAGCTAACTCTCTCTCCTCTGCTCTCATCCTTCTAGACCTATCGGCTGCCTTCGATACTGTGAACCATCAGATCCTCCTCTCCACCCTCTCCGAGTTGGGCATCTCCGGCGCGGCCCACGCTTGGATTGCGTCCTACCTGACAGGTCGCTCCTACCAGGTGGCGTGGCGAGAATCTGTCTCCTCACCACGCGCTCTCACCACTGGTGTCCCCCAGGGCTCTGTTCTAGGCCCTCTCCTATTCTCGCTATACACCAAGTCACTTGGCTCTGTCATAACCTCACATGGTCTCTCCTATCATTGCTATGCAGACGACACACAATTCATCTTCTCCTTATCCCCTTCTGATGACCAGGTGGCGAATCGCATCTCTGCATGTCTGGCAGACATATCAGTGTGGATGACGGATCACCACCTCAAGCTGAACTTCGGCAAGACGGAGCTGCTCTTCCTCCCGGGGAAGGACTGCCCGTTCCATGATCTCGCCATCACGGTTGACAACTCCATTGTGTCCTCCTCCCAGAGCGCTAAGAACCTTGGCGTGATCCTGGACAACAAACTGTCGTTCTCAACTAACATCAAGGCGGTGGCCCGTTCCTGTAGGTTCATGCTCTACAACATCCGCAGAGTACGACCCTGCCTCACACAGGAAGCGGCGCAGGTCCTAATCCAGGCACTTGTCATCTCCCGTCTGGATTACTGCAACTCGCTGTTGGCTGGGCTCCCTGCCTGTGCCATTAAACCCCTACAACTCATCCAGAACGCCGCAGCCCGTCTAGTGTTCAACCTTCCCAAGTTCTCTCACGTCACCCCGCTCCTCCGCTCTCTCCACTGGCTTCCAGTTGAAGCTCGCATCCGCTACAAGACCATGGTGCTTGCCTACGGAGCTGTGAGGGGAACGGCACCTCAGTACCTCCAGGCTCTGATCAGGCCCTACACCCAAATAAGGGCACTGCGTTCATCCACCTCTGGCCTGCTCGCCTCCCTACCACTGAGGAAGTACAGTTCCCGCTCAGCTCAGTCAAAACTGTTCGCTGCTCTGGCTCCCCAATGGTGGAACAAACTCCCTCACGACGCCAGGACAGCGGAGTCAATCACCACCTTCCGGAGACACCTGAAACCCCACCTCTTTAAGGAATACCTAGGATAGGATAAAGTAATCCTTCTCACCCCCCCTCCCCCCCCCTTAAAATATTTAGATGCACTATTGTAAAGTGGTTGTTCCACTGGATGTCATAAGGTGAATGCACCAATTTGTAAGTCGCTCTGAATAAGAGCGTCTGCTAAATGACTTAAATGTAAATGTAAATGTAAATGAGAGATATGACGTAGGCGATACGAGCAATACCCCTGGAGTACGTGTGGGGCTGGAGAGAGAACACTATATCACACTGGGTAAGGAACGAGCGACATTCAGTAGGCTCCCCAGAGTAGCACGGTGGGTTATTAATTCTGGGCTCCGGAGACCCGGAAGCCCAGGAGGTAACCGGTGGATCGAAGCGGAGATTGTGAATCTCCTCCGAGAGGCCGGAGACTTGGGCGGCCAGGGTATCAACGGCATGTCGAGCAGCAGACAATTCCTGTTCGTGTCTGCCTAGCATCGCTCCCTGGAACTCGACAGCAGAGTAGAGAGAATCCGTAGTCGCTGGGTCCATTCTTGGTCGGATCCTTCTGTTATGCAGGTGAATGAGGACCCAAAAGCGACTTAACAGAAACAGAGTTTATTCCAGTCTTAACAGAAAACGACTAATCCTGAAATCTTTCACAGGTAATGTCCAAACAGGAATAACAGAAATCCTCTAGTCTGTAGAGGGGAACAACAGGAGAAGCGGCCACAGACTGCAGGTCGCTTCGGGTTGGCGCAGGCCATAGCTGATAGAGACACCTGCTCACACGCAGCATCTGATGAAGGCAAAAACACGACAGGACGGAACAAGTACACAGCGAACAGCAAACATCAAACAAGGATCCGACAAGGACAGAAGCGGAAACAGAGGGAGAAATAGGGACTCTAATCATATATATTTTTTTACATGCGCATAAGTAATATGTTTTGTCCATTTTCAATATGATTTCATAGGAAGTCAAAAGTCAAAAGTCAAAAATGTCAAAATTTTGTAAAAAACTTCACACACCCTTAATAAAGTGCTTTCTGGACCGTTTTTTCGAAATTCTTTCAAATTCTGTGTCAATTACACACGTATAAGAACTGTATCAACATACTTTAGTTGTATATTATAATCATTTTTTTTTTAAATGTTTAACTTGTGCATAAGGAATATGATTTGTCCATTTACAATATGATTTCATCGGAAGTCAAAAGTCAAAGTCAAAAGTCACTTTTTTGGGGGCCAAATGCCATAAGAAATTTGACATGCTCGAAAATCCTGCAGAAATGCAAAATTGACTGGCCTGATGAACTCGGGATGGCCGGGCAGTGATAGTTGTTCCTTTCCATCACTCGTTGTGTTGATTTCATCATGTCCATTTTGTGATGTTTTTTCACTATAGAATCATATTGCAAATGCACGTGCAACTAGTAACCCAAAAATAAAAATATGGTTGTAAATGCATTTACCGGTCATTCTGATATTAATGCCCGCTATGGGAACACAGGATGGCCGGGCAGTGATAGTTGTTCCGTTCCATCACTCGTTGTGTTGATTTCATCATGTCCATTTGGTCATGTTTTTTCACTATACAATCATATTGCAAGTGCACGTGCATTTGCAATATGGTTCAATGGGCATTTACCATATGAAATTTGACATGCTCAAAAATGCAAAATTGACTGGCCTGATGAACACAGGATGGCCGAGCAGTGAGAGTTGTACCTTTCCATCACTCGTTGTGTTGATTTCATCATGTCCATTTGTTTATGCTTTCTCACTTTTGCAAAGTCACTGTGCATTTGCAATATGGTTCAATGGGCAGGTACCATCACGAATTTGTCATGCTATAAAAATCCTGCAGGAATGTGAAATTGACTGGCCCGATGAACTCGGGATGGCTGGGCAGTGATTCTGGTTCATCTCAATGGCTCGTTAGGGTTGATTTCAGAATGTCACTTTTGGTGATGGTACTTCACTGTTTAAACATATTGCAAATGGACAAGAGTCACCAGCAAGTCACCGTCCATCAGTCAATTAGATATCATTCTGACACCAAACTGATACCAATTGACACCAAACCCACTTTTTCCAACTCGTTTTGTAGCCAACTATCACATACTTCAGAGCTGGCCCAAAATTCACAACGCCTTCGGTTCAAACCATAAAAAAACCATAAAACACGTAATTACGTTCTAGCTGCGGGTCCATTTCTTATGTTACGTGTAGACCTTGCTGAGGCGACCCCGAATCCCAAGTTTCGGCTCGATCGGTCATTTGGTGTCCGAGCAAAACCCTAATTGGTGCTGAAAATCCACTTTTTTCCATGACTTGCTACGGGGTCCTTGAATGAGCTATCGGACAGAAACGTTGGGGTCTGTCTATATGGGACGAGTCGGTCGCAATGCACCTAGTCTTGCGACTCTGGGACATTTCTAAATGTCGCCATTTTCGTGATGCAAAAATGAATAGAAGTCATTGCAAATGTATGAAGCTGTTTCTCGGTCCGAGAACTGTCTAGAGCCACGTAACTCACCACGCACTATCGAACGGAGGTCTAGAACAGGATTCTAAAGTTTCGGAACTCTAGGTCCGACGGTTCTTTAAAAGTTCCAACAAGGTTAATTAATGCAGGCAGTGTATGTCTCTACGCAGCCCAATGGGTCCCTACTTCCAAGCTGTGTGTGTGTGTGATTTAGTTTTCCTTTGAAATTTTACGGGAAAATGACTGATTTACAGTTCATGGGGGTTGCCTAATCACATATATGAAATTTTGGAAAGATCTGACTTTTTTAACCCCTCGAAACAGCCCAAGAGACACCAATTATGGCACTTCCGGTTGGCACGGGAAGCTGTAAGTCAACACATATCCTCATTGGGGTATGCTTTTACAGAATCCTGAGTTTTAAGTCCTTACGTTAAGAATTGACTGATTTACACAGGGTTGAATGCACTATGTCTATCAAACTGCAGGCAGGGTATGGATAAACACTTTTAGGGTGATTTTAACCACTTCCGGTTGGTCCAGGAAGCTTAGAATCAACACAGGTAGACCTCATAGTGGTCTGATGGACTGTCATAGAAGACAGGTTCATAAGGCATTCATAACCCACATAGGCTTCAGGTTGAATTTAGAGGTGCAGGCAATGTATTCCTATGGGGAGAGAAGTCAATGCAAACTCTTTGATGTAAACACCTTCTTTTAACTGTTAAGGGTTAATGCCACAGGGTCAAGGTTAGGCTTGCACGGATCGGGAGGACCTTAGGAACGTACCTGAGGTCGAATTGTGCTTCTCACCCTAACAGTTCTCTCACTGTCACCCAAAACAAATTACATTTAGGGCTAGGCTTAATTTTGGGCCTACTTTTTCCCATGGTCACTGCGCTTAGACCGAGCGAGCTACGGTCAAGCGGGATATCTCGTTGAACTCGGCACAGCCTAGGGATTATGGTAATGCCATTGCCTGCTCTCTGTGTCTTTAAGCACCTCACTTTTTCACTCCATCCTTGCTGTGTGTGTGTGTGAGAGCTTTTCTTTGACATCTGTTGGGAGAAATGACTGATTTACAGTTCATGAGGGTTATCTATTCACACATATGAAGTTTAGGAAGGATGTGACTTTTTTAACCCTTCAAAACAGACAGTGTGACCCAATTAAAGGCACTTCCGGTTGGCACAGGAAGCTATAAGTAAACACATGTCTTGATTCCCATAGCCACTTACAGAATCCTGAGTTTTAAGTCTTTAAGTTAAGAATTGACTGATCTACACAGGGTTGAATGCACTATGTCTATCAAACTGCAGGCGGTGTATGGATCAACACTGAAAAGGTGTTTTCAACCACTTCCGGTTGCTTCAGGAAGCTTAGAATTGGCACAGGTAGACCTCATAGTGGTCTGATGGACTGTCATAGACGACAGGTTCATAAGGCATTCATAACCCGCATAGGGTTCAGGTTGAATTTAGAGGTGCAGGCAATGTATTCCTATGGGGAGAGAAGTCAATGCAAACTGTTTGATGTAAACACCTTCTTTTAACTATTAAGGTTTAATGCCACACAGTCCAGGTTAGGCTTGCACGGATCGGGAGGACCTTAGGAACGTACCTGAGGTCGAATTGTGCTTCTCACCTGAACGGTTCTCTCACTGTCACCCAATAGCAAATGACATTGAGGGCCAGCCTTCATTTTGGGCCTACTTTTCTAATGGTCGCTGTGCTTAGACCGAGCGAGCTACGGTCAAGCGGGGCATCTTGTTGAACTCGGCACGGCCTAGAGAATATGTAAATGCCATTGTAGGCTTTGTGTGTCTTTAAGCACCGCACTTTGTCACTCCATCCTTGCTGTGTGTGTGTTTCTGTGTGTGTGTGTGTGTGAGAGAGAGCTTTTCTTTGACATCTGTTGGGAGAAATGACTGACTTACAGTTTATGGGGGTTGCTTAATCACACATATGAAGTTTTGAAAAGATCTGACCTTTTTAACCCTTGGAAACTGCCACTGTGACACCATTTAAGGTACTTCCGGTTGGCACAGGAAGCTATAAATAAACTCATATCCTGATTGGGGTATGCCTTTACAGAATTCTGAGTTTTAAGTCTTTACGTTAAGAACTGAGTTATTTACGGAGGGTTTAGTGAGTGTGTGTTATTTCAGAAAATCATAGAAAATCACAGAAATCTCGCAGAGCTCCGCAGCACACTTTAAAAAGATTCGTAAGAACACCCTGCAACTGGATCTGAAACCGTTGAAAAAAAAACAACTATCCATGAACATCACCAATCTGTCGTTGTACGATTTCTCTTAAATGACGATAGATAAATGGCTGGTTCTTTTTTTATTGACACCGGAGGCTCCTCGACTTTGACGTGAAGTGGAAAAATAATTTCTCTATTTTCATTTTGGACCTTTAATCCCAGATAAATGGCCATAACTCAAAAACAGTTGAGGCCTAGACACCATCTTGTTTGGGGCCAACTGGCTCTACTTCCCCTTAATATAATAAATATAATAATAATAATATATGCCATTTAGCAGACGCTTTTATCCAAAGCGACTTACAGTCATGTGTGCATACATTCTACGATAACAACATTAGACCATTAGACCATAGCAACATTAGACCATAACAACATTAGACCATTAGACCATAACAGCATTAGACCATTAGATCATAACAACATTAGATCATAACAACATTAGATCATAACAACATTAGATCATAACAACATTAGACCATTAGACCATAACAACATTAGACCATAACAACATTAGACCATAACAACATTAGACCATTAGATCATAACAACATTAGACCATTAGACCATAACAACATTAGACAATTAGATCATAACAACATTAGATCGTAACAACATTAGATCATAACAGCATTAGACCATTAGATCATAACAGCATTAGACCATTAGACCATAACAACATTAGACCATAACAACATTAGACCATAACAACATTAGACCATAACAACATTAGACCATTAGACCATAACAACATTAGACCATAACAACATTAGACCATTAGACCATAACAACATTAGATCATAACAACATTAGACCATAACAACATTAGACCATAACAACATTAGACCATAACAACATTAGACCATAACAACATTAGACCATTAGACCATAACACCATTAGACCATTAGACCATAACAACATTAGACCATTAGACCATAACAACATTAGACCATTAGATCATAACAACATTAGACCATAACAACATTAGACCATTAGACCATAACAACATTAGAACATAACAACATTAGACCATAACAACATTAGACCATAACAACATTAGACCATTAGACCATAACAACATTAGACCATTAGATCATAACAACATTAGACCATAACAACATTAGACCATTAGACCATAACAACATTAGACCATTAGACCATAACAACATTAGACCATTAGACCATAACAACATTAGACCATTAGACCATAACAACATTAGACCATTAGATCATAACAACATTAGACCATAACAACATTAGACCATTAGACCATAACAACATTAGACCATTAGACCATAACAACATTAGAACATAACAACATTAGAACATAACAACATTAGACCATAACAACATTATAATAGTTGTGTTCAAATATTGATACAACATGATTCTTCTACAAAGTCCTCCAATTAATGTAAATTTCCATGGAATTTGAAGCCTTTTCTATAAAGGCACAGATGGGATTTGAACCCATGGTCTTCGGTTTACGAGACCGACGCCTTACCACTTGGCCACCATGACACTCTATACTGCCACCATGACACTCTATACTGATATATATATATATATATATATATATATATATATATATATATATCAACATTCTGGAAAGTAGTAGTTGTGCAAATGTGAATTTGGCACACAAACTCAGTGGAGAAAGGACCTCATACATATATAGCATGCACTCCCCTCTGAGCTTCCATCCCATTTAATTTGCAGATAAAACGCAATATCAATACACTGTACTTTATATATACACCACTCCATTGAAACTACAATGAAATGATAGCAGCAATTCTTAAAACAGGTACGGACAGGGATTGAAAACATGAACTTCAGCTTTTGAAAATGATGCCATAAAATTTGGCAACCATGCCACTTCTGTTCTATAAATGTACTAACAGGGATTGAACGCATGTTCTTCAGATTAAAAAAACAAATTATTTAGCACATCTCTGTTTCCTGCTTAGAATTTCAACATTCTGGAAAGTAGAAGTTGGGTCTTTGCAAAAAAACATGGAGAAGCTGGGGATTGAACCCAGGACCTCATACATGCAAAGCATGCACTCTACCACTGAGCTACACCCCCTTTCTGGGAAAGAAAAAATTGTTTCTTATTTTCTTAAATTTCTACATTATTATTGCAGGTAAGCCAGTTAAGAACAAGTTCTCATACACAACTGCGACCTGGCCAAGGTAAAGCAAAGCAGTGTAATTCATTTGCAGTCTGGACGTGGAGGGGTGAACATCTCCTGCTCTGACTGCAGCTGGAAGGGACTGCTGCGAGAGGACTAGGCCGCCTGTGATTGCCTTGATAAGGCGGAGCTTTACCTAGTATAGACTTACAGATGACCTGGAGCCAGTGGTTCTGGCGACGAGTTACACATGGAACAAACTAGCTCACAGTCAATAACAAAATAGAAGGGATTTTAAAAAAAGGCAATAAATATGCCATAGTACTGAAGTAGTCCCAATTTAGCAAATGAACACTGGAGTGATAGATGAGCAGATGATGATGTGCAAGTAGAAATACTGGTGTGCAAAAGTGCAGAAAGTAAATAAAAACAATTTGGCGATGAGGTAGGTAGATTGGGTGGGCTATTTACAGATGGGCATCTCCTGCTCTGACTGCAGCTGGAAGGGACTGCTGCGCAAGGACTAGGCCGCCTGTGATTGCCTTGATAAGGTGGAGCTTTACCTAGTATAGACTTACAGATGACCTGGAGCCAGTGGTTCTGGCGACGAATATGTAGCGAGGGCCAGCCGACTAGAGCATACAGGTCGCAGTGGCCATATCAAGACAATTGACCTTTTCTTTACACTGTTGTGATGAAAGTACATTTCCATAATATCAGTTATCTACCATAAACGTCGAACAGGGATTGAACCCATGTGCTTCAGTTAACAAAAACAGATGGCTTTGCGCATCTATTTCATTCTTAGAATGTCAACATTGTGCAAAGTGGGAGTTGTGCAAAAGCTAATTTAACAAGTGAATACTCTCAAAAGACAAGTTGGGGAATTGTTATGCAGGTGAATGAGGACCCAAAAGCGACTTAACAGAAACAGAGTTTATTCCAGTCTTAACAGAAAACGACTAATCCTGAAATCTTTCACAGGTAATGTCCAAACAGGAATAACAGAAATCCTCTAGTCTGTAGAGGGGAACAACAGGAGAAGCGGCCACAGACTGCAGGTCGCTTCGGGTTGGCGCAGGCCGTAGCTGATAGAGACACCTGCTCACACGCAGCATCTGATGAAGGCAAAAACATGACAGGACGGAAGCGGAAACAGAGGGAGAAATAGGGACTCTAATCAGAGGGCAAAATAGGGGACAGGTGTGAAAGAGTAAACAAGGTAGTTAGGAGAATGAGGAACAGCTGGGAGCAGGAACGGAACAATAGAGAGAGAGAGAGAGAGAGAGAGAGAGAGAGAGAGAGAGAGAGAGAGAGAGAGAGAGAGAGAGAGAGAGAGAGAGAGAGAGAGAAACCTATTAAGACCAACAGGGGGAAACAAATAGAAGAGAAAGCACAGGGACAAGACATGACAATATATGACAAAACATGACAGTACCCCCCCACTCACCGAGCGCCTCCTGGCGCACTCGAGGAGAAACCCTGGCGGCAACGGAGGAAATCATTGATCAACGAACGGTCCAGCACGTCCCGAGAAAGAACCCAACTCCTCTCCCCAGGACCGTAACGGGAAACGATGAAGAGGGAATCTAGGGCAATAACTCTTATAAAAATGAGACACGGGTAGAGAACTGTAAGCGTTAGAGCAATCAGGACCAAACAGGCCAGGAGAGTAACAACTAGGGACAGACTGAGACACAGCAAGGCTAAGACCAGGAACAGGAGAGAGGCGGTGGCTGTGGACAGACTGAGACACAGCAAGTGCAGGAACAGGACCAGGAGAGATGCGGTGGCTGGGGACAGACTGAGACACAGCAAGGGCAGGAGAGATGCGGTGGCTGGGGACAGACTGAGACCCAGCAAGGCCAGGAGCAGAAGCAGGAAGAAAGTTACCGGACTTAGTCTGTGCGCAGTCCGAACAAGCAGCCACGAAACGGCGCGTGTCACGCTCCTGAGTAGGCCACCAAAAACGCTGGCGAATAGAAGCAAGCGTACCCCGAAAGCCGGGTGGCCAGCTAACTGGGCAGAGTGAGCCCACTGAAGAACGGCCAGACGAGTAGAAACGGGAACGAAAAGAAGGTTACTAGGACAAGCGCGCGGTGACGGAGTGTGAGTGAGTGCTTGCTTTACCTGTCTCTCAATTCCCAGACATTCAACCCGACAACACGCCCCTCAGGGAGAATTCCCTCGGGGTCGGTAGAGGCTACAGAAGAACTGAAGAGACGGGATAAAGCATCAGTCTTGGTGTTCTTAGTGCCCGGACGATAAGAAATAACGAACTCGAAATGAGCGAAATACAGCGCCCAACGAGCCTGACGCGCATTAAGTCGTTTGGCAGAACGGATGTACTCAAGGTTCTTATGGTCAGTCCAAACGACAAAAGGAACGGTCGCCCCCTCCAACCACTGTCGCCATTCGCCTAGGGCTAAACGGATGGCGAGCAGTTCGCGGTTAGCCACATCATAGTTACGTTCCGACGGCGACAGGCGATGAGAAAAATACGCGC
>NC_060190.1:69988715-70123192 GCF_021184085.1 Oncorhynchus gorbuscha | reverse complement strand
GAGAGCATCCTGGCAGGCTGTATCACCGCCTGGTACGGCAACTGCTCCGCCCACAACCATAAGGCTCTCCAGAGGGTAGTGAGGTCTGCACAACGCATCACCGGGGGCAAACTACCTGCCCTCCAGGACACCTACACCACCCGATGTTACAGGAAGGCCATAAAGATCATCAAGGACAACAACCACCCGAGCCACTGCCTGTTCACCCCGCTATCATCCAGAAGGCGAGATCAGTACAGGTGCATCAAAGCTGGGACCGAGAGACTGAAAAACAGCTTCTATCTCAAGGCCATCAGACTGTTAAACAGCCACCACTAACATTGAGTGGCTGCTGCCAACACACTGACTCAACTCCAGCCACTTTAATAATGGGAATTGATGGGAAATGATGTAAAATATATCACTAGCCACTTTAAACAATGCTACCTAATATAATGTTTACATACCCTACATTATTCATCTCTTATGTATACGTTTATACTGTACTCTATATCATCTACTGCATCCTTATGTAATACATGTATCACAAGCCACTTTAAATATGCCACTTTGTTTACATACTCATCTCATATGTATATACTGTACTCGATACCATCTACTGTATCTTGCCTATGCTGCTCTGTACCATCACTCATTCATATATCTTTATGTACATATTCTTTATCCCCTTACACTGTGTATAAGACAGTAGTTTTGGAATTGTTAGATTACTTGTTGGTTATTACTGCATTGTCGGAACTAGAAGCACAAGCATTTCGCTACACTCACATTAACATCTGCTAACCATGTGTATGTGACAAATCAAATTTGATTTGATTTGATTTGATAACTAACAAAGATGTATTGACAGGGGAGATCATCGTGAGGGCTGCCTGTCACAGGTCCATGAGGAAGAGGGAAAGGTTATAGATAGCTACTAGCAAACCTTAGAACATCTTCTGTGAGATACTGTCATCATGGTGTGTTGGAGACAGTGTCAACATTTAATCTTAACAATAGATAGATATTAATGATGAGTCCCAATCCCAATTTAGAATTGCCCACTTAACAGGTTATTTGGTAAAGATCTGTTTATGCAGTGTTTGGTAGTTTTGTTACTGAAACACAATGTATTCCTGTATAGTTAAATGTGCTCCTAGTTAAGAAAACTAGACACTACTATGTTTTTATTGTTATTTATGTGCCGCATCATTCTTGTTTCTCACTCCAGTCTTTCATAACACTTATCTTCACTTCACAGATGGTGTTAAAGCTCTCCGTACCAGTGACGGTGGTCCAAAGCCACTGCTCCTGTGTTGCAGGAAGTGCTATGTGCAATCATCTGGTGGCCCTTCTTTACCAGACAGCGCACTACTCTCAACTAAACATTCCTGCTGCACCACCAGTTCACAGCTGCACAGACACAGAACAGTGTTGGCACAAGCCATGAACACTTGTGAGTCTATCAATATCCGTAAAAAATGCACCTGAAAAGTATTCTGCCTATGTAATAGTAAATCCTTGTTAATTAGGGTGTGAAGCCAGGTCCGGTTGATGGGATAGAGTTCTGTAAACCTACTAACTCGTGTGCTGATGGAATAAGGTAAATTGGAGGTTCCTAGAAAGGAAAGGTTTTAGAAAAAAAAATTATTGTGATTTTTTGTTTCCAGATGATAAGTGATAAATGTATAGGACAAAGACTGGGGGGAAATATATAATAATCTATAAATCTGTATATTTTAATCCATTTTATTTGAACTTTCAGGTTTGTGCTGTTTCTGGACAAGTTACATGAGTCTTTGTCATAGTAATCTCTCCAACCTGATTTTAAGGTTTTAAAATGGGTTGGCGCCCTCCCTTGGGTTGTGCCTTGGCGGAGATCTTTGTGGCCTATACTCAGCCTTGTCCCGGGATGGTAAGTTGGTGGTTGAAGAGTGTGGTGTGGGGGCTGTGCTTTGGCAAAGTGGGTGGGGTTATATCCTTCCTGATTGGCCCTGTCCGGGGCTATCATCAGCCTCCAGTATTTATGCTGCAGTAGTTTATGTGTCGGGGGGCTAGGGTCAGTTTAGTATACCTGGAGTACTTCTCCTGTCCTATCCGGTGTCCTGTGTGAATTTAAGTATGCTCTCTCTAATTATCTCTTTCTCTCTTTCTTTCTCTCTCTCTCTGAGGACCTGAGCCCTAGGACCATGTCTCAGGACTACCTGGCATGATGACTCCTTGCTGTCCCCAGTCCACCTGGCTGTGCTGCTGCTCCAGTTTCAACTGTTCTGCCTGCGGCTACGGAACCCTGACCTGTTCACCGGACGTACTACCTGTCCCAGACCTGCTGTTTTCAAGTCTCTAGAGACAGCAGGAGCGTTAGAGATACTCTTAATGATCGGCTATGAAAAGCCAACTGACATTTACTCCTGAGGTGCTGAATTGCTGCACCCTTGACAACTACTGTGATTATTATTATTTGACCATGCTGGTCATTTATGAACATTTGAACATCTTGGTCATGTTCTGTTATAATCTCCACCCGGCACAGCCAGAAGAGGACTGGCCACCCCTCATAGCCTGGTTCCTCTCTAGGTTTCTTCCTAGGTTTTGGCCTTTCTATGGAGTTTTTCCTATCCACCATGCTTCTACACCTGCATTGCTTGCTGTTTGCGGTTTTGGGCTGGGTTTCTGTAAAGCACTTTGAGATATCAGCTGATGTAAGAAGGGCTATATAAATACATTTGATTTGATTTGAAAATGTTTTACAGAAGTTCTCTCTACAAAGCACTCAATGGATACATGCCTGGTATGCAGACCAAGAGATAAAGAGGGGGCTAGCGGATGTACAGGAGTACTGCACACTGAAGAATGTTAACTTCTTTCCGTGTGGCTTCGTAGTGCAGCCAGATTCCCCGTGGTTAGGATCCTCTCCAGATGGCATCACATTTGATCCCAGTGTGCGACCTCACTTTGGACTCTCAGAGGTCAAGTACCCAAATGTACCAAGTTATGTTCACCTGAAGATACAGAATGGAGAGCTGAAGTCTTTACCTAAAGATACAGAATGGATAGCTGAAGTCTTTACCTGAAGATACAGAATGTAGAGCTGATGTCCTTATCTGAGGATACAGAATGGAGAGCTGATATCCTTATCTGAGGATACAGAATGGAGAACTGATGTCCTTACCTGAAGATACAGAATGGAGAGCTGAAGTCCTTACCTGAAGATACAGAATGGAGAGCTGAAGTCTTTACCTGAAGATACAGAATGGAGAGCTGAAGTCCTTACCTGAAGATACAGAATGGAGATGTTGAAGAGATCTAATGCTTACTACTGGCAGGTACAAGGTCAAATCCTTCTCACAGGTATGGGAGAAATTATGTACATATATGGAAGATCATAAATAATGTAACACAAAAGAAAGATACACTTATAGAGTACATTTACCATTCTGGTAAAAGGCATTGTCTATTGTATAGGACAGGAAGCGAGAGTAAGGCCATGAGAGTATGGGACAGCTGGAAACACTAAAAATGGAGACACATAGATGCCTAGAATAGCTGGACATACAAAGGTCAGAGGGATATACAAAGGAGGGGGTCAGCCAAATGACCAACTGATGGATTATAGACATAGTTCACATATTCTTAGGACATAGAGATGCTGAAGGAATGACAGGGGAGACTCATAGACTGCTGATCCAAGATAAAGAATGCATTAAGCTAAATGCAGAAACAAAGCAAGCCTAGAAAATAGAGGAATGTATAGTATTTTTAGTATAGCCGAGCACGCTAAAAACAGAGGAGACACATAGTCTGCTGACCTTAGATAACACACATACAGAAGAAAGCATTGAGCTGAGTGCAGGGGCAAAGCAAGGGTCTTGTCATCATTATAATCTGAAGGAAAGCAGATATGGGCGTTATTGGGCTGAACAAGCAGGACGCACGGATTGGGATGTAACTTCATTTGCATGTAGGATGAACTCATATGTTGTGTGTGTGTGTATAAAATCAGAGCGAGTGCTCTGAAAAAGTGTGTGTTCCGCGGACCACTCCGGCTTGCGATACTGTTGTATTAAAAGTCTATTTGATTTTCACAAAGTTTTTGATTGCGTCATATTTGAACCGATTTTCCACCACACAGGTTGTAGCTGGTGTGACTTTATCATCTGTGCACAGGAGCACATCCTAGTTGAAAGGATATCTCAAGATCTACAGGTTTCAAAAACTATAAGAGAGAAGGTTGACCACTTATTTTTACCATTACTTGCAGAAGTTTTTATCTCGCACCTGAATGGATCCCCTGCATGGGTGTCAAGTTTAGTGGTATCATGAAAAATAAGTATTGATGTTCTTGTGAAGAAAACTACAGTGGAATAGATTTGTTTAAAACAAATATTTCAGAAAATGTTCAACAGTTCAGTTAATCAATTACACATCTCTAACATTGTATTCAATCTTGCATTCTGGATATTCTGTGTTTACTTGATATCTTTCCCTCCCCCAACTCCTTGCCTAATTACAGCCAATACAAGCTCCACACACATTATTGATACATGTCATATATAAACAAATTATTATTTTTCTGCTAGTAAATAAACACATGTACATTTACACTGGCTTGGCCCATGCACTGACCAAAGGTCCATTTTGATAGTTGACCAACAAGCATGCCACTACAAATAATTGGTTGATGCTGCCTGAGATTGTTAGGGGATGACTGTGTCAAACAGCTTGTGTTCCTTTACTCAGCGGATCATTCTTTCAACAAGCACTCTCAGCCTGGCAATGGATTGGGTCTCCCTAACCTCGTGCGCTGGCATCTGTGTGCGTCTTGACAGAAAGGCTGGCCGGTAGACCTTGCACGGAACAATGTCATCTACGAGAAAGCCCTCATCCACCACAATGGCCATGTCAGTTGAGTAAGGAAATAATTCCAGACTACTTGAAGATCTCCTTGTCACTCACAGATCCAGCATACAATGATGACACGAGACGATTGGTGGATGCTGAACCGATGGGCCAAACCCTTCGGCTTCAGACCCAGCGACAGATGAGTCAAAAACAAGAAGAAATTGTTGATTGATGGCCGTGTCTGAACATAAAGAAAACTGTTTTAGTACAATATATTGTCCATAACACAAAAAGTAAATAATGTTTAACAATTACAGTAAGATCAAATAATATTCTATAAGTACTGTATTTAATGAAGTTGTCCCTTACTGGTTTTATTCGAGTAACACTTGTTTCAGATGGATTGGTGCTTGTGACTCTTATAAACCTGGTCTCTGCTGACCGCTCAATCAAGTGCCAGAAGGCCATCAGGTGGGTGTAGCTTGCAAAACCTAAAGACAGACCCAGACTATATGAATACCAAAAAAGCTCATTACTATTATTGCCCATCTTCTCTAAGCATCAAGTAGCACTAGACATGATTTAGCTGCTATTGTAGCTGTTGTCACGACGTACTGCCACCAACCACCTTTTTCTGAGCTCTACATCGACCGGGAAACTACGGAAGCTCACAATACCATTACCTTTTGAAGAAGCTGAACACAGAGGCACTGAACAATGTTCATTAGCACCTCCTTCACAGTGCACTCAGGTGGGACGTCCGCTGAAGGCCCATTATGCTAACCAGCTAGGCCTGCTAGCTACCTAGAGCTACTTGGAACCCTACTAATTCCACAACTGGTCTATCGACGTCACCGCACGAAGAGGCAAAAACAGACCTCCCCCATCGTGACGTCCCCAAAAGGCTAACTTTCTAGCCCCTGCTATCTGCATGCTTGCTAACCCGGTCTGCTAACTGCTAACTTGCCGGGCCCAGTCTGCTAACTGCTAGCTTGCCTGCCCGGTCTGCTAACTGCTAGCCCTTGCTAACTGCTTGCTTGCTAACCCGGTCTGCTAACTGCTAGCCCCTGCTAACTGCTTGTTAACCCGGCCTGCTAACTGCTAGCTTGCCCCGGTCTACTAACTGCTAGCTTACCTGCCCGGTCTGTAACTGCTAGCCCATGCTAACTGCTTGCTTGCTTGCTAACCCAGCCTGCTAACTACTAGCTTGCCCCGGTCTACTAGCTGCTAGCTTGTTAGCATCAGCCTGCTAACTGTCTGAATCGCTGTGTCCCCAGCCAGCCCAACCACTCACTGGACCCATATGTTCACTTGGCTACGCATGCCTCTCTAATATCAATATGCCTTGCCCATTACTGTCCTGGTTAGTGATTACTGTCTTATTTCACTGTAGAGCCTCTAGCCCTGCTCAATATGCCTTAGCCAACCATGTTGTTCCACCTCCTACATATGCGATGACATCACCTGGTTTAAACATCTCTAGAGACTATATCTCTCTCTTCATTACTCAATGCCTAGGTTTACCTCCAATGTACTCACATCCTACCTTACCTTTGTCTGTACACTATGCCTTGAATCTATGCTATCGTGCCCAGAAACCTGCTCCTTTTACTCTCTGTTCTGAAAGTGCTAGACGGCCAGTTCATATAGTCTTTAGCCTTAACCTTATCCTACTTCTCCTCTGTTCCTCTGGTGATGTGGAGGTTAATCCAGGTCCTGCAGTGCCAAGCTCCACTCCCACCACCCCAGGTGCTCTCATTTGTTGCCGTCTGTTAACGTAAAAGACTTGGTTTCATGCATGTTAACATTAGAAGCCTACTCCCTAAGTTTGTTTTACTCACTGCTTTAGCACACTCTGCCAACCCAGATGTCTTAGCCGTGTCTGAATCCTGGCTTAGGAAAACCACCAAAAACCCTGAAATCTCCATTGCTAACTATAACGTTATCCGCCAAGATAGAACTGCCAAAGGGGGCGGTGTTGCAATCTACTGCAAAGATAGTAATACAGAACTCTGCAAGCTATCTAAGTCTGTACCCAAACAATTTGAGCTTCTACTTCTAAAAATTCACCTTTCCAGAAACAAGTCTCTCACTGTTGCCGCTTGCTATAGACCTCCCTCTGCCCCTAGCTGTGCCCTCGATACCATATGTGTATTGATTTCCCCCCATCTATCTTCTGAACTCGTGCTACAAGGTGACCTAAACTGGGATTGTAGAAACATGTTTTTAGAAACAGCAAAGTTATTGAGAATGAAATACATAAATATCTCATTTACATAAGTATTCACACCCCTGTGTTACAATCACCTTTGGCAGCAATAACAGCTGTGTGTCATGCCCTGACCTTAGAGAGCCATTTTATTTCTCTATTTGGTTAGGTCATTGTGTGATGTGGGGTGGGCATTCTATTTTTGTTTTCTAGGGAAGTCTCTGTCAGGCAGCTACCTGGTGGATAACGGTACACCGCAGGGGAGCGTGATTAGTTCTCTGTTGTTCTCAATCATGATCAATGATGTTTACTCTCAGGCATGGGCGGATATTGGGAGGTCGTTATTTGCAGATGATGGGGCCTTATGGAAGAGGGGAAGAAAAGTGCCATAATTAGGAAGGTACAGGAAGCAATTTGAGGTAAAGCACTAGGCAAACCTCTCTGGGATGTTCCGCTAGCGGGACACCTGTCGACAATTTCCGGTGAAATTGGAGGGCACGTAATTCAAACATCATTGAAATCATTACAATTATGGATATTAAACATTTTGGCACATACAAATCAAATCAAATTCGATTTGAATGTATTAAAATTATGGATAAATTAAAATTATGGATATCCCACAAAGTCGGTTTTGTTGGCGCCATCGATTTGAGTAATCCAATCGTTCAACATCGAGACAAAGGAATCCAAAAAGCTACCACTAAACTTTGTTAAAACAAGTCAAATTACATTTCTATTTCATCCTCAGGTATGCTAGAATGTAATTAAACTATAATATTTAATACGGAAAGAAGTATGTTCAATAGAAAAGTACAATTATCAGACGTGCGTCCTCTTCATCTCACGCGCACAGACTAATTTCCAGCTATGACTCCCAGTGCCAAAAGTCTTCCTCATTTGGGAAGAAACAAGCCTGAAACCTTGAACAAAGACTGTTGACATCTAGAGGAAGCCATAGGAATTGCAATCTGGGAGCCGGATTTAACATTGACCCTATACGTTCTAAGGGAAGAGCATGGGATCTCAAAAAAAATACAGTTGGGTTTTCTTTGGATTTTCTCCTAGCATATCCGTTGTGTTATAGTCTCATACATTTCTACAAACTTCAAACAAAAAGTGTTTTCTATCCAATGCTACCAATTATATGCACATCCTGGCTTCTGGCTATTATTCTGGCTATTATTATTATTATTATTATTATTATTCTGGGCCTGAGTAACAGGCAATTTACTTTAGGCAAGTCAGTCAGACAGGCAGTGGGGAAAATAGGAGCCTGAAGTGTGGGGATTCAGGTTCTCTATAGAGAACTCAGACAGTGTTCTTTCTTTACCAGGAGGAAGATGGGAGATGAGGTATGCTTGATGTTATATGGGAGAAACTTGGTGAGGGTAGGAGGCTTCAGGTTCCTTGGGATATTCTTTGACACTAAACTGACCTGAGCAGAACACATTGAGAGTGTGGTGGTAATGTGTAAGAAGGTGCTAAATGTGATGCGCTGTCTGATGGGGAAGGAGTGGGGGTGCTGGGTATTCGTCATTGATGACCATGTATGTTGCATTGTTCTAATCTGTAATAGACTATGACAGTATAGGGTATGGTTCAGCAGATCAGACTTCGTTAGAAAGAGGGGCAAGAACTCAGAATATGTAGTGGGGCGTTTCGGGCCTCCCCAGTGGCTGCACTACAGGTGGAGATGGGGGATATGCCATTGCAGATTAGGAGACAGCAGCTGACAAAAAAATATTGGGTCAACCTACAGGAACATAGGGTGTCTCATCCTGCGAAAGGGATTTTACAGGCATGCTGGGAACATGAGGAAAGACAGAAGCTTTGGGTGGGTGGGTAATACCCAGGCGAAGGAGATGGCACTGTATGGAAGGAAGTTTAGTCCAATGGTAGCTATTCCTTTAAATCCACCACGGCTACTCCCCCCTCCAGTAGTTGATCTAGAAGTGTTGGAGAGACTAGCTGGCCATACTGTTGGCCTTGCAGTGTGTGTAGTAAGTCGTTAGTAGTAGCTATTTGCTCTGATTCATGTGCAGTGTTGATGAGTCTCCAGTCCTTTAGCTCACGTAGCAGACAAGACCTGCTTTATGAGGTGTTACAAACCCATGGCAGGATTAGACAGATGGGTATACAGATAGGATTTACTTGGGTCCCAGCTAATGTGGGGGTGGAGGGGAACAAAACAGTTGATGTACTGGTTAAACAAGCACTTGGTAGTGGGGATGTTGATGTTGTAGTTTCAATGAGCAAGGCAGAGGCAAAAAGCCTGATATGGACAGTGATGGTGCAGAGATGGCAGGAGCATTGGAATAGAGATACAGGGCAGACATTTATTTCAAGTACAAAGGAAAGTCAGGGGGGGGGGGTGGCAGGACGGGACCTAAGAGAGGAGGCTATGTTTTACAAGATTAAGGGTGGGACACAGCCGGTTGAATAAGAACTTAAATGTGAAAGGAACGCATCCAACAGGAAAGTGTGATTATTGCCAGGAAACAGAGACCATGGAGCATGTATTGCCACAGTGGGCAGTATCAGAGAGAAAGAGGTTGAGGTCTAGCATGAAGGGGATATAGGACATTTTAAAGAGTATATTGAGGAGAATATCATTGATAGTTATATTTTAAGTGCAACGGGCTGGTAGGTAAAATTTCGTTTCTCCCCGTCTTTGGCCCACACAGTACAGTAGGTGGCGGTAATGCACCATAACTTTGGATGCCAACCGCCGATAAACCTCACCGAAGAAGAATGGAGTCTTTCCGACTATTGTGTGAGGAGGCTTTTATTTAGAAAATTTGCGAAATTCTGTGACCCGGAAGTATTTTTTTTGTTGCTAACGAGACACTTATCTGAGGTCGTCTGCTCGTCTTTCACGCTACTGAAAATGTCCAAACTACAGGTGTTGAATGCGTTTCTTACTCAGAAATTAACGGCGGTGGCTGTGGAGATATTTGGGGCAGTGGAGA
Organism: Oncorhynchus gorbuscha; assembly: GCF_021184085.1. NCBI lineage: Eukaryota > Metazoa > Chordata > Actinopteri > Salmoniformes > Salmonidae > Oncorhynchus > Oncorhynchus gorbuscha. Next base: position 70,113,190 of record NC_060190.1, on the reverse strand, counting down.
AAATTATAACAGTGTACGAGGAAGAAATGTCCCGCTCAAATGAGGAGAGCAAACGACTACAAAGACTACTGGATTCGGTTTACAAACCAGAGATAAGATTACATGAAACAGGTTTGTAGCTAACAGGCTTGACTGACTGGGGAGGGTCAAGTATTTTTTAAATCTAGTCCAGGGGAGGGTCAAGTCATTTGCAATAAAGAAGTGTCGATATTTATAAGTGTTATATAATTATTTGCTTTATTAGCCTATACACCGAGTGTACAAAACATTAAGGGTAGTCTTTAATGTCTTTCCGTGACATAGACTGACCAGGTGAAAGCTCTGATAACTTATTGATGTAATTTGTTAAATCCACTTAAGTCGGTGTAGATGAAGGGGGGGAGACCGGTTAAATAAGGATGTTTAAGCCTTGAGGCAATTGGTGAATGGTCAAGACAAAATATTTAAGTGCAAAAAGAAATGCAACAATGAACGAGTATGGTAGTAACTGCCAGGCGTACTGGTTTGTGTCAAGAACTGTAACGCTGCTGGGTTTTTCACGCTCGACAGTTTCCAGTGTATCAAGAATGGTCCACCACCCTAAGGACATCCAGCCAAATTGACACAACTGTGGGAGGCATTGGCGTCAACAGGAGCTAGCATCCCTGTGGAAATTTTTTGACACCGTGTAGAGTCCATACTCCGACGAATTGAGACTGTTATGATGGCTAAAGGGGAGGTGAAACCCAATATTAGGAAGGTGCCCTTAATGTTTTGTACATCGATGCTGCCCCTCGTGATTCTCTGCTGGTGCGCCAAATCAAGTGCGCCTCCAAGCTATTTAGCGTGGTTTCAATCAAATGATCCATAACCTATAGGCTACAAAGTGCATGCACGGATAAGCGCAGAGTTATATTTGTTAGAGCTGCTGGGGTCATGTAAATAAAACTAGGCTGCATGAATAGTCCAACCCTGAGCCCCAGACTGCTCAGCTAATCAAAAACGTTTTTGTGTGCTGCTTAACCATTGACTGTGTTGCTGCTTAACCATTGACTGTGTTGCTGCTTAACATTTACATTTAAGTCATTTAGCAGACGCTCTTATCCAGAGCGACTTACAATTGACTGTTGCTGCTTAACCATTGACTGTTGCTGCTTAACCATTGACTGTTGCTGCTTAACCATTGACTGTGCTGCGTACGTGGCAGATAAGGAGGCGAGTCAAAGGTTTCTAATGTAAATGTATATTTTATTTTCTTGCTCGTGGACTAGACTATAGCCTATATTATGTTAAGTTTGAGAAGGAGAGCGTGAAGATGAGGATGAACAGAGGTCAACTTTGATAGCTTGCTACTACTATAATAGATTTAATTAAAACCAATGTTTCTTGCCCATGATGTATTTAGTTATTGACTTCACAATAGGCCAGATGCTAGTAACTTAATGCAGCAGCTGTGGAAATAGACAGCTCCTGGTGCTGAAAGTAGGCATAATTAATTTCAACAGTCTTCATTTGAATTAGACTGAACAAGAGGGCTTTGTTGGAGCCTATTTCTTCCAATTTAAGAATTGAGGTAGGCCTACCTTTTTGACGGATTAAATTGGGCTACAGGCTGCTATATCCATTGATTTGTCAGTCAATTTTTCCACCCACCATGCACACTTTAAATAGCCTACCTTCATGTCAGTGAAGGGCTGTTAAAGCCAAGACTCTACTTGAGGTGTATGAGAGGGTATGCCACAGGCATACCTTTTTATTAAAGAAAATGCACCCAAAATCACAGGCCTACCCCTTGTTAGCTTAACATTTTGAATAAAATAAAATGGATCCGATTATATAAAGTAATCTATAACAGCGCTTTGGTGCACAATGCTTTTATGCTAGAACCAAGCTGTAAAATACCCTGGAAAGACGTGACTCCGATGCATATGGGGATATCATTGTTTTGTTTCTTTGACATTCAAAGGCTGATTTTGCTTGACAAGTAAAGTCATTCTGTCATTATCAATTCATTAAGATGTTTACTTTCTGTACAATAGATGTTTCAACCCAGACAGCTTTTAGGGAAGCACTTGTGACCTTCTCTCATTGGGTTGAGCCATGGAAGAAGTGTAGCCAGCAGTTAATCTTAAATGTGTCTGCATCAGTAGGTCTACTCTGTCTGGGGTGGAAGGGTAGGTCTACCATGCACAGATTCCTATTATTTGCAAACAGGGACAGTTTCGTTGCAAACAAGACACACTGATTTGGCATTTGAGAAGTATGATAAGTTAAACACAGGCCTGTGTCTCTGTCCATTCTTAGCCTCTAATTTTGGTGATTTTTATAGTATTAAAATAAGATTCAGCTAAAGTCAAATTATTTAATGCTCTGTTCTGTCCAAGAAGGGAAGGTAAATAGTAGACATGTTCTCTCCTATCCACTTTATTATTTATTTGGGGTAAAGGGTAGGGTACATTTTTTTCAAGTGTTCAGGCCATGGAGGTTTTAGGTAAAATATTCAACAACAAAAAAATGCAACAGTTAAAGATTTTACTGAGTTCCAGTTCATATTAGGAAATCTGTCAATTAAAATAAATGTATGCCCTAATCTATGCATTTCACATGAGTAGGAATACAGATGTGCATCTGTTGGTCACAGATACTTGTTTTAAGGTAGGGGAGTGGATCAGAAAACCAGTCAATATCTGGTGTGACCACCATTTGCCTCATTCAGCGTGGCATCTCCTTTGCGTAGAGTTGATCAGGCTGTAGATTGTGGCCTATAGAATGGTATCCCACTCCACTTTGATTGCTCAGCAAAATGGCGCCGGAAGAAATGGCAGCAGTTTTACGGGCGCCCAACCAATTGTGCTATTGTGTTTTTTTCGCGTTATTTGTAACTTATTTTGTACATAATGTTTGTGCAACCATATCTTACGGCAAAAAATAGTTTCTGGATATCAGGACAGCGATCACTCACCTCGGATTAGACAGAGGTTTTCTTCAACAAGCAGGAAGCACAGGACATTCTCCAAACACCCGACAGGGCCAACATCCCCACTATTTGCAGGTATAGAGGACACAGAGCAGGATACCTCATGAGGACCCACAGGAGGCGAGTGGGAAAGCTGCCATTACCATCAATATTACTCGCCAACGTGCAATCACTGGACAATAAATTAGACGAGGTACGATCACGAATATCCTACCAACGGGACATCAAAAACTGTAATATCCTATGTTTTACGGGATCATGGCTGAATGACAACCTGGATATTCAGCTAGTGGGATATACGCTGCACCGGCAAGATAGAACACGAGGGGGGTGATCTGTGCATATTTGTAAACAGCTGGTGCACTAAGTCTAAGGAAGTCTCTAGATTTTGCTCGCCTGAAGTAGAGTATATTGTGATAAATTGCGATTTTTGCCGTTCGTTCCAGTCACAGGCAGCAGAGACTACAGATTAGTGTTCAACACCATAGTACCCTCAAAGCTCATCACTAAGCCAAGGATCCTGGGACTAAACACCTCCCTCTGCAACTGGATCCTGGACTTCCTGATGGGCTCCCCCCAGGTGGTGAGGGTAGGTAGCAACAACTGCGCAAAACTGAAAGCACGAAACACTCCTTTTAACCAGGGCAAGGTGACGGGAAACATGACCGAATACAAACAGTGTAGCTATTGCCTCCACAGCAATCAAACAAGCTAATCGTCAGTATAGAGACAAAGTAGAGTCGCAATTCAATGGCTCAGACACAAGCTATGTGGCAGGGTCTACAATCAATCACGGATTACAAAAAGAGAGCCAGCCTTGTCGCGGACGAGGATGTCTTGCTCCCAGACAGACGAAACAACTTCTTTGCTTGCTTTGAGGACAATACAGTGCCACTAACACGGCCCGCTACCAAAACGAGCCGATTCTCCTTCACTGCAGCCAACGTGAGTAAAACATTTAAACGTGTTAACCCTTGCAGGCTCAGACGGCATCCCCGGCCATGTCCTCAGAGCATTCACATACCAGCTGGCTGGTGTGTTTACGGACATATTCAATCAATCCTTATCTCAGTCTGCTGTTCCCACATGCTTCAAGAGGGCCACCATTGTTCCTGTTCCTAATAAAGCTAAGGTAACTGAGCTAAACGACTACCGCCCCCGTAGCACTCACTTCCGTCACCATGAAGTGCTTTGAGAGACTAGTCAAGGACCATATCACCTCCACCCTACCTGACACCCTAGACCCACTCCAATTTGCTTACCGCCCCAATACGTCCACAGACGACGCAACCACACTGAACATTGCCCTAACCAATCTGGACAAGAGGAATACCTATGTGAGAATGCTGTTCGACTACAGCTCAGCATTTAACACCATAGTACCTTCCAAATTCGTCTTCAAGCTCGAGACCCTGGGACTCGACCCCGCCCTGTGCAACTGGGTACTGGACTTCCTGATTGGCCGCCCCCAGGTGGTGAGGGTAGGTAACATCTCCACCCCGCTGATCCTCAACACTGGGGCCCGACAAGGGTGCGTTCTCAGCCCTCTCCTGTACTCCCTGTTCACCCACGACTGCGTGGCCATGCACGCCTCCAACTCAATCATCAAGTTTGCAGACGACACTACAGTGGTAGGCTTGATTACCAACAACGAAAAGACTGTCTACAGGGAGGAGGTGAGGGCCCTTGGATTGTGGTGTCAGGAAAATAACCTCGCACTCAACATCAACAAAACAAAGGAGGTGATCGTGGACTTCAGAAAACAGCAGAGGGAGCACCCCCCTATCCACATCGACGGGACAGTAGTGGAGAGGGTAGTACGTTTTAAGTTCCGCGGCGTACACATCACGGACAAACTGAATTGGTAAACAATGCCACTTAATATAATGTTTACATACCCTACATTACTCATCTCATATGTATATACTGTACTCAATACCATCTACTGCATCTTGCCTATGCCGTTCTGTACCATCACTCATTCATATATCTTTATGTACATGTTCTTCATCCCTTTACACTTGTGTGTGTTTAAGGTAGTTGTTGTGAAATTGTTAAGTTAGATTACTCGTTGGTTATTACTGTATTGTCAGAACTAGAAGCACAAGCATTTCGCTACACTCGCATTAACATCTGCTAACCATGTGTATGTGACAAATAAAATTTGATTTGACAAGAACATTCCTCCCGGCCAAACCCTCCCCTAACCCGGACAGTGCTGGGCCAATTGTGCGCCGCCCCGTAGGTCTCCCGGTTGCGGCAGATCCTGGACTCACATCAGGATCTCTGGTGGTACAGCTAGCATTGTGATGCGATGCCTTAGACCACTGCGCCACTTGGGAGGTGACCGCAACCAAATTGAGTTGGTTGGGATGAGTCAGACTGCAGAGTGAAGGAAAAGCAGCCAACAAGTGCTCAGCATATGTGGGAACTCCTTCAATACTGTTGGAAAAGCATTCCAAGTGAAGCTGGTTGAGAGAATGCCAATTGTGTGCAAAGCTGTCAAGGCAAAGGGTGGCTATTTGAAGAATCTCAAATATAAAATATTTTGGTTTGTGTAACACTTATTTTGGTTACTCCATGATTCCATATGTGTAATTTCATAGTTTAGATGTCTTCACTATTATTCTACAATGTAGAATAATAATTTAAATCTACAATGTAGAAATGGTAAAAATAAACTCTTGAATTAGTAGGTGTTCTAAAACTTTTGACTGATAGTGTTCACGTTTAAAAATTTCAACCAATCGCTTGGTTGAAAGAACAGATTACTTTCGGGCCAACCAATATTTTGGAGGGGGCGGGGTCAACCCTAATTCAGAGTTTGAGAAGCTCCCCACAGAACTGTCAACCACCCTTTTTTTTTTTTTACTTTTTTTTAAAACGAGAACCAAGATAGTATCTTCTAAAATGTCTGTGTCCAATTGCGTTTGAATTTAGAAAATGCTCCATTATTAAAATAAATGTTTTGCTCCATTAGGAGCGATATATGCCGCAATCTTGTATATTTCAAATGTTTTACTCATTGATCGAGACAGTTGAGTGTCATCATGACGTGGTACTTTGGGGTGGACCTAGCTCTCAAACTCTAAGAGGCATTCTGCCTTCTCTCTGCAGTTCTGAGACATTTGCTTCTCCCACGACTGCCTCGTGAACTTAAATCCCAACAATGTTTTAACGCTTCGAAACGTCAATCATCGCTTTTGAAACACATGGCTCTTTTCATCAGTGAGAAAGAATCCTTCAAATAAGAAAGGTTGACTTACTGTAGCAGTTAAAGATCCATACAGCTATGGGGGCCTGCACTTCCCGAGTTACGCTTACACATAGTTGTTCAGAGCATGCTAGATAGCTCATTTACACCGGTGGTTCGCCTCTTGTCTTCTGTCTGTTTTCCGTAAACAAGCTCTGTAACATGGAGATATGGCCATGTGGGAAGACTAACACTATCAAGATGTATCAATTTAACCTTTTTGGGTTTTTTCAATGATTTCTCGCTGATATGATAGATAAAATCCTTCTACTTCCAATACCTTACGCAAGTGACGTGTGTTTAAAGTTCAGATTGAGCGTTGTGGAGCATAACAAAACTCCCCCCTATAGAAGACACCTTCTTCCGATGACTCTAGTGTCATGTATTGGAAATGATTAATGATCAAGGGCTAGGGTGGCCAACCTGTCTCAATCCATGAGAAGATTTTAAATAGACCAGATTTAGACCAATGACTCAACATATGACTTTATAACTGCAATGGCACTGTAGCACTTTTTATGGTTTACAAAGTACAAATAGATTTTTGAGAATGATATGCTCATGATGGTGTATTGTCTTTTTTATGGGGTGAAGCCAAAGACAAATTTCCACATTGCGTCGACAATAACGTTTTTCTTAAAGCAGAAATTATTAATTGAAGGTGGACTAGGCTTTTTGTGACATTTTGGACTTACCCAGGCCTCGTTTTAAGACTCTTTCATTTGTAGGTGATACAGAGTAAACATGCGTGTCATATGTAACTTTACCGCTTGCTCTGTATAATATGAGTAGTATTTACATTTCTAACCATTTGCTTAAATTTATGAGTACTGACAAATATAAACATGAATATTGAAAATGTTTTATATGGCAAAAGTTTCAATATATTGTTGAACATAAAATAATAGTTAATACTACTCATATTACAGAGCAAGCGATAAAGCTTCAAATTATACTTTTGCTTTGTAGCACCTACAGATGAAACATGTCATAAGATGCCTGGGTAGGGACAAATTGTCACAATATTCAAACTTCAAATCATTATTTCTTAATTATGCTTTAAGATATTTCAAGAATCCTTCTTCCTTCTATGGATTACATTTTGTGAAAATCTCAAATCATGGTTTTGTTCTAGTTTTGTGAGGAATCACCCATAAATCTTAGTATCAGACTATAAGATTAACAGTATCAAAGTATTGCACATTTTATGTTGGCCTATTTCCCTTATGTTACCTTCTCCATCACTCCAGAACCCCAGCAGCTCACTGTCCCAGTCCCTGAGAAGGTTCCCTCTGAGCAGCAGCACTGTGAGCAGGAGTGCAGCCCAGGTCTGGAGCAGGAGGACTCAGACCCTACACAGATTAAAGAGGAACAGGAGGACCCAGATCACACACAGATTAAAGAGGAACAGGAGGAGATCAGGACCAGACAGGAGGAAGAGCAGCTTCAGGGGCTGGAGTCTGATATCAAAGAGTTCATATTCACTCCTTCCTGTGTGAAAAATGACTGTGATCAGGACCCCCCTCAGCCCTCACATCTTTCCCAAACCCTAACAATGCAGACCAGAGAGAGGGACTTAGTATGTATCAGCACAACTACAGAGATGGAAACTGAACCTGATGGCGAGGTTTACAGAGGAACAGAATCAAACAGTTACTCTCCACCCGTCCCTGTAGTAAATGGAACTCAATGTGAAGTCAGTGAAAATGTTAACGGGGGGGTGCCAGTGTTAAAGCTACTACCAGTGTTAAAGCTACTCAAATCAAAGAGAATGTGGACAAATGAGAGACAAAATTCCAGTACCTCTGCAGAGGGCTGGAAAACCGATGCGATGACCAATCAGAAATCAGCCAGTCATGGCAATGCTGCTCCTTGTTGCAAAGTCTGTGGGAAGTCTTTTAAATTTCTGGTGGCTTTAATTAATCATGCGCAAACAGTACATGCAAATGATGCAAAACATATGTGTGGTGTGTGTGGAAAAAACATGAACTCTTCTCAATGTATGATAGAACACCAACAATCTCACATTGCAGAAAAACCTTTTTGTCATATTTGTGGCAAATGTTTCCATTGTAATGCTAAACTGAGAACGCATATGCGTGTCCACACAGGAGAGAGACCATATTGGTGCCAAAAATGTGGCAAAGGCTTCAGGCAGCAGCAAAACCTGAAAGAGCATATGAGGACTCATACAGCGGAGAAACCGTATCGGTGCGAAGAATGTGGCAAATGCTTCAAACACTCGAGCAGCCTGACCGTGCATATGAGGAACCACACGGGGGAGAGACCATATAAGTGCCATTTTTGTGAGAAATCCTTTGTCTCAGCAAGTAAACGAAGTCTCCACCAACGGATTACATTGGAAAGAACTGGAAACTGTTTCAGTGCAGCCAGTGCAGCAGAAGCTTTAGTGATGTGGGGACCCTGAGAAAGCACATGAAGAACATGTACAAACAGTGCCCCCAATTCCAAACCAACACCGCACCCCAAGCGACTCACTTCCTTCCAATGTCACATGTTGCTGAACTTAAAGAGGGTCACTTTCAGAATGGAGATTGTAATTAGCTCCTAACCCCTCAATAATTTTCACTGATTCATCTTTGGGAGAACAATGAAATCTCCTGCAGTAATCATTCAGTGACAGAAGACATGTAATGTACACAGAACCATGTAGTGTGATACAGACCACCCATACATAGAATGTATGCACACATGACTGTAAGTCGCTTTGGATAAAAGCGTCTGCTAAATGGCATATATTATATATTATTATTATTAAATCTTATCCAGAGTGACTTACATTTATTGCGTTCATCTTAAGGCAAGGTTTCCCAAAGTAGGTCCTAGGCCTCCCCCGAGTGCACACTTGTTTTTTTGCTTAGCACTACACAACTGATTTCAAATCATCAAAGTTTTATGAGGTGTTGGTTATTTGAATCAGCTATGTAGTACTAGGGGGAAGAAAATATAAAAATGTTCACCCAGGAGAAACCCTTTGAGAAACCCTGTCTTAAGGGAACTAGGTGAGACAAGACCATATATCACAGTCGTATAGTAAAAAATAAAAAGTTTAAATAAATAAATGCATATAGTGACCACTGAATTGCTGTTACTGTAGGATAGACAGTCCTACACCCTTCCACATTATGTGATCATTTATTTTTGAATTCATTGTTTGTTTTTTGTCTACCAAGCTGAGAATATATGGACAATCTGTGCTGTCATGTAGAATGTTTAGGATGTTCATGTAAAGGTGTTGTTATTGAGGCATAGTTTTACTTTGTCTGTAATATCTCTGCTGTGAGAAAATGGAAAATAAGTTTTTTTTAAAATAAGTGCTCTCCTTTGTCTTTTCCGCCATGCAGCTTAGCAAATGTTAAAATAAAATAGTAATTGAATTGAAATAATAAATAAAAAAATGTTCTGGCTTTAGTGTGTATGCTTAGGCTACTTAAGGCATTTAAATCTAGTACACGATTAACTGAATTGAGAACAGAGACTGAATGCAATATGACATTTTATTAAATAGTTTGGGAAATGGCCTTCTCTTGAGGGAAGATCCTCGGAGCCAGGTGATGTGATTACAATTAAGAGAATTTGGGTAAGTTTGAAACATAAATACATTGCAAGAGTTACTCCCATTGGTTGAGAGAGAGAGAGAGGTTGTAATTGTAAGAGTAAGCAAATATGTTAAACAGCAAGTGTGAGAAATGTACATTTTTATGCCATGCTCATACTGTAGGCTATAAGGTAAGTAGGTGTATGACATTTCCCACGGCTAACAGAAAAGAGATATGATGATAACATGTGTAACCGCTAACATCCATTCCCACTAAGCACATAGAATAGGAAACTGAATTATGTATTGCATAATGTATTAAGTTAGTGAGTATTCAGAACAGCTTAATGATTGAAATTTTGCAACTACATTGAGTATGAGGATCAGGATGAGTTATAAAGTCCTCAATATCCAAATTCAACCTCTGGGCTATTTCACATCATGATAAACAACTTAATCTGCAGTCTAATGGAAGTGAGACAGCCATATTTGAGCACTAACAAAATCCCAAACAGAAGCTTTTACCGCCCACTTTACCCCAAGACACACCCCTAAACTTAAAACCTAAACAACCCACTTGGCCAGGATGGTCAAACCCCATTAAAATGTGGTGTTAAATCTTGGTATTTTTGCCAACCCTAACTCTTTTCCTAACCTTAACCTAATTATCCTAGCCTGTTACAAAAAGTCCATTCTGACAGACTATACCCCTTCAAGACATAACCATACAGCATTGTCCTTCAGTGTTGTAAATAGTCCCTAACCACGTTGCCATCCAGTTATGAGTAAAGTCATACTGTATTTTAAAAAATAAAAATGACAGCTGTGATGGAAACAGTTTCGGTGCGATTTAATAAATGCCGACAGATAATTTGTTTGTTTTACATGGTGATAGATTTTTGTGTCGGTAAAATTATTAAGCGAGAAATGGCGCTGCGAATGCTTTTATGTGCAAATATTGATATAATAACCATATCGAAGTAAACTTGAAGTCACACGATGACATGTTGTGTGGTCCTCCCATTACGACTCATCGGGAAAGGTGCACACGCGTGTGGGATACCACATTCACCATATGAATGATGTAATTAATATTTTTCCACCTTTTTTAATGGGGTGATTGTTGGCTAATCGGGTGGGTATGCAGTTTATTGACAAGGCTACAGATTAAATCAGTTACGATGAATATCACAGGGTGGTGAAAGTGCAAGGTGATTAGTTTGATGCTCCTTTCCAGGTGGCATGATGATCAATACTTGACAAATAATCCCACTTCTGACACCAATGTAATGAAACAGCAGGGAGCAGGTCTCGAACCCTCGACCTTCGAGCCCGAGGTCCGGCGCGCTATCGACTGTGCCGCAAAAGCATGCTCGTGCGGCAGAGTCGTTTTCCGGTCGTTACATTATTCTCGGTTTTATCCATCATAATCTCCTGTAAATTTCACGTCATATGTATTGAATTCAAAATCAAATAATTTGTGAACATGAAAAATAAGGTTGAGAATGTCAACTTATTTTCGAGGATGGGTGAAATAATGGATGTTGAAATCAAAAACCAAACAATTTTAAAGCAAAATGTATAGAATTGTTAACAAAATAAGACATCAAGCGCAAAACTGACAAATTATGAAAAATACACTGCTCAAAAAAATAAAAGGAACACTAAAATAACACGTCCTAGATCTGAATGAATGAAATATTCTTAAATACTTTTTCCTTTACATAGTTGAATGTGCTGACAACAAAATCACACAAAAATGATTAATGGAAATCAAATTTATCAACCCATGGAGGTCTGGATTTGGAGTCACACTCAAAATTAAAGTGGAAAACCACACTACAGGCTGATCCAACTTTGATGTAATGTCCTTAAAACAAGTCAAAATGAGGCTCAGTAGTGTGTGTGGCCTCCGTGCCTGTATAACCTCCATACAATGCCTGGGCATGCTCCTGATGAGGTGGCGGATGGTCTCCTGAGGGATCTCCTCCCAGACCTGGACTAAAGCATCTGCCAACTCCTGGACAGTCTGTGGTGCAACGTGGCGTTGGTGGATGGAGCGAGACATGATGTCCCAGATGTGCTCAATTGGATTCAGGTCTGGGGAACTGGTGGGCCAGTCCATAGCATCAGTGCCTTCCTCTTACAGGAACTGCTGACACACTCCAGCCACATGAGGTCTAGCATTGTCTTGCATTAGGAGGAACCCAGGGCCAACCACACCAACATATGGTCTCACAAGGGGTCTGAGGATCTCATCTCGGTACCTAATGGCAGTCAGGCTACCTCTGGCGAGCACATGGAGGGCTGTGTGGCCCCCCAAAGAAATGCCACCCCACACCATGACTGACCCACCGCCAAACCAGGTCATGCTGGAGGATGTTGCAGGCAGCAGAACGTTCTCCACGGCGCCTCCAGACTGTCACGTCTGTCACGTGCTCAGTGTGAACCTGCTTTCATCTGTGAAGAGCCAGTGGTGATTTTGCCAATCTTGGTGTTCTTTGGCAAATGCCAAACGTCACACACGGTGCTGGGCTGTAAGCACAACCCCCACCTATGGACGTCGGGCCCTCATACCACCCTCATGGAGTCTGTTTCTGACTGTTTGAGGAGACACATGCACATTTGTGGCCTGCTGGATGTCATTTTGCAGTGCTCCTCCTTATCCTCCTTGCACAAAGGCGGAGGTAGTGGTCCTGCTGCTGGATTGTTGCCCTCCTACGGCCTCCTCCACGTCTCCTGATGTACTGGCCTGTCTCCTGGTAGCGCCTCCATGCTCTGGACACTACGCTGACAGACAGCAAACCTTCTTGCCACATCTCGCATTGATGTGCCATCCTAGATGAGCTGCACTACCTGAGCCACTTGTGTAGGTTGTAGACTGTCTCATGCTACCAGTAGAGTGAAAGCACCGCCAGCATTCAAAAGTGACCAAAACATCAGCCAGGAAGCATAGGAACTGAGAAGTGGTCTGTGGTTACCACCTGCAGAACCACTCCTTTATTTGGGGTGTCTTGCTAATTGCCTATAATTTCCACCTGTTGTCTATTCCATTTGCACAACAGCATGTGAAATGTATTGTCAATCAGTGTTGCATCCTAAGTGGACAGTTTGATTTCACAGAAGTGTGATTGACTTGGAGTTACATTGTGTTGTTTAAGTGTTCCCTTTATTTTTTTGAGCAGTGTATATATTTGAAAACGAATGCAAAAAAAGTTTTTGGTTAAACTTTCTCAGCAACCAATCTTATTGAATACATTTTGCCTAGGCTCTTGCCTGCATGTACTACCTTTTGGTTACGCTACTCGTATCTTTGCTTTCAATGTCTGTTTCTTTGCTTTCACTGCCAGTCTTTTCGATTGCGAGTTTTGGTGGGGGGAGTTTTCTGCGAAAGGCTGGTTTAGAGGGAAGCGTAGACAATGAGTCTCCATTGGTCCGCTAGTTTTGTAGTGACGATACGTCTTAACCCAATCAATGAACATGATAGGCATGCTTTAAAAAATGTTTTTCAATCATAATACAAAAATCAACTTACATTCCTACATCAAACATGTCTAGCAAACAAAACACAGGTATTAACAATACTCAAACATACAAAAAGTATCAATAATATAATACAAAAACAGTATTTAAGTGCAATTATATTCACTCTGAAAAGATCGTATAATGATTCATGAAGATGTTATTCTTGTTGTTATTCACTAGGGTTAATGTTTTAATAAGATAATTCAATCAGAAATATGTGTAATTTTTGAATTTTTGTTTGTGTATAAAGTATTTGACAACAAGAATAAATTAAAAAACGAACAATCATCTCAGTGGTTTTGTTATCATTGCAATAGTAACATATGTCTTGTCAAAAATATAGGCAGTGTTCATAATAATAAATAAGTACTTTGCAAGGTTTTCCCAAAATTCTGACACAAATTTACTTCAAGGAACAAGTGAGACAGATCTCACCTTTTTCACAGAAAAGGCAGATATCATCAATAGCCATACATTTGGAAATAATAGAATTACATGGATATATCTAATGCTAAATGTTGAAGTGCACTTCCTGAACGTTGTTTGGTATACAGTATGTGTAAGGTCTTAACCATGCATTTTTCCAGACAATGTCAGGAATAAGCATGTTCCAGAAAAACTTTCCCCTCTGTGTAAGTTGGTTTTGTGAACGAAGAATTTGTCTTATATATTTATCACAACAAGATCTCTCAAGTAAGCCAATGCCTTCCAATCTGAGTTCTGGATAAACTCTGCAATCATTCCCAAAATTAAGATGAGTTTTCATAAGTGTAGTTAGACCACTGGGAATGGCTTTGATCACAGAAATAAACTCTCTGAAAGGTATTGGAAACTCTTTCAATGTTATAAATTGTTAATATGTGAGAATATTACCCTTGTCGAAAATATCAAGAACAAAGTCAATATTCCTCTCATGCCAGCTGGGGTAGAACAATGACTTATTCCTTACAGTTATGTCTGAATTATTCCAAAAAATAGCTTTATGAGGGGAAAAATTGTGCAGGAAACATATTTTCCAGGCCATTAAAGCTTTTTGGTGAAACCTAGCCAATTTAGCAGGTGATCTTTCAGGAATATAATTTCATTTCAGTAAAAATTGAAGACCTCCCAATTTATTAAACACATTATTTGGAATGAAATACCATATTGAATCCGTATCGATCATTTTATCTTAAGTGTTATTTATGTCAACAAAATCCAACACTTCTAGCCTGCCTTCAACACTTGCCAAAGAAAAGGAAGTAAATAGAGTTGTTATTCTGTTAGCCGCCGCTACCTCTGCCGAGCGTAGTTTTCAGTCTGAGTAATCCCCTCAAGGTTCACTGTTTGTTTTATTGTTCACATTAATACTTGTTATCTTATTTGTGTTCTTTCTTTTTTAATGCAGGAGTTCGTTTTCAATTCACTCAATATCACTAGTCTGAATGCTAGGGGTTTGAGAAATCTTACAAAAAGAAAAGCTTTATTTTTATGCTGTAAAAGCAGTAATGCAGATTTTGTCCTTCAGGAACCTCATTCGGGTGAAAGTGATTTGATATTTTGGAAAGCACAATGGGGAGATATGGCCTATTTCAGTCATGGATCAAATAATTCTGCTGGTGTTTTGACACTTATTCACAAGTTTAAAGGTGACATTCTAGAATCCCCATCTTCACAAGGGCAGATGGGTCAGAGTAACTGTTAAACTTGACAATGCTATTTTCATCATCAAGTACATGATTTAAGCAACAAACACTCAAGACTTTTCTAATTATTTCAGGGCATTTTAATGAAACACCTGATGCATCTGCTGATCGTTTTCTGCCAAGAACGAGTCAAAACCCTCAAAATAGTAACATCATTACATTATGCAAGGATCTCTTTGTTGAGGATGCCTGGCGTTATTTCAATGCAGATGCTACGGGTTGGACAACCAAAACTATGTCACGTAAATCTAGAATAGATTTATTCCTAATTTAACCTTTTTTGTTGCTTTTTTCTTTTGCCTACTTAAATAGACGATCCGACGTCACTACTACGCGCCAATTCTTTCCCCCATGTGTCCGAATGTTCTGAACATGCGGACATGGGGGAAGATTTGGCGCATATTGATGACGTCAGATCATCCACTTAACTTGGTAAAAAAAAACATGTCTATCATGTTCAAATATATTTTTTAATTAATTTGTCAGAGTTTTGCTCTCGCTTTAAAATTAGTTGATTACAAGTTTAGCTTTTGATGTCTTATTTTTGTTTACAATTCTATACATTTTGCTTTCAATTGTTTTGGTTTTTGATTTCAACATCCATTAATACACTCGTACTCGAAAATATGTTTACATTCTTATCTTTATTTTTCATGTCCATGATTTCTACATCGCAAGTTCTAAAACCAGAGTAGGCACTTGGCTTTTTAACACAACAGTTTTTGACAGAACTATAGGAAAATGTGATGGAAACACATGAACTTTAGATATGTACTTGGTACATGAAAAGTTAAGCGAGAGAGAGTTCACAAAAAAAGTAGCATGTCATCACGCACTGATTTTTTTCGGCACTAAATCCGTTTGGTGGAAACACCACTAGTGGGAAAACCTGTCGCTAGTTGGATGGAAACCTAGATACAGTGTCGTGACATTTTGTTACTTCGAATGAGGGCTCGTGTCTATAAATGTTTTGTTTTCTGTGAAAAATTGACCAACATTAATTTGCTCTTGCGCTTAAAGCCCTCTGTTGGTAGGGTTTCGGTACCGCAAGATCGTCACTCTTTGTATACCACGTGACTAAATGCAGAGTAGGTCGTCCACGGAGTTTCAATCTTTGGTTCGTCACTCTGGCCGCCCTTGTGGTTTCACTTCCGCCATCTTTGTTTGAGCAGGGCTACGGAGTGAGCAGAAAAGCATAAACGTATTCACTTTAATTTCCCTCAAAATGTCCAAACTACAGTTGTTGAACGTGTTTCTCTCACAGCGCTTGACGGAGGCAACTGTTGAGATATTTGGAGCAGTGGAAAAAACAATAACCGAGTTCCAGGAAGAAATTGCCAGTTCAAAGGAGGAGATCGAACGTCTACAGAGGCTTCTGGATTTGGCTTTGAAACCCGACTTAAAGTTACATAAATCAGGTTAGTAGTGGCCACTGCTAACTAGACTATAAAAAATAGGAGGTTGATGTGCACATCCTAAACTAGATTAACGTTGCTGGGCTAAACAATTATATAGATAAATGATTGAAAGTCCCGCACCCGGTAGTAGCTCCCCAGTGTTTTTGGGTGCGGTAACGCACTGGGGAGCGACTAGCTAGCTAGCTATTACGTGTGCGGGCTTTTCATTTCTTTATCACTAACGTTACTAGATCAATGGCATGGCTAGAGTTGTTGCAAATACAATTGTTGCAGCCAGGCAGCCAACAACTGTAAACAAATGTAATGAAATATATAAACATTTATTTCTGCCACAAACTGAATGTTCATATAATTTACCCCCCCCCAGATGCCAGGCAATTTACTCTCCCTGTCCCAGAGGAGGTTCCCCCTGAGAAGCGGCACTGTGAGCATGAGTGGAGCCCCAGTCTAGGCCAGGAGGAGCCAGAGCCCACACACATTGAAGGGGAAGAGGAGGTCAGGACCAGTCAGGAGGAGCAGCAGTATCAAGGACTAGAGCCCGACATAGAGTTCATATTTACTCCTCCCTGTGTGGAAAGTGACTATGATCAGGACCCACCCCAGCCTTCACCGACCACCAACACAACTGAAGAGATGGACGCCGAACCGGAGGGGGAGAGAAATGGGGCATCATTAACAACCAGTGACTTCCAGTCCCTCTCTGTAGAAAATCCAGGATCCCCTGCAGCTCAGAACAACACCAGTGGAAGTGTTGATGTAGTGGCGAGTGGAGGACTACTGTCAGCATTGGGGTTAATACGGACAACCAGTATGCAAGCAAGTGTTGGAGGCCGTAGAACCAAAAAATTACCCCACAAGAAAGTACAAAGCTCCCATGCCAGTGCAGTAAGCAGGAAGACTACCAAGTTACCCCTCAAGACAGTGCAAAGCCAAGATACCATTGATGGAGGCAAGAAGACAACCAAGTTGCCCCTGAAGGCAGTGCAAAGCCCAGATACCAGTGTAGTAGGCAGGAAGACGACCAAGTTACCCCTCAAGACAGTGCAAAGCCCAGATACCAGTGTAGTAGGCAGGAAGACTACCAAGTTGCCCCTAAAGACTGTGCAAAGCCCTGATACCAGTGCAGTAGGCAGGAAGACTACCAAGTTACCCCTCAAGACAGTGCAAAGCCCCAATACCAGTGATGGAGGCAGGAAGACTACCAAGTCACCCCTCAAGACAGTGCAAAGCCCCAATACCAGTGCAGTAGGCAGGAGAACTTCAAAGTCATCACGTATAAGAGGAGAGGAGACTGGAGGACTACGGTCAGCACTGGGGTTAGTTCGGACATTGAGAGCACGGGTCAAGAAAGAACAAAACTCTCCTGCCAGTGTTGAAGCGAGGAAAACTAAAAAGTTACCCCACAAGAAAAGACAAAGTTATCTTACCAGTGGTGGAGTCAGGAAAATCTCCAAGTTACCCAAGGTAACATCAGCCAATAAAAACCATACGGCTCCTCATTGTTGCAAGATGTGTGGGAAGTCTTTTGTTTTCATGACTTATCTTGTTAGTCATGTGCAAAAAATTCATTTAAAGGATAAATACCATCTTTGTGGGGTTTGTGGGAAAGATTTTAGGTCCACAGATAGTATGGTGAAGCATCTGCAAACCCACATGGGAGTGAAGCATTTCTGCCACGCCTGTGCTAAAGTCTTCACTTGTAGTTCAAATCTGAAAGTGCATATGAGGATCCATACAGGGGAGAAGCCATTTCAGTGCAAACACTGTGGGAAAGGCTTCACTGTGAGAAAATCCCTGGAAGACCATGAGAAGACTCACACAGGGGAGAGGCCATTTAAGTGCACTTCATGTGGAAAATGTTTCTCATCAACGACTCATCTAAGTCGCCACCAGGAAATTCACACAGGAGAGAAACCCTATCAGTGCAACGATTGCGGGAAAAGCTTCAGTCGGAAGGAAAAACTGGCAGAACATATGAGGACCCATACAGGGGAGAAACCATATCCCTGCCCTGAATGTGGCAAATGCTTTGGTCTGAAGGGAAATCTGACCACCCATATGATAAGACACACAGGGGAGAAACCATGCAGGTGCGAAGAATGTGGCAAATGTTTCTCTTTGAATGCAGACCTGAAAATTCATATGAGGACACACACGGGGGAGAAAAGATATAAGTGCAATGTTTGTGACAAATCCTTCACTCAGAAGGCGTACTTGGCTAGCCACATTATGAAACACACGGCAGAGAAACAACCGGTTCAGTGACTGTGGTAAATTATTCAATCAAATGGGAGTCGTGAGAGAACGAGAAGAGCACTTAGAGTAAAAACTCCTCTGTTCATTGTGAATTTATTTTTGTCTTTTTCTGGTGTGAAACATTGACAATACACCACCACAGTTCAAAAAGTTGAAAGTGACCTGTGTGGGGAAAATGTGAGGTTAGAGGGGAAAATGTGAGGTTAGAACCTAGTTTGAGAGCACATTGTACTCTATATACCATTAGGAACCTTAGAGGACGACTTGGTAGAATCAATTTAGGGTATGCATGAATAAACATGCAGAAAATTGTTGACAAGTTTGTAGTTTGAGTGGATTTTAAGGCAGAAGCAACAGTCCCAGCTAATTTATCAAATGTCACAATTTAGTCATTCTCTTCTATTAGCAAAACTTATTTTGTTTGATTAAAGGGTTAGTTCAACCAAATTACATTAGTTTCCTTACCCTGTAAGTAGTCTATGGACAAGGTATAATGGCAATCCACGTTTTGGTTTAGTTTCCTTGGCACTGTTTTCACATGCTAACGTTTTAGCATTTGTGGCACAAATCCCATTAGTCATGGGACTGATTTATTTGTGACTGAGGATCACAATCCATTTCAGATACTTTCGGATGATTTGGACATGATGCGTGAAAAATGCTAATATCGGTAGCATGACTTGAATGGGATTTGCGCCACAAACACTAAAACGTTAGCATGTGGAAAAGGTCATACGTCCATAGACTGCTTACAGGGTAAGGAAACCAATTTGGGTGAACTATCCCTTTAAGGCTAATGCGTTTGATATTAATGCATCTATATCACAGGAGGTTGGTGGCACCTTAATTGGGGAAGACGGGCTTATGGTAATGGCTGTAGCAGAATCGGTGGAATGGTATCAAATATAGGGTTTCCACGTGCTTCACACCATTCCAGTCACTCCGTTCTAGCCATTATTTTGAGCTGTCCTCCACTCAGTGCTGATCTATGTAATACTATATCATCGGTATCGGCTTGATTTCATCTTATGAAAGTATTTGTTGCAGCAATAACAAAGAATTGTGTACATGTTTTGTCATTTATTGTAATGGACTTCCTTAGCTTGACACCCAAATTAAATGTGTAGCTTTTTGTTTGACCTAACATCATTTTGTGTGAAACCTATGAATATTTGTCCATTACGTTTACCATTCATTAAAAATGTAAATTTTTGTTCTTGAAATAGCCTACTCCTTGAGTTTGCAACCTTTGCGCACACACAACATCCATAGATATCATCGATCAGAATCACCTTTATTCCCCAAATACATTTGCATTTGAAAGGAATTTGACTTGGTGAAATAGTGCTGCCACAGTAAACAGACGATGATAAACAGACAGCATAATAGAAGCAGAGTTTACACAAATCCACATATGATATGCACTCCAATTGAACAACTACAGGCTACATTAAACACTAATTGTACAAAACATTAGGAACACCTTAATAATGTTGCATCCCCTTTTGCCCTAAGAACAGCCTCAATTTGTTGGAGCATGGACTACGAGGTGTAGAAAGCATTCCACAAGGATGCTGGCCCATGTTGACTCCAATGCTTCTCACAGTTGTGTCAAGTTGGATGACTGTCCTTTGGGTGGTGGGCCATTCTTGATACATACCAGAAACGGTTGAGTTTGAAAAAAACCAGCAGCGTTGCAGTTCTTGGCACACCCTGTGCAAAAGCACCGAAAGGGGTTGCGTTAAATGCGGACGGCATATTTCAGTTGTTCAACTGACTTGATATCCCCCTTTCCTCAATAGTTTGTCTTGCCCATTCACCCTCTGAATGGCCCACACACTATCCATGTCTCAAGGCTTAAAAATACTTTAACCGGTCTCCCATCATTTATATTGATTGAGGTAGATTTAACGGGTGACATCAATAAGGGATCATAGTTTTCACCTGGTCAGTCTGTCGTGGAAAGAGGATGTGTTCCTAATGTTTTGTACACAGTGTACACTATGTATGTAAAGATGTATGAATAAAAAAATAACTTACAGGATGATGTGCGGTGGGGAAAATATGTTTCTGAAAAAGAGTGGTGCATATGATGTGCAAAGAGCAATGTGCATTTCTAGGATGATAGTACAAGGTGCGTAGTCCATGAATGATGAAAATCGTTGTGGACCAGGTAGCCGGTCGGCAAATAATTTCAAATAGGAAATGCGTGTTTAATAAGATATTCTCCGTGCTCCGGCGGGTTTGCATAGCAAACCATCTGATAATTACTGTCACTGCAGAGGCTATAGTGGAGACATACATTTTTTGACTTCAGTATTATGAGAGACCATGGAGGAGACATACCACTTCAATCATCTAGGTTTGTTTCTTATTAACTTCATTTTATGCATAATGAACTTGGCTATTATGATATCCTGTGGCTCACATAGCCTACTGTTGGAGTTTAATGTGTCAAATGTTCTGGTCAAAAAGATTAAATAATTATTCACTCTAAATCAGTCATACTGCACAGCAGGTGGCGGTAATGTAGCGAGCTGTTCTTCACAGTCAATAACTTCCCAGGGCAAGAGCTATAGAGGCTGCGCATGTGTATACGTTTATTTGCATTTGAGAGAAGAAATGCAATAAATATAGTTGATTCTGTGGATTAAGAGCATTAATCTATCTGAAAATGTCCAAACTGCAGCTGTTGAATACGTTTCTCACCGAGCGATTAACTGCAGCGGCTGTTGAGATATTTGGGGCAGTGGAAAAAACGATAACGGAGTACCAGGAAGAAATCTCCCGTTCAAAGGAGGAGATCGATCGTCTACGAAGGCAACTGCACATCGTTACCCAACCGAAGATAAAGTTACATAAAGCAGGTTTGTTGCCACCTACCTACCATTGCAGATAGGCCTAGTTATTAATTATGCTACACAATTCAATAAATTACACATTGATTGCGTTCCAGGTAGACTGTATTGGTGTCGCGCTGTGCACGATTATCTGATATCACCTTGCGGGAAGGAAGCACATGCTAGTGTAATATCTCAGGAAGCAAATATACTACTACTACTTTTCTGAGACGCACAGATCGACTGCAATAAAGTTACCATGGCATGCGAATACTGTTGGCTGATTAAATAATCTGTGCAAGCCTCTAGAATTTTTACAACACCCATTCATTTATAATCACAGTAAATATTTTAAACTGTTAGTGCCTAATACTTGGACAGATTACATCTCGTCTTGTCACCACTATGAATATGGAGATCTAGACAACTCTTTCATCCTCTGTCCTTTCTGCCAGATACCCAGCAGCTCATTCTCACTGTCCCTGAGGAGGTCCCCCTTGAGCAGCAGCACTGTGAGCAGGAGTGGACCCCTGGTCTGGGGCAGGAGGACTCAGACCCCACACAGATTAAAGAAGAACAGGAAGAACTCAGGACCAATCACGAGGAAGAGCAGCTTCAGGGGCTGGAGTCTGATACCAACATTCTAACATGTTCTCCTCCCTTTGTGAAAAGTGACTGTGATCAGGATGACCCACATAAGTCCTCCCAACTTTACCACATACAAACTGTAGAGAACAGAGAGAGGGACTCACTACCTACCAGCACAATTGAAGAGATCAAAATAGAACCCGATGAAGAGGATTACAGAGTATCAGAACCAACCAGTGACTCTCAAACCCTCTCTGTAGTAACCCCTTACAGCTCCGTGAGCACATTAAATATGAATCAGCTAATTGGCAATGCAGAATCAGACAAACCATTTCAGTGCAATGTGTGTGGCAAATTCCTCAAGAGGGAAAAAAGTCTTATCGTGCACATGATGGGTCATGCAGGAGAGAAACCATTTACATGTCCTTTATGTAACAAAGGCTTTGTTGCGGTCGGCACTTTAAAGACACACCTGAAACTTCACACAGGGGAAAGGCCACACCGGTGCCATGTTTGTGGAAGATGCTTTAAACTGAAAGGAGCCCTGACGGAGCACATGAGGATACACACTGGGGAGAAACCGTTTTGCTGTCATGATTGTGGCAAGTGCTTCAGTCGTACAAATGCCCTTACGAATCACATGCTGCACATTCACAAGAAAAAAAGAACGTACAAGTGACCTGCGGAGAAAGTCTGTCTGAAAAGTAGCCTTCTATTTATATGGCACACTTAAGTAATGCCCTTTTAATTTAATAAAGTATGGGTCAATATTTGAAGGAATAAATGTGTTGACCATTTACTAAACAACAAGTGTTCTCATTTTATGAAGCTATAGATAGTTAGGAGCCTCTGTCATCCATCTATTATTCAAACAAAATGATTGAAGACCAACATACATGTTCAAGTCTACTAATGTTATTTATTGAAAAAAATACAAGTCTGTGGGTCTAAAAAAAGCCCATTTTACATTGGAATAACAAAACCCAAGGGATAAGAGGTGTTTGCATGTGCCAACCTTGAATAGATGTCACTAATCCACTGCAAGAGGATGTTTTTCCTCGCTGCGGAGGTAGGAATGTCATACAGCCTTCTGTGACGCGCAGAAGTAACATGCTTACTAGGGAGAACTAACAGCAAAGAAATTGAGTTTCATTCTAGGTCGACCCATGGAATTTCTTGAAGTACATTTAGACCAGTGCCTTTGTAATTTGGAACATGGCCATAAGAAATGTGTAAGGGTGCATGTATCAGTTTTACATTTAAGATACCCAGGAGAGGAGAAAGGGTTAGAAGCATGTCTGCGATTTGGAGATATATGCAATGTGTGTATTATTCATAATTGGATTGCTCTAATGCGATTACAGATAGATATTGTTTTTGCATATCTCCAAATGTCCTCCCACATCTCCTCAACAATAGTAACAGACAGTTCATTCTCCCACACTCGCTTGACCCCCTGTGTGTCTACAGTAGAAAAGGACCTTAAAGTGTCATAAAATAAACTTACAGACATGTTGCGTTGTGAACAAGTAAACAAGCATTCTGTCAATGACATACATCAGGGTTGTCAACCAAGTTGTTGGTTGAAAACGTGTCTGACTTGTAGAAAGCGGGAAAAGTCCTGCTTTGGGAGCCGATATTTCTCAACCATCTGCTCAAATGACATTAGAATCTTGTCAGCATATACATAATTTAGTCTGCCTATGCCCTTATTAATCCAAAGGTTAAAGCCAACATCCACCAATTTTGGT
The DNA here is from genome assembly GCF_021184085.1 of Oncorhynchus gorbuscha. Lineage (NCBI taxonomy): Eukaryota > Metazoa > Chordata > Actinopteri > Salmoniformes > Salmonidae > Oncorhynchus > Oncorhynchus gorbuscha. Next base: position 70,089,359 of record NC_060190.1, on the reverse strand, counting down.
ACAAAATCTGTGCTTATATATATATATATTTTTTTTTTTTTTGTTAAAGAGAGTACTGTAAAAACATTTTTTAATGGGATTATGGCTCCCTCTAATGTTCCACTTACATAAACACAGTCTGTTATCTGTCATTGCACCAATTAATATAGTCCAAGTGAAATGCAGTGCCTTAGGCCGCTGCACCACTCGGGAGCCCTACAGGGGTGATGGTTTTGATCGAGTTCTTAGTTGTTCTGCCGGGCATGTTGTCAGAAACTTTTGACACATCCGTCAAGACTCATTGTAGAGTAACTTGTTTTGCAAATTGTACTACCTTTTCTAGCTAAGAAATTAATATGAAGAGAAAAATTAACTAATGCCACGGGAGCTCGCTGAAACACAGTGTTCACTCGAACCAAAAGGGTTTAGAGTCGAGACAATAGGTGGCCATTTCAAAAACCCAAACAATGCATTTTGGGCAGCAGTGACCTCCAAAGAGCATGTATTGCAGTGCAGAACCACTTGATTTTGGGTCTCATCTGTCTGGCTGGATCATACCCGGTCTGATTAGCATCATTGGCCGATGGGGGCGCATCTAATGTGGGCCAGGCTTCATCTGCATGTGGCCCATTGGTGTTCGCATACCTGGCCTACAGGACAGCAAACATCACAGATATCTTAACTGGTTTCACTTGTTATTCAGATTAGATCCTAATCATGGTCGAGTATACATGTCCCTTATGAATCCATTCTATCAAATCTTGGTGAAAAATACATCTCAAAGTTATAACCTTGACCATGCATGAACTACTGTATTTTGTTCAATGAAGATATTGGTGATCAGCAGTAGATACATTTTGTAAATGCAGGTGAGAACTTGTAGATCTTTAATCCAATGCCTATCAAAAATATATTTACATCAACAATATATAATTTAAGTGTTGGGGCAACAATCTCACCTCCAGGCATCATTCCATGTGGTGAGGGGCCCCTCATTTGCATCATAGGAGGACCATGACCATTCATATGGGGCCCGGGCACTGGTAGCATGCCTGGGTGTGGAGGGCCACTTACAAATTCAAGGAAAGTTGGACGGGTGCACAGTGCACTGTTCGGATGCTGGAATTATTTTGGATGAACGTGCGAAGTTAACCTACTTTTTGAAGATATTTTTTTGACCTGCCGATAAAAACATAACGAACTAGGGAACCAGTGAACGGACTCGGCGGGATCTTCCCCGATTGGAAGGCATCCGCTGAGGAGGAAGAGACAAGGCAACATGTTAACTTATTGTAGCGACCCAACACCTAAAAAAACAACACCTAGGGCTAAGGTGTTGGGTTGACAGTGGCTGGAACCTGATTTGAGTCCCAGTCGAGGCTACCCCTCAATTCACTACATTGGTGTGAAATGTGGGATGGTGCCAGTGAGGTTGGGATCTCTTCGTGTAAAAGAGGTTGGGATCTCTGCCCTTGATGATTAGTGCGTAAGGGCTAAGGTGTTGAGCTGACAGTTGCTGGACTGGAGTTCAAATCCTGATCAGGGCTACCCCTGAATTATCTACATTATTCACACTATATGATTATTCTGGGGCTTGTGAATATTTTGTATCTGCACAAGCTGTTGCTTATAAACAAAACTGCATAGAATCTGCTGAATGTTTAGCTATCCCCTTCATATGTGCTTACTTGTTTTCAGGGTTGGGTGTAACGGATTACATGTAATCTATTACATGTAAGGGAATACAAAAAAAAGGGTCATTGTAATTCGTTAAATTACCAGCAAAAATATTGTAATCAGATTACAGATACTTTTGAAAAACTAGATGATTATTTAGAGGATTACTTTTAAATTCATAAAGTATGTTTGCGGAAAAAAACTTTGACACTTCTCTGTTTTCTGACATTCAAATCAGCATTGAAAAATGACACAAATTGAAGTTTGTTCAACCTGAGCAAGTCTGACCACAAGTCAAAGACCACTATGATGACACACCAAATGTGTTTGATGAATCGCGGGAAAAGAGCAGAGCTGTGTTTGAATACTCATACTAACCGCACTAACCACACTATTTGTGACGTGAATTGAGTATATAGTATGCTTATTGGTCAAAGTATTGATATAGTTGGTATGCCAAAAGTTCTGGGGTGTTGTACTAAATTCGCCAAAATATGAAGTATACACGCAGAGGACACTATTTCCATACTTTAGGGCCCATAATGCAATTCTTCAGGAAATGGGTGTGGCTTCATATTGTTTCCAGATTTGAAGAAAATGGCAGAAAATATGCAGTCAAAGTACAACGAGAGCAGATACAAATTCATTACTTTAACTAATTATGACAAAGGTTAAGAAAATGTTGAGCAATATAATAAAGTAATGACTTTTCAAATAAGTTACCTCACAAGTTATATTGGCTGACAATTTGTTAGCTACGCTGTCCTTACGAACCACATAGCGTATCAATACCGGTATGTTGTTAGTTAGCTACCTAACATTAGTTGGCTACTTATACATCAAACTTGACAGTATATTAAATATAGGCTATCTAACTAACTACCCAATGTTTATTGAGTTGATTATTCCCGTCATTCTTAGCTTAGCTAAATGGTATAGTCATTGTGCGTTCTATCTACTCCGATTTCAGAGCACTTTCACTGCAGAATAATGAATTTACCAGCACTCAACACCTGTTGAACATGGCCCGTGTCAGTAAACCTCTAATCAAATTGTTGCCAGCAGCACAGTTGCAGTCACCAATGCTCTGGGTAATATAAAAACTGCCTAACCAGCTCTGCTAGGGCGAGTAAAATGGTCAGAGTGGTCTCATTTGTGTCTGTAAGTAGCTAGCAAGCTAATCCAATGTTAGCTTGGGTGCTTGACTGCCGTTGTAAGGTCAGAATGCTCAAACCAACCCTACTCCTAGGCCTGAGCGTCCAGTGTGCACTCCGAGAGTGAAACGTGCTGAATTTAAAAATGGACAATCTGACAATGTTCTGAATCTACGAGCGCACTCTGGCACTCCAGATTGAATTTAAGAAGTGCCTTGGTCCTCCTTTGTTTTTGATGACCAATTCACCACTTTTACCAAAGTGTATCTTCTGTCAACCAAAGTGTACTATTGTGTACCTTAGTAGTGCTTCCCTTTCTCCTCTTTCTAACACACCCAAATGTCTAACTAGTAATTTGTTATGCTAACTAGCTAGCAAGAGGTTGCATAGCAACACCATAAACTTCCGGTAGACAGGTGAAGAGCTAGTATGCTCAACTGAAAGCATGCTGTTCGTTTATAGTAAATAAAATAAACTAATTGTATATAGTATGTAGTATATACTCATTAAGTATGTTGTATACAGTATGTTAGTACGGGTATTCGAACATAGCTCAGAAATAGGCTTTTGTAGGCTACAGTCCAAGCTCTGTCTTCCAATGATGCGACTGCTGTCGGCATCCAAAGATTATCCAACTTGAATAAAGAATTGGCGGTAGGAATGACAGCAGTGTTGTAGTCTACGGCACTACGGATATAACTTATTATTGATATCTACATAGCGCATTGATGTGAATCACACTGCTGCTCTCTCATTTAGTTGTTGTGGATGGCTGTTCACAAATCTGTATTTGAACCCAATAATGGTTGAATTCAAGAAGTTTAAGCTGCCTATCAATCATTGTTTTTCAAACTAGTGGGCAGCCAGTGAAAAATGCGTTCTGGCAACAGCTGCATAGTGCGGATCTCAGCCTATCGAATAAAAGTGGGGCTTCTATTGCTCAATCTAATTCATGCTGATTAAATAAATCCATAGGCCTAATGGACACATGCTCAAACTCTCACACTTTTGATAGACTTACAGAGGCAATCTGTAGTTGTCCCTGTTTGGACTTTTAAATTATATCTATTAATGTAAAGATATCATTTAATTGTATAAAATGTAATAGAAAGCGATGGGTTCGAAGAAGCCTACGTAAAAAAACAAAGTAAAATGTAACATCCATATATGGCCAGCTATGTTAACTTTAACATTTATTTATCCTGCAATAATGTTGTTCAATTGGTAACATACATTTTTGTCTTCTTCTAATGCCTTTTAAAGGGAACGTAATCTAAAATAAACTAAATGTAATCGGATTAAGTTACTGAGTTTGGGTATTCCAAAAGTTACATTACTGATAACAATTTTGGACAGGTAACTAGTAACGGATTACATTAAAAAAGTAACCTATCCAACCCTGCTTGTTTTATCAATGAGGCTCTGTGCCTTCTCCTTCCATTTCTGGTAGTAGTCTTTCACATGCTCTTTATGTTTTCATGAGCTGCAGTGGGTCTTTCTCACCGATGTTGGCCCCCAGGTTGACCTTGGTAATGGAGGAAAAGGGATTACCTTGACTATTTCAATGACGATCAAAGAGCACCACCAAGGCTAGACAGAAGGGTGGTTATAGTCAAGAGCAACCCACTGAAGGATTTTAATGAAATTAATTTCTGTGACCGTTTCGGTATGTACAAAGAAAATGTAGTTGACATTTGTTTGCTTGAGCCAAGGCTTTAATCTGACTCTCTTCTGGGAAGATCCATCACTCCTTCCATTCAAGTACTGATCACCTTTTTTTGGCATCTGGAACCTTCCATTGTGAAACAGGAGATTTGTGTGGTGTAAGTGAACAGACTGTATGCAGAATACTGTAAACTCTCCTTCCAGACTCACATCTAACATCTCCAATCAAAAGTTAAATCTAGAATTGGCTTCCTAATTTGCAACAAAGCATCCTTCACTCATGCTGCCAAACATACCCTTGTAAAACTGACAATCCTACCAATCCTCGACTTCGGCGATGTAATTTACAAAATAGCCTCTAATACCCTACTCAATAAATCGGATGCAGTCTATCACAGTGCCATCCGTTTTGTCACCAAAGCCCCATATACTACCCACCACTGCGACCTGTACGCTCTCGTTGGCTGGCCCTCGCTTCATACTCGTCACCAAACCCACTGGCTCCAGGTCATCTACAAGACCCCGCTAGGTAAAGTCCCCCCTTATCTCAGCTCGCTGGTCACCACAGCAGCACCCACCTGTAGCACGCGCTCCAGCAGGTATATCTCTCTGGTCAAGCCATATGTGATGATAATGTATTCAATATTCAGAGCCCCATGAAATGACACCATATATACATTCTAGAGATCCTATTGAGTATTCCCTACAATACTTTTACTGTGGCACCCAGAATAGTTATTGCTTTAAGCAGTGGTGTAGTCATGGTTGCCAAGGGAAGCCAGGCTTCCCTAAATATTTGACCAATAAAAAAATTATATTTATAAATGTATTTAACTTTCGACACTCCGTGTTTTCATAATTTCCGTCGATTCGCAAGTGGCTGAATCTCACAGGAAAAATCTTCAGAGCGCCCCTCTGTCTCAGTATGTGTTGCCAATCTATCTGATGCTCTCTGGAACAAAAGAGTATGACATGTTGCCACTGTATTATTTCATTGATTGATGCCAGCAAGCATTTGGCCTCCCTTGATATTGTTATTTATTTTTTTGTTAGACAATCAGCATTAAGCTGAGATCAACTGTGGATTGTCCAAGCACAGCAAAATGACCCCAAAGGGAAGCCAGTTTGATTTGGCTTCACACCAATCAAATCACATCCTAATCAAAACGTCATCATTGTCAGGAAAACCTGTCTGTTTCTGTTCTGCTTATGTTGATGTCCTGCAGTAGCTAGTTTGCTAAATCGGCCATGGATGGAGATGGAGATTTGGACCTGTGGTTTTGACTTAATTATCTGTACAGGTCAATGATTATGACAGTGATTCTGATCTAACCATAAATTCATATATTGTGCCATTGGCCTGAGACGATTGAAATTCAATATGTAAGCTGGATGTAGCCTAGTAGGGTCACGCAAACTAGCTAGCTAACTTAGCTGATTCATTGTTGCCAATGCGAGGATGTCAGGCTAGCAAGTATTTTAGCTAGGTAGCCTAAGAAAACTAAAACTAAAAGCGTACAGAGCCATAGACCGTTTTGCCAACATGAAGGAGAGTAGCATGGCATTGGTGTTCAACTAGTCTACATCTAGGGTGAGTCCAAAAAATGCACAAACATATACACACATACACACAGACAGAAATCAGTACCATGGACAGCCACATGATATTCAGCAACATTGATTGGAATAAATTGTTTTTGGTTTCTTTACATTTGTTTTCAATGTATTAAACTAAGCATATATAGCCTTGTGATTTGATGATGTTTAAATGTTTAAGTAGAAATGGTGCTGGAATAGTCCTCCTGTTGTCTTTGTGCTGACTTGCAGTAACTCTGTGGTTCTAAATCATTAGTTGTTTAGTAAGCTGTCAAACATTAACTTGCTTGACCATGCTGCAAGTCATATACTGTTTGTTACATGCAATATTTGCTTTGTGCACAGATGTTGCTCTCCGGTTTTGTGATGAAACAAACCTACACTATGTGTAGTTGAATTATTCCGCCACTGTGTGACTGTTGTCTTTTTGTTGTCACGGCTTTATTAACCTTTATTTATTGTCATTTAAAATAGTTTGTAGTAGTTGATTGTTGAGTTAGATTACATACTGTATCTACCTCAATCATTATTTTAAATAATATCGGTTCACAGCAATGGCTAGCTAAAATCCCCCTATATGCAGCCACGTCTCATAGTCACTTCATGAAATGTGTAAATGAAAGAGGAATATAATAATACGAATTGAATGCAGTTTCCCCATCTCCCCATTTAGTTTCTGTCACTGCACAGAAATGCCTTACCCAGATGGTGTGACAAAGGCATTTCCTAACAGACCTAACTTTCTTTGTTGTTACTTTTAAGGTTGGAGCCAACATGCTATACCTCCAGCAGGCAGAAAGGCAAGAACCATTCACCTGTCAGGTCAGGGTCAAGCTACACTATTCACAGCCATGTGTAATGTTCAATGTAATTACATTGCTGGATTGTTTTGAAACTTCATGTATTTGTATTGTTTTAAAAATGTAAAAATAAAAGGAAATGTATGGTTTAAATATATCTTTAATATATATTTGGTTTAGCTGTTAATGATAATTCCCTAATTGTTAATACATTTGTGTTGTCATCATTAGGCCTGTATGTACGTGTTAGGAACTACCAAAGGTGTTTGACTTTATAGCGAGTACAGCATCATATGATATGTGACTCGTTTCAGGAAACTAGGAGTATGTCGAAGCGTCACTTCTTCACAGGAGAGCAATTTGAAAGTAAACTTTTTTTTAAAATCAAAATGGGTTTTTGGCAGAAATGCCTTCTGGAATATGTGAATTGTCATGTGCCTTAATAACAAAATTGTATGCCATCTGTAAATATGAATACAATTGTTAAATTACGAGCCTAGTTGGTTTAGTCACAGAAAAAGTGAGGAACCTTCCCGCGAGTCATGATTGGCTGAGATAATGAGTGGGCTGGGTATGTCGAGAGATGAGTTCGGATTGGTCTGCCATGTAGCATGCTTCTGTCTATTTGAGCTGGTGTGTAGGTAATCCTGTCTGATGCGGCTTTTTAAAAAAATGAATTGCGTAGTAGAATGGCATAAGTGTTGCTCTCCACTTTCTGGAGGACCGAGTTTTGAAATCAGTGGAAATAGAGTATGATAGCTAAGGAGATGGAGAAAACACCTGTCTCCGGATTACATCTTCAAACTAAGAGCAACCATGACATCCGTAACAGAGAGGGAGAAGCGTCCATCCACGTATATGGGTAAGATGTTCTAGCTAGTTACATTTTCAGATATTAGACGTTTCTAATTTTGTCAGAAAGTCATTTTCATTTCAAGTTAAAGTGTACTGTTAGCTAGCTAGCTAATGTTAGCTGGCTGACTCACTAATTAACGTTACATGTATGATCTGTGTAGTAATATTATTCATATCTCAGAGCCATTTGCTTTGTTAATTATAGGCTAATGTTATCTAGCTAACATTGAACCTGGTTGGTTCTCTTCATGCAGAGTAATAACGTTGTGAGTTGGGATTATGGTTAATTGTTTAGCTAGCTAGCTACATGTCTTAACAAAAGACTCCACAATGCAAGTATCCATTTCAATAGAATGTTCATGATGTCATTGCGACAGCTGTTGATAGACGAAGCTGGTAAATTCTCTCTGGCTATCTACCTAGATTTCAGAGCAATCTTGCCTGAGTGTTCCCGAGCACAGAATCATCTACGAACGTTCAACACCCGTTGAATATGGCCGGTGTCAGTTAACGTTGGCAAAAAATAATAAATTGTTGCCAGCAGCACAGTTGCAGTCACCAATGCTCTGGATAACATAAAAACAGCCGAACCAGATCTGTTAGGGCGAATAAAATGGTCAGAGTGAGCTGTTCTCTCATTTGTGTCTGGAGGTAGCTAGCATGTTAGCTTGAGTGCTTGGCTGCTGTTGTTAGGACAGAACGCTTGGATTAACCCTTAAAGAGATGGGTGGGGCTAAAGCTTAAGAGTGTGTGAACGATGCTGAATGTGTGTAGACAAAGATGAGCTCTCCAGTAGGTACCAAAACATTCAAAGGCCATTTTCTCAAAAGTGAGGTTACCAGTTTATCAACTTTCAAAGCAGAATTACTTTCTCATTGTTCCTCAACTGTAGTGTATGATATACTATTTTATAGCTTTAAGTCTCTATTTTTATCCAATGTAAAAAACACAATTTCAAATGTTGCTACTTAAGATCGAATCGATCCGGTCAGTCACATACAAGGCATTTATGTCTGTGTTATGAATGACCAAAGGTGTCTGACTTCATAGTTAATAGAGCGTCATATGATACAAGGCATTTATGTATGCGTTATAAATTACCAAAGGGGAATAACTTTAAATTAAATACAAAGTCATGCGATATGGACTAAGTATTACAGGATACTACATAAAGTGTGAATAAATAGGTTATTAACGTTCTGCGGATTTATGAAGGTTCTCTCAAGACCTACAGGTTACTGTAGGGTGTGAGGTATTTAAATAGGTTGATGGACCTGCAAAGTTTATGTGTGTGTGTGTCAAAACCTGGAAATGAAAGGCTGGCGAGTCATGTGTAAGGTACGTATCACCCGTAAGGTAAGTAGCTTGCATAGCTTTTTTTGTATCTGTGGGATACAAAAAAGCAGGTTAACCAAGTTACTGAAATCCAAATATATAGCTGTGCCATGGACCAGAGCTAACAATACTGAACAATATATATAAACGCAACATGTAAAGTGTTTCATGAGCTGAAATAAAAGATCCCAGAGGAGGAGTATTTCTGTCTGAAATAAATCCATTTTGTGTTGAAAAACTGACTGGGTTTGGCTCCCAAGTGGCTGGGACTAAGCCCTCCCATGGCTGTGCCACTGCCCAGTCATGTGAAATCCATAAATTACGGCCTAATGAATTTATTTAAATTGACTGATTTCATTCTATGAACTGTAACTCAGTCAAATCTTTGAAATTGTTGCATGTTGCGTTTATATTTTGTTTAGTATAGTAACTACAAAAAGATGGATGAATACCATTAATTGAATGACCTAATCTGTTTTATCATTAACGAAAGAAAAGCCAATGAAAATAATAATTCGAATAGCAACAGATGACGTAAACAAAAGTCCACACAGAGATCCTATTAAATTAATTATTTTAATTTCTAATTCTAGTCCATACACCGTGACGAAAGGTGACGTTCGATTGCACCGACGTCCAACGTTGTCCCTCCCGCAGCCATGCGTATTACGCTTGTTGTTGTTGAACTGGTTGTTATGACTGGACAAGGCCTCGGACTAAATTAGGAGAGAACCCCTCGTCGCTGCCACGGGAGACCTGCCAATGGAGGGCATGGACATAGACCTGGACCCGGAGTTCGTTCAGAAATTCAACTGCATGGGCACCACTGACAAGGACGTCCTCATCTCAGAGTTCCAAAGACTGCTGGGGTTCCAGGTCAACCCGGCGGGATGCGCTTTCTTCCTTGACATGAGCAACTGGTGAGTTCGGGGATGTGGGGCCTAGCTTGTATAGCTAGGTACATTTTGAGTAGTCCCCGAGGCTCTCTTTTTCTCTTGCATGTATAGCTTATTGTGTCGATATTTTGCACGGACTGTCATTGCTGCTAGGACATAGCTATGTGAAACTGTAGCTAACGCCAGATAGTTAGTCACTGGTCATCTGTTACAAATTAAGTCTAGCTACCTTTTGCTAAAAACAAAAGGACGTATTGCAACATAAATATTCACCATAACTAACCTGACCAGATTTGTTAATTGTGTAACGTTAGCTAGCTAACATTAGTTGTAAGCGTTTGAACTAGTTGTGGTCTAGATATACCGCTAATGTTAAAGCTTGCGCCAAGAGGCTCTAGGCGTACATTTTATATCACCTCACAAGTGTTTGTGATATGATGACGTAATTTAATCGGTAGTGAGCTAATCTAGGCTAGTGATCAAGACTTTATCAGTGAACATAATAAAACAATCCTGATAAATGACCTCGACTCATTCTTGCAAGGGAAAATCATTATCAGCAAGATATACTTTTACATTTTTTCCCTTCTTTTAAATGTTCTTGTTGTGAAGTAGTTTCAGGAACTGGATCAGGTTTGAATACTTGCTAATTAAACATGGCATTGACTCACCCACTCTTCTAAATGCCTTTTGCCATTAAAATAGGAATCTACAGGCAGCCATCGGTGCCTATTATGATGTTGAGAGTCCCAGCATCAACACACCATCCATGTCCTTTGTGGAGGATGTGACGATTGGTGAGGGAGAGTCTGTTCCCCCCGACACACCATTCACAAAGACCTGGAGGATACAGAACACAGGTGGGGTTACCTTTCAGACATCTACATCATATCTCCATACCTATGATTCATCAATGTAATGTCACACAAGAAGAAAAAGCTTCACTGCAATGTAAGACCCAGAAACCACTGGCCTGTAAACGTGTGTACTCTCTTTGTCTGTCTCTTTCACAGGTGCAGATTCCTGGCCACCGGGGGTATGTCTGAAGTACATTGGAGGCGACCAGTTTGGCCACGTCAACATAGTGATGGTGCGCTGTCTGGAACCCCAGGAGATCTCAGACGTCAGTGTGCAAATGCGTAGCCCCGCAGCGCCCGGCATGTTCCAGGGCCAATGGAGGATGTGCACACCCACAGGGCTGTTTTATGGAGGTAGGTCCAAATGTTGCAGACACACTGTTTTGTGGACAACATGTTTTATAAGTGTGTAATTATCCACACATGTTAACCTTTGCATGTTTGTGGCAGGTTAGTGTTTATCGACATGGATCTTGTTCTGGAGGCAGCTGTGCTGAGTGGTCAGTAGCTGGCACTGCCACAAGGTCATACAATCTGATTTTATCCCTAACCTTAACCACACTGCTAACCATAATGCCTAACCTTTTAATTAAGACCAAAAAGCTAATGTTTGTTTTCATGAATTTTTACAATATAGCCAATTTTGACTTTGCTGCTGGCCCATCTAGCAGAAACCGCTCAGTTCTGCCTCAAGGGCAAGACTCATGACATTAAATGTCAACCTGCATGTTTGTGTGCTGACTAGAGGTCTTCACGGGTTCAACAGACCTGAAATTCTGAGATCCGACACGGGACCGTAGCGGGTCTGGGTCCTAAATTCAGACTTTTGTCTCAGATATTGGTCAGGTCTGATCTAATTGCCACGTCTCGGGTATGTGCAATTAAAATGCATTTACTGACTGGACCCAATTGGACCTGTCCTAATTTTGTGTGATGAGAACTGCGAGCTTGTTATCTGTGTCAGCTAATTGCAACTCAATAATACGTACAGCTTTTGTCCAGCTGAAACTGGTTCCGGCTGCTTCCCTCACATGCTGAGAGTGAGAGAGTGAGAGAGAGAGAGAGAGAGAGAGAGAATATAAATAAATAAATAAATAAATAACAGCCTAGGCTACAGTTGATTGCTAAGATTAAGTCCTTCTTCATTGACGTAAAAGGAAAGAGTAGAGTGAAAAGAAGCCGACAAAGGGAATTTCCCCGGGGGCAAGTTTTAATATCGTAGTGGACAAAGATAAGAAAGCTGGCGTGGTCAAATGGACTGTGTGCATCTCGCTATTTAGGTTTGATGCATTTTGTATTTATCAATTGTTTTGTCATTATTGTTATTGTAGGCCTATTTAATCAGTTCTTTAAATAACCTATGCAAAAAGTGGTTTGTTTCATTTTGTTGATACATTTTTGTTGGCTAAAATAAATTCTAACCGTCTTCAATTTTGTCCTCCCTATTTAGTTCAAGGGTTAAAGTAGGCCTGTTGTAAAATAAATAGCATCAGCGTGTTGATGTCATTCGCTGGATTGTCCTACGGTAGGCAATCGACTTTTGTTGGTCATTAATTTCATCCGTCTATATAATAACCTGTTCGTATTTCCCCTATAAACAATGACTTTACTTACTTTTGATATTACCCTAATAAAGTTAAGCAACTTTTGTGAAGGTTTGGTGGCGTATGGCTATTATTAGGCTTACTGCAGGCATATGAAGGCAGTGCGCTCCGCCACTCCAACTGACTTTGACAGTTGAATTTGAGGTGAGGAAGAAGGTTTTAGGCCAACCAGACTTACTCCTTTAATCTAACAATATAATTCTTAAATGTCTCCTTTTTAATATAAAAATGTAATTAATATCATACAATATAATTTAGGTCTATATGCATGCAATGCCCTGATGCATTTATTGCTCAAATCTCCAACAGCTGAACTGTGACATAGACACAAAAAAAAAATATGAAAGTAAAAACTAGTAAAGCAATGAATAGATTCTAATGTTTTGAATATGCTGCACATCAAAACACAACAAAACATTTTTTTAAGGATGTGCCTGTGGATCATTTGGCCAATATGGCTTGTTTATTGATGGCGCTGGCAGTGCCCAGTTGGAGGTTTCTTTCTCTCTCTTTCTACTCTCGGATCTGAACCAGCTCGGGTCTGTTTTCCACTGTCCTTTTCGGAACGGGTCTGACTGTCCTCTGGTCTATTCGGAACGTGTCTCAGTGAGGAAAAATAATAATATCTATATATATATATTGGGTCGGGTGGGAAAGCCACGGATCCATTTCGGACCCATGAAACGTTTTTAGTGTGAAGTACTTTTTCAAAACATTGAGTAGTCAATCAATGTCTTGAAATTGGTCAACTTGACCAAAATGTAAAGTAAACTTTTTTCTAATTGACTACTGAGCATTTTGGATGTTTAACTCCTATCACTACCACCAGTGCTGTCTCCTGGACAGAACAAGTCACCCTTAATGCCTGGTGTGTGTCACTCTCTCTGTCCACACAGACGTCATCTGGGTGATCCTCAGCGTAGAGGTGGGTGGCCTTTTGGGCGTGACACAGCAGCTTTCCTGCTTCGAGACGGAGTTCAACACCCAGCCGCACCGCAACGTAGAGGGAGACTTCAACCCTTTTGCCTCGCCACAGAAGAGCAAACACGACGCCGGAGACGACAACAACTTCAAAGAGCCTGGAGGAGCCTGGGAGGGCAGGCAGGACGCCATCCAGCAAGATGAAAACGGACTGTCTCACAATGCTGTAAATAGAGCATCGAATGGGCTACAAAACAATCTGTCAGTAGTGACTTACAGTCAGGTATGTATGAATGAATGAATGAACCAAGGTTAGCTTGCCTCGAAACAAGCTGATGTCCACTCCTCACTGTTTTTTGCTTAACATTGACAGAGCACAAGTTCAATTTCTGTGCCACATTTGGATGTGTGTAAAAAGTGCTCTATTCATGGCTGGTTTTGAAACGTCCGATTCAAAATAAAAAAATGTTGTTGTCACAAAAGATTACAGTGTTCAGTTCACAACCATATACTGGTGCAATAGCCCTCAGGTTTTCCAGATGATGCCACTACTGTAGCTTTACAGTATGTGTGGAAAAATCACAATTAGATCTCTGCTCTGAATTGTGGCACAGATAAATTGTTTTCCATCAGTATTGTTAATCAGTAATCTATGAAAAGCATTGTTGTGATTTCGACACGTTATACATTTTTCCAGTGTTTACTGCACCCTCACCTGGCTCAAAAGTAAGCCTATCTGTCACCTTAGTGACCAGACACAACAGACAGACCTTCTAAAAATTGCACCATTCTTCTATGCAAAACAATAGTAGTAGAGGAAAATGTAACATGTCAACCACCGTGCTCCATCGTACCACATTATGCAGTTGAACAGATGTTGAAAACACACATGAGCTCTTTGGTATTCTATGCATCTGTGCAGTTCCTCTAAGGCAGGCGATCCCAAACTTTTTCACTCAGGCCCCACCCTTCCAGCATTGGGGAATATCCCTGTGAGGTCTGGAGGGCTGCTCTTAAAATTGGTTATATTTCCCCCACCATAAAAATGACTCTCCAATGCTTTTGGAATATGTTGTGCTCCCTGACTGTTAACGAGCTGGACAGAGTGAAGAGACTGTAAATGTAGCGCCGTTATCATTTCTACTCAGTTACATCTATATATTTTTTTGTACTTTTACCCATTTTTCTTCCCAACTGGTAGTTAGTCTTGTCCCATCACTGCATCTCCCCTACGGACTCGGGAGAGGCAAAGGTCAAGAGTCCTCCGAAACAGGACCCTGCCAAGCCACACTGCTTCTTGACACTACTTGCTTAACCCGGAAGCCAGACTCACCAATTTGTCGGAGGAAATACCGTCCAGCTGGTGACTGAAGTCAGTTTGCAGGCTAGAGCACGGTGGGACAAGGAAATCCCGGCCGACCAAACCCTCCCCGAACCCAGAAGACGCTGGGCCAATTTTACGCCACCCGGTCACGGGCTGCTGACACAGCCTGGGTTCGAACCTGGGTCTGTAGTGAAACCTCAAGTGCCTCAGTGCCATAGACCGCTGTGCCACTCGAGAGGCCTAGTTTTAGTAATTTCAGTGTTGATTGAGATTGTGTGCCCCCCAACCCCCCCCAAAACAAAATGTGCTATTTTGTTTGCTCAAACCACCGGATTGAATGGGTTCATTTGCTTAACCCGGCCAACAGGGCCGTACGTTTGACACCCCTGCTCTAAAGGTCAACTCTACGGGTTTCCCAGACCCATATTAAGCATAATCCTGGACTAAAAAGCATTCTCAACTGATATTCGCCATTGAAAGAACCTTGTAGTCCTAATCTGTTTCTGGGAAACTGGTCCTACGTGTCAGTTGGTGGTTTTCACTGAGCAATAACATCCACCATCTGCCCAGTTTATTCCCCTTTTATTAATTTACCTGTTTATGCCATAATAACCCTTTGTCAGTTCACAACCATATACTGGTGCAATAGCCATCAGAGCTGTGTGTGCCTGCTCTAAATCACCTCCTACTTCTGTCAGAGCAATCCATTTTATTCCAGCATTGTTAATTTACTGCCACTCTTGGCTGGGTAAACTAGTCTGTTCAGAAACACATGCTTCTGTTGCTCATTCACAGATTTTATTGAGCCAGTAATAGACTGAGGTACTTCCTTACATACGGCTGAGCTTATCTTTCTGAAAAATACAGCTGTTCTGTATGTAGGGGCCTGCCCTGTTCCGAATGGCCCAGCATCGTCCGGGTTAGGGGAGGGTTTGGCCAGCTGGATTGTCCTTGTCCCATCTCGCTCTAGCGACTCCTTGTGGCGGGCCGGGTGCATGCACGCTGACCTCGGTCGCCAGCTGTACAGTGTTTCCTCCGACAAATTGGTGCGGCTGGCTTCAGGGTTAAGCGGGCAGTGTGTCCAGAAGAAGTGTGGCTTGGCAGGGTCGTGTTTCGGGGGTAGCATGGCTCTCGACCTTCGCCTCTGCCGAGTCCGTACAGGTGTTGCAGCGATGGGACAAGACTGTAACTACAAGTTGGATATCACGAAATTGGGGAGAAAACGGATGATCAATTGAAACAGGATGTACCTGAGCTCAATTTCAAGTCTCATAGCAAAGGGTCTGAATACTTATGTAAATAAGTATTTTTTATAAAGTTGCAAAAATATCTTAACTTGTTTTCGCTTCGTCATTATTGTGTGTAGATTGAGGACATTTTTTAGAATCCATTTTAGAATAAGGCTGTAAAGTAACAAAATGGGGGGAAAGTGAAGGACTCTGAATACTTTGTGAATGTATATAGTCTAGTGAGTTTGCGTAGGGTCAGTGAAGATATTTTGGGCACCCTTAATGGACTATTTAGCTGTCTTATGGCTCGGAGCCTGTTGGCCATGTCTCCGATATTGCTTGCCGGACGGTAGCAGAGTGAACAGCCTTGCTTGGGTGGGTGGAGTCTTTTGGCATTTTTTCGGGCCTTCCTCTGACATTGCCTGATATAGAGATCCTGGATGGCAGGGGGCTCGGCCCCCAGTGAAGTAATGCGCTGTCCGCACCACCCTCAAGCGCTTTGCGGTCAAGGGTGGTGCATTTACCATATCAAGCTGTGATGCAGCCAGTCAAGGTGCTCTCGATGGTGCAGCTGTCAAACTTTTGGAGGATCCGAGGACCCATACCAAATATTTTCTGCCTCCTGAGGGGGAATAGGTGCCACCGTGCCCTCTTCACAACTGTGCAGGTGTGTGTGGACCATGTTAGGTCTTTATTGATGTGGACACCAAGGAATTTGAAGCTCCTGACCAGCTCCACAACAGCCCTGTGGATATGGATGGGGACGTGCTCTCCCGTCTTTTAACTATAGTCCACAAAGCTCCTTGGTCTTACTGGCGTTGAGGGAGAGGTTGTTGTCCTGGCACCACACTGCTAAGTCGCTGATCTCCTTCCTGTAGGCTGACTCATCTCCATCAGTCCCAGGGTCCCTAGCTTGGTGATGAGCCTGGAGGGGACTATGATGTTAAACGCTGACCTGAAGTCTGAGTTATTTCCCCTCTTATACAGGTGGGAGAGGGCAATGTGAAGTACAGTTGAGATAACGTCATCTGTGGATCTGTTGAAGCAGTATGCGAATTGGAGTGGATCTATGGTGTCTGAGATGATGGTGTTGATGTCTGTCATGACCAGCCTTTCAAAGTACTTCATAATCACTGAACTATCATGCAAATAAAAATAATAATAAAAAAATATATATTTGCCACATGCTTCGTAAACAACAGGTATAGACTAACAGTGATATACTTCCCAACAATGCAGAGAGAAAAATAGAAAAATAACAGAAAGATTATAACTCGTAGAATACATTGTGTTGACTGTGTTCTGTCTCTCCCCTCAGGGTGTTCATGGACCCTATCCGTTAGGCCAGAGTTAGACAGATGGAGACCCAGGCCAGGTGGTGCTGAACAGACCTGGGCATGCTGATGCTGGCCTGCGGCAGGGGCACTGGAGAGGGGAGGGACACATATTTCATACAGACTCTAGACAACTCTCTCCCTTGAGCCCTACCCCATTCCACCAAAACACAAGCTACAGTGAGAACAAGGGGGCACCTATCCCAGTGAACACCCTACCAGCATCATCAGCACTCTCCCAAGATCAGCATGAGTGAATGCGACATAAAGAGTGCTATAAATCCTACATTCTACTACATACATGTTTTATTATTATTTGTAGCTGTCAACACACCTCATTAGTGTAGGGTAGGCACTGCTGGTTGAGCTTAGCAAAAGGATGGATGTGTGTGAGCTTGAGCAAATGAAATGTGTGAGAAAAAAGCCATCAAAAACTATTTTGCCTGTTGAGCTATTATTGTAGGATTTGAATCTTTGTCTGTGTTTTCTGAATTGTGCATGTGTGCACGTGTATAGTTTCCTTTTGGATTTGACTGAACACAGTGGTGGATACAACTTTGGTAAAGAAGTTGTGGTGACCTATGTATATAGGCCAGGTAGGGTTATGTATCTAAATAGATTAAACAAAATAATACTAATAAAAAATATATAATTCTCCACAGGTGTTTCAGAAATTAGGATACAGGCCTGTGAATGAGTTGCCCCGTAAACAAGCCTTTGCTGTACTGTACTTAAGACACATGGATCATTCAGTGGTAACACTTGTTCTTTAGAGCCAGCAGATGGTGCTATTAACTAAACAACCAAACCAAATGGTCTCTGAAACATCACGACAGACATTGACAAACAGACTTCCCTTTCCCATCATAGGGAGAGGTATTTAAATTCTGGGTTTGTGACTGCTCAAGCCATTGACAATATCAGCACCGTTTGTTTTGTTTCTGCAGTTTGCACGATGTCACTTCAGATGTTTACAAGTGGTGATTTGATTTAGTTTCTGTATGCTGTCTGGATCTAGATATTATTGTCTGTTGTAATAGTATATATTCTCCGTGTTTTAGTTTTCTTCCACACTTAACAACGTTGAGTCCCGTTTTGATTGTCAAATTAAGTAGAGTGAGTGCATACGCTCAAAAAGACAGGTTCAACCCTGGAATTCATTCATTCCTCTGCGTCAAAGTGGAATGCTCTATTACGACATGTAGTCATATTAATTATTGTTTACAATTACATGGTATCAACCAAGTTAACATCATGTTATGCAATTTGTTTCCCATTTGGAATGTTATTTTAATTTATTTGATTTACCTTCACGTTCTTCAAGCAATCAAGATTTCTCTCCTTCAATGTTTCACAATTTCCACAAGGTTATAAGTAAATGAAAAACAAGGAAATTGATGACAATTGTTATTCATAGACTAAAGATCTTGTAGATGCTCATACAAGAGTCTTATCTCATGGTTTCTTCTGATGAAAAGTCCCTGTTTTCTTGTGGCTGTTGTGCTTTCACACCAGCCTTTCATATTTATGTATTTGTCAAGGGCATTATGTTAGTCCTCTGTGTTCACTGTTCTGCATTTTACTCTGAAACCAGAGAGTGTTTAATTCTTAGCTTTATTCCGTTTTTTTATTTTGGTGGGAGGGTGCAGTTTTAAGCAAGATGGCATGGAGATTGGCGCGTTTGCATAGTCTTATGATAGAACATTCATGAGAAGAGAAAATGTCAAATTAAAGCCTTTTTCCTATATGTATAAATGAACATTTTACGATTAAATTAACACTGAAACAGAAAATGTGGCACCAGGTTTATTTTTTGACTCAGTTTTGACTTATGTAACACACTGTTTGAAACATTGGTTAGCAGGTGACGGTAATGATTCCTTGGAATCGGCCCCGTTTGGCAGGGAGACAACAGCACAGTTATATGTTCTCTTTTGCCAGGATTTTTATATATTTTTTACTAGTTAAGAACAAATTCTTATTTTCAATGATGGCCTAGGAACAGTGGGTTAACTGCCTTGTTCAGGGGCAGAACGACAGATTTTTTAAACTTTGTCAGCTCAGGGATATTGATCTTGCAACCTTTCGGTTACTAGTCCAACACTCTAACCACTAAGATGAGGCTGCAGTTCCCAAATGACAGAACAATGAGATATTGGGTCCCAGAGAAAAACATTACTGTGGCAATACAAACAACTGCAAGTCTATTGGTGAGAAGTAAGCAGTAGTGGTGAAAGAGGGGTTGCTTCCCACATTTATGGTGTGGCCGTTGGTTTATGGGACAGGTATGATGTTTCCTCGCAGTGGGCTCTTCTATCCAGGGTTCAGTGTAGGCCATCTCACTTCTTCATCTTACTGTACACTGACTTAAGTGGTGTTATCACAATGACTAAAGTTCGAATGGAAAAACTCCCACAGCATCCCCCAAATGAACACGTTTACCTTTCGTGAACCTTCACTTGCACTTTTGTACTACTCGCACTGACTTTTCTGAGAGCTGCACCTTAAATCACATTGTATGTCACGAAGAGCGGAAAATAAACTATATACAGTGCATACACATGTCAAATAAACTATATACAGTGCATACACATGTCAAATAAACTATATACAGTGCATACACATGTCAAATAAACTATATACAGTGTATACACATATAAAATAAACTATATACAGTGCATACACATGTCAAATAAACTATATACAGTGCATACACATGTCAAATAAACTATATACAGTGCATACACATGTCAAATAAACTATATACAGTGTATACACATGTCAAATAAACTATATACAGTGCATATACATATAAAATAAACTATATACAGTGCATACACATGTAAAATAAACTATATACAGTGCATATACATATAAAATAAACTATATACAGTGCATATACATATAAAATAAACTATATACAGTGCATACACATATAAAATAAACTATATACAGTGCATATACATATAAAATAAACTATATACAGTGCATACACATGTAAAATAAACTATATACAGTGCATATACATATAAAATAAACTATATACAGTGCATACACATGTAAAATAAACTATATACAGTGCATACACATGTCAAATAAACTATATACAGTGCATACACATGTAAAATAAACTATATACAGTGCATATACATATAAAATAAACTATATACAGTGCATACACATGTAAAATAAACTATATACAGTGCATACACATGTCAAATAAACTATATACAGTGCATACACATGTAAAATAAACTATATACAGTGCATACACATGTAAAATAAACTATATACAGTGCATACACATGTAAAATAAACTATATACATTGCATACACATGTAAAATAAACTATATACAGTGCATATACATATAAAATAAACTATATACAGTGCATACACATGTAAAATAAACTATATACAGTGCATACACATGTAAAATAAACTATATACAGTGCATACACATGTAAAAAATAAAATAATAAATTACAGTTGGACAATGGTAGAAAAATTGACATTCATTAAACAACCCATAACTTTTGTTGCAGACTGAAAATATGAACATATTAATGTTAGATGTAAATGTATAGTGCCTGAAAAGGAGAAACAACTTATTTATTATGAAACAACCCCACTTAATGTTGGAGAATAGAATACATTGGATTTTTAGGGACTAAAGTCTGTAGGCTGAAAGGACCAGACTTGAGTGTGTAGGGGAGAGGGGCTACTGGAAAGGGGAGAAATCGATGTCCTCATTGAGATAGGTGGTGCGTTTGTGGTGTATGGATTCAGTATGTCAGTGCTGTAAAGTACTGAAGTAAAAATACTTACTTAAGTAGTTTTTGGGGAGTATCTGTAATTTACTATTTAAATTTTGGACAATGTTTACCACACTGCATTCCAAAAGAAACGTATGTACTTTTTACTCCATACATTATTCCTGACACCCATAAGTACTTGTTGCATTTTTAATGCTCATCAGGACAGGAAAATGGTCCAATTCACACACTTATCAAGATAACATCCCTGGTCATGCCTACTGCCTCTGATCTGGTGGACTCACTAAACACACATGCTTAGTTTCTAAACAATGTATGAATGTTAGAGATGTGCACCTGGCTCTCTGTAAAAATAAAATAAAATGATGCCACCTTGATTACATTTACTTTTGATATATTGATATATTTATAACCAAATACTTTCAGACTGGGTGTAATTTACTGGGTGACTTTTACTTGAGTCATTTTCTATTAAGGTACAGTTGAAGTCGGAAGCCGGAACATACACCTTATAGGCCGACCACACCGCTCACCTCGCATGCGCGAGCATTGCAAAATAAATTTAGAAATCTATGTAATTCAATTATTGCACCCACACTGCTCGCGCGCATCAACGAGCATCTCCGTTGCCAAGGGCTAAAATAGAACTCCTTTCTAGATCACGCTGCAAGTCCTGCCTCTCCTATCTCCTCATTGATTTATAGAAGCAGGTACCCACATGCCATCTCCTCATTGGTTTTACCCATGTGGGTGATTGAAAGACGAACTGTGTTGTCGGTCGGGGTAGTAATACTATGAAAGTTTAAATGCCAATCACCATATAAGTTCAAAGATGAAAAAGCCGGGAATGAGGAAAGATGATTAGAAAAACAATTCGGTTGAGGGTTTTATGTGTGGATTAATTGGCGGAGTAGAGAACCTTGTGGATTTCAGGTAAAGTAACAACTCAATGTTTATATCCCAGGACAAATTGGCTAGCAACAGCAAGTTAAACTAAATAGGACAAATTAGCTAGCAAGTGGTAGCTAACTCGCTAAATTGCCATAAATGTGTAATACTTTTCGACCTGTTCCCAAATTAATGTAGTTGTTTCAGAGCTTGCTTTGATATCTTAACCTGCGTGTCGTGATCGCGTTTGGTGTAGGAGGACAAAATACATTTATGCACGATGGCGCACGCGTGCAGCCAGTTTGGGTTCTGTGTGCAGCAGAGGTAACTCTGGGTCTTATTTTCCTGTGGCGGTCCTCATGAGACCCAGTTAACTTAATGAACTTATCCTCTGCAGCAGAGGTAACTCTGGGTCTTATTTTCCTGTGGCGGTGCTCATGAGACCCAGTTAACCTTAATGAACTTATCCTCTGCAGCAGAGGTAACTCTGGGTCTTATTTTCCTGTGGCGGTGCTCATGAGACCCAGTTAACCTTAATGAACTTATCCTCTGCAGCAGAGGTAACTCTGGGTCTTATTTTCCTGTGGCGGTGCTCATGAGACCCAGTTAACCTTAATGAACTTATCCTCTGCAGCAGAGGTAACTCTGGGTCTTATTTTCCTGTGGCGGTGCTCATGAGACCCAGTTAACTTAATGAACTTATCCTCTGCAGCAGAGGTAACTCTGGGTCTTATTTTCCTGTGGCGGTGCTCATGAGACCCAGTTAACTTAATGAACTTATCCTCTGCAGCAGAGGTAACTCTGGGTCTTATTTTCCTGTGGCGGTGCTCATGAGACCCAGTTAACTTAATGAACTTATCCTCTGCAGCAGAGGTAACTCTGGGTCTTATTTTCCTGTGGCGGTCCTCATGAGACCCAGTTTCGTCATACAGCTTGATGGCTTTTGCGACTGCACTTGAAGACACTTTACCAGTTCTTGAAATGTTCCTTATTGACTGACCTTCATGTCTTAAAGTAATGATGGACTGTCGTTTCTTTTTGCTTATTTGACCTCTTCTTGCCACAATATGGACTTGGTCTTTTACCAAATAGGGCTATCTTCTGTATACCACCTCTACCTTGTCACAACACAAATGATTGTAAAAAATAAAGAAAAACCCTTGAATGAGTAGTTGTCCAAACTTTTGACTGGTACTGTATATATACTAAGTTATTAAACATTAGCATCACCTTCCTAATATTGAGTTTCAGTTCGTCATTATGGGGTATTGTGTGTAGGTGGGTGTGAAATAATATTTTTTAAATAAATTTTGAATTCAAGACACTAACAACAAAATTTGGATTAAGTCAAGGGGTATGAACACTTTCTGAGGACACTTAACATAACACAAATCTTACGGTATAGAAAAACATCGGAATGGTCTCTGACTATATGATGGACAGGTACCATGATGCTTCTTGAATAAAATAATATGTGTGTATGGTGATTATTTGAGTGGGACTGTGCAGACATGGTGTCAACAGAACAAACGAGGACAAATATTGACTTTGACTCTCTGCAGTACATTGGCAACTTGAATAAGGAAGACATGGCAAACCGCTGCTTATCATCTGGGATCTGCAAGTGCATTTAAATCAACCCAATTATTATATATGAAGGAAAACACATTGCCTGGTCATGACGGAATGGACAAATGACCACCACGGCCGCCAGAGGGCGTTTTTATGATGGCTCCATCTCTTTATAACATTTCGGTTACTGGACCGATGCTCTAAATCCCAGTAATGGTTCCAATAGTTTTTTCATCATTAACTATTGTGTCTGGGATTTTAGAACTACTTCATGTAAGGTCTGTATTTTGTGTAGGCTTACCCTGGCATTACGTTTTGATAACCGCGTAATTCTCTCTTGGACAAGGTGAATTTGATCAATTTACTCCCCCAAAATGTAAATGCTAATTAGCAACAGAGAAGACCTCGGCAAGACTACAAATTCCGTCAGGAAGCTCCTGCACGTAATTTCTGGCTGACACTTTCAGCTACCTTTCACCAGCTTGATCAGAGACCTTCTGTGCCCAATCCAGGAACTTCTTATGTCCCCTTTCTCGGTCTTAGCTAGCTACTTACCACACTTTACCTAGCTAGTTAGCAGAGCAGTAGATCAAAAATAGTGACATTTATAATTGTTTGTACTGCATGTTGACTTGTGTCCATTTCAGATTTTATGGCATTTTTCAAGTATGAGCACTAAAAGGGGAGAAGACCACTAGAAGTCTGGCCATGTGGAGAAGTGCAGCTATAGTGAGGGGCAATTTACCGGTGTGGTCATGGCCAGCATGAGGGATGAAGTTTATCCTGTCTACGTGAATGTAGCTATTAAATTAAGTTTGAAAATCGTAGCAATACAACATGTTCTATACTGCCACCAACATTCTACAAGGAAAGAGCCATTTAATCATTAACCAGATTACCCCGATCACGTTTTAAGGTATGACCCAGGTGCAGACAGTGTTGAAGGAATGAAAGTGTATTCATTAAACAGGGGCAGGCAAACAACGGGTCAAGGCAGGCAGGGGTCGGTAATGCAGAGAGGGTGTAAGGGAGCGGAACAGCAGGCGGACACAGGTCAGGCAGGGGTCGGTAATCCAGAGAGGGTGTAAGGCACCGGAACAGCAGGCGGACTCAGGTCAGGCAGGGGTCGGTAATCCAGAGAGGGTGTAAGGCACCGGAACAGCAGGCGGACTCAGGTCAGGCAGGGGTCGGTAATCCAGAGAGGGTGTAAGGCACCGGAACAGCAGGCGGACTCAGGTCAGGCAGGGGTCGGTAATCCAGAGAGGGTGTAAGGCACCGGAACAGCAGGCGGACTCAGGTCAGGCAGGGGTCGGTAATCCAGAGAGGGTGTAAGGCACCGGAACAGCAGGCGGACTCAGGTCAGGCAGGGGTCGGTAATCCAGAGAGGGTGTAAGGCAGCGGAACAGCAGGCGGACTCAGGTCAGGCAGGGGTCGGTAATCCAGAGAGGGTGTAAGGCACCGGAACAGCAGGCGGACTCAGGTCAGGCAGGGGTCGGTAATCCAGAGAGGGTGTAAGGCACCGGAACAGCAGGCGGACTCAGGTCAGGCAGGGGTCGGTAATCCAGAGAGGGTGTAAGGCACCGGAACAGCAGGCGGACTCAGGTCAGGCAGGGGTCGGTAATCCAGAGAGGGTGTAAGGCACCGGAACAGCAGGCGGACTCAGGTCAGGCAGGGGTCGGTAATCCAGAGAGGGTGTAAGGCACCGGAACAGCAGGCGGACTCAGGTCAGGCAGGGGTCGGTAATCCAGAGAGGGTGTAAGGCACCGGAACAGCAGGCGGACTCAGGTCAGGCAGGGGTCGGTAATCCAGAGAGGGTGTAAGGCACCGGAACAGCAGGCGGACTCAGGTCAGGCAGGGGTCGGTAATCCAGAGAGGGTGTAAGGCACCGGAACAGCAGGCGGACTCAGGTCAGGCAGGGGTCTGTAATTCAGAAAGGGTGTAAGGCAAAATTGCACCGTTGGTTAGGGCCTGTAAGTAAGCATTTCACTGTAAACTTTGATTTGATTTAACCTCCTTCCTCTTGGCAGATCTCTATAGGTGACCAGGGGATTCTCTCTACCACATGTGAATGCCTCTGTGGAGCTAGCCATGCATGCAGCCATGCAGCCTATTTTGGCGGTTCATAATATCGTCCCTACTGATGTGGAATGCGAGTGGAGGAAGCCAGCCGTGGCCCAACCAGTTACAGTCAGTGGGGGATCTGTACCTGGTCGAAGACATGAACCCTCTGTCCCAAGAGCCCCAGAGGACGATCTTCAGTGGCTAAGGTACCGTCTCCGGGGCAGGTTCAGTGGAATGGCATGGCTCCTTGAACCTGAGCCAGAACAACCTCTACCCTCCCTGTCATCCCAGTCTGTACCAGACATTGTTTAAAAAAAATAGGGGCACCTGGGGCATGCAGGCATCCTGGCTGGCATGGTGCTGTCGGTGGTGGAGCAGGGGGCTATATGGCAGGCAACAGTTGAACAGCACACCAACCCTGACTGGCACACCATGGGGAGAGAGCACACCATGGGGAGACAGCCAGCAATTTTGGAGCAATGAATAGGAATAAATGCGTTACTCTGTCGCTGCGAATAGTCACTGGATGGGCTGTTGTCTGTAAAGTGGGGGACAGATGATGAAGAAGATGGCATCAAGGCATTCACATGGCTACAGGGATGGATGTGCAGGAGTCAGGGCTTTTGGTCACAAGGTTCTGGTTATCAATCCACTCAACAACAGTGCAGAGTTAAGAGCCCAACAAACAAGGGTTGGGTCTTTGCCTTTATAGGAAAATACAACCTCTGTCTATGTGGCAGTTTAGCAGGTGTGTGAGATCATGGTGGGAACATTGCACACAAAGAACTGATAATGCCAGTTTTGTCATTGTTTCTCATCATTCACCATTATTCCTTTAATTTTCTTGTCTGCCCTTCTCTGCTTCTCTTTCCCACTTCCTAAAATCATCCCAGACTATTCTACTTGCCTTTCTTGGTTTATCTCTCAATGTCCTGTAACCTCTTTGTACATTCTGCTAACAAAACTTCGCTTAATGTGCCTTTCAAGAGAAAGTCTGGTACCTGTTCAGGAATGTCCCTACCCCACTTATCCACCATTACCTTACCAGTCCAGTCAGCAGATTGGACATACAGGGTTCTCCCCTTCTGCTCTTGGCTCGCATTGTAAAACACTATCTATACACACACACACACACACACACACACACACACACACACACACACACACACACACACACACACACACACACACACACACACACACACACACACACACACACACACACACACACACACACACACACACACACACACACACAGATAAACAAAAACAAAACAATCAGTATTTAGTTAGGGACGTCTTCCTTTCTTAAAATGAATTATGGGTTAATGCAAAAATAATTTGATAATGAGTTAATTCAAAAGGGGGGCATTTCTTTTCCATCAACATATGTTTTAATTTCATTATGTAGTTTAGAATTCTGTACCCATACAGTATTTCCGCCTATACAAAATGTTGTATGTGTTTTATGTATGTAATCAATTATTTCCCAAGTATATCCAATTCTCCTATGGCTCCGTTGGTCAAATGGCCTTCTAAAATAATGTGTTAACCTGCAGGAATATTTCCTTACTTCTATCTCAGGACCCTGACCTGGAATCACATAGCTCATGCGTTTACGTTTACATTTTACATTTGACGATCGCAAACCATGGAAACCATTGCAAGTCAATTGATATTAATTGAGTACTTTGCCAAATAACGCACATTTACCCGGGAATACGTCTGTTATAAAACAGAGTTCTCTCCACACACAGAACAACAACTTTTTATTATAAGATTTGCAAATTTGGAGTTAATAACCTTTTAAGGGTCCAACTTTCACCTTAAATTACACACCCAAATCTAACTGCCTGTAGCTCAAGACCTGAAGCAAGGATATGCATATTCTTGATACCATTTGAAAGGAAACACAGAAGTTTGTGGAAATGTTAAATTAATGTAGGAGAATATAACACATTAGATCTGGTAAAAGATAATACATAGAAAAAACGTGTTTTTTAATATATAGTTTTTGTACCATCATCTATGAAAAGCAAGAGAAATGCCATTATGTATTATGCCAGTACAGGCGAAATTTAGATTTTGGCCACTAGAAGGCAGCAGTATTTTTGCTAAATTTTAGACTGGTCCAATGAATCATTTAATTTCTGTTAAAACTTTCATATCAAGACTGCACAAATATGCCTAATTGGTTTATTAATACATTTTCAGGTTCTCCTTAACACAATATTATTTTACTGTAATAGCTCATGTAAATTGGACAGTGCAGTTAGATCGACAAGAATTTAAGCTTTCTGCCAATATAAGATATGTCTATGTCCTGGGAAATTTTCTCGATACTTACAACCTCATGCTAATCACATTAGCCTACGTTTGCTCAACCGCCCCGCGGGGGACCCACCGATTCTGTAGAGGTGTTTAAGAGCCAAACAAATAAGAGTTGGGTCTCAGCCTTTATAGGAAAATACAACCTCTGTCTACATGGCAGTTTAGCAGGTGTGTGAGATCTTGGTGGGAACATAGAGCACCAACAAGTGATCACAGCAGTTTTATTACTTCTTTTTGCTGACAGAATTGTCGCTGCTGCTCAAGCTAGTCTCTGTTCTCTTCATATCTCCACACAGCTGTGTCCTTGAAAGATATACAAAAAAAAACAGGATGGACCAAAAACTGTTGTCACTCTCAGAGGCTCTTTGTCTTTGGCCGCGTGACCAAGTTGCTCAGAAACAAGAGGGTAAAAAACACTGGCTTCTTCTTACATGAGAGAAACAGACAGTGGAAATGTACAGGTTAAGGCTCATACAACACATGTGCAAAACAAAGTTTGTAATTTTGCCACCATACTCTTATTGCTCCTCCTGTCAGTACCTATTTTCAGGGAAGACAATACACACGCACACACGCACACACACACACACACACACACACACACACACACACACACACACACACACACACACACACACACACACACACACACACACACACACACACACACACACACACACACACACACACACACACACACACACACACACACACACACACACACACACACACACACACACACACACACACACGCAAGGCTTTCAGAATAGGTTATAATACATAGAAGTTTTACTCAAAAAGCTATTCACATTGCATTTTATCTTGGGCACAGTGGAAATTTATATCTGTGATGTTTAAATGATGCCTTACCCCCAGAGTGAGAGATTACACCACTCACTTCCAGCAGATCACCTAGCTGAGGGTGGCATTGATCGTGTACTGCTTCTGGTGGGGTGAGCCTGAGCACTGCCTACCTTTTCTGGTAAATAAAGGGCCCTTTCTCTATCCCACCGGAAATGGCAGCTACAGACCCAAGTGTGTTTCCGGTCCATCTGAAAGACAAAAATAAAAAGGTTACTTTTACTAGCTCGGTTGATTACTAAAATGGTAACATCTACACTACCGTTCAAATGTTTGGGGTTTAAAAATAAAAATAAAAACATTTTATATCTATTAAAATGTTAATGTTGTAAATTACTTTTGTAGCCGGAAACAACAGATTTTCTATGGAATATCTACATAGGTGTACAGAGGCCCATCATCACCAAACATCACTCCTGTGTTCCAATGGCACATTGTGTTTGCTAATCCAAGGCTAATTGATCATTAGAAAACCCTTTTTTCAATTATGTCAGCACAGCTGAAAACTGTTGTTCTGATTAAATAAGCAATACAACTGTCCTTCTTTAGACTAGTTGAGTATCTGGAGCATCAGCATTTGTGGGTTCGAATACAGTCTCAAAATGGCCAGAAACAAAAACCTTTCTTAAGAAACTCGTCAGTCTATTCTTGTTCTGCGAAATGAAGGCTAGTCCATGCGAGAAATTGCCAAGAAAATGAAGATCTTGTACAACGCTGTGAACTACTCCCTTCACAGAACAGCGCAAACTGGCCTTAACCAGAATAGAAAGAGGAGTGGGAGGTCTAAATAGTACCCGCAAAACACCAGTCTCAATGTCAACAGAGCGGTCTTCTAGGCAGATTCTTCTCTCCAGTGTCTGTGTTCTTTTGACAATCTTAATATTTTCTTTTTATTGGCCAGTCTGAGATATGGCTTTTTCTTAGCAACTCTTCCTAGAAGGCTCTAAATCAGTGCTCGACCTCACTAATGCTCTTGTGGCTGAATGGAAGCAGGTCTCCACAGCAATGTTCCAACATCTAGTGGAAAGCCTTCCCAGAGGAGTGGAAACTGTTATAGCAGCAAAGGGGGGACCAACTCCATATTAATGCCCATGATTTTGGAATGAAATGTTCGACAAGCAGGTGTCCACATACATTTGTTCATGTAGTGTAGCATTGCGATAAAGCCGCTCTCACTACACTGGAAATGAATAGGAAAACAACTTTAAGATTGCAAAAGTGTCTATCATACATGTAAGATATCAATACGGACCCATGTCCAGTGGCGATTTTAGCATGTAAATCTTGGTGGGGCAAAAAATGTAATAATGTGGGATGGATGCCAGCAAAGCCACTACACTACACAACACAACACTAAAAAATACATTAATTGTACTCTAACGGTGACAAACGGTGCCCACAGACTGTTAGCACCTATATAAAGCTGTCCCAACACCTTACCACTGCTACACATGGCTATCAGCGGAGCCTTGTCTGGCAGCGAAACAGTTTTTCAGCCTCATTTACTGCCTGCTGAAAAACATAGCTTTTTATGGCTGACTTGCTTAAACAGATGTGGTTTCTACTGACAGATGAGGTGTACAAACTATTGCATACAAGGACGACAAGCAGATAAGAGGTAATCCGTAATTTCGATTAAGATATTAATGAGCGAGCTAAAATGGATGTAGTCAATATAACTCTTTCTTCAGCAGGGGGCATATCAACTGACAATGAAAGCTCTTACAATATTTTAAGATTACATTTCTCTAAAATAGGTTATAGGCTACATGTGCACCACCAAGTCAGAACATTAGGTGAAATTAAGAGGTGAAAATATACCAAATTATTAGGGTCACCTTGTTGTGCTGTGCTCACTTGAACAGGAAGGTGGCCGGGAGTTCCTTTTTGGGCAAAATTTGTCATCAAATTCTGTCATTCTCTGGATTTATGGTGCTTTCAGTGATATTCATGTACAAAGAGGCCCGAGTTCCCGATTTACAATTCCCAGTTGGATGTCCGTTCAAAACGTATTTTGCCAGTTGGAGCTTGTTTTTTTCTGAGTTCCCAGTTGCCTTGAACTCACTGAAGTCAGACTTCTCAGTTCCGAGTTAAGTTGTTTTGAGCGCGGCACAAATCATGCTTCATTGACAGCATAGCCAATGTTGAATTTTGATCATTTTCAACTAGAAAAAGAGACCACTAATCTGAGATTTGGGACCACACAGGCACTCCACTGAATAGCAGGCTAATGAATGCTTTGCGGTGCTTGCAGTTAGAAAATGACTAATTCCAAACCACTCCATGGTCTGATATTGACGTTGGTATTATTTTGTGTAGCTACATTTGCTAGCAAGCTGGCCAGGCAGCCGGTAGAAAGAGCATTGCGAGTTTAGTAGTCGACTTGAACTGCAACAGGTTTCCATAACGATTTGACGTTGCTACCAACCTTATTATAATTCAACATTTTTTCACATAAAAACACAAGATAAAAACTGCTTATGCACAACCACATTTCTAAATTGCACCTATTCTACTATTCTAACTTGCAACAGTAAGTTGAGACCCCAAATGAGTTCCTAAATTATGTATTTATAGATTGTTTAATTGATCTGAGGGCCTTCAAAAGGAAGGCCGCCAGTTGCCTTTTGGTAATTTCATTTTGCTTCCTCTCTGTACAGAAACCTGAAAACAAGATTTCATAAGAACATATTTTGTTGGAGTGTTTAGCACCATTATGCCTAGTTGACAACCACATAAATTAAATATTGATTACCTTGATTATTTGGTAGGGTTTTACCCCTAGCATAGATTGTTGAAATGTAATTAACCCCAACAACGTATTTACCATGAAGATTCCCCAAATTACGTTTTCATTATTGTCAACACAGTTTAATTTGCAAATGTGTCGCATCACATTTAGTCAAAGTAATTTGAGGACATAATCCCCATTCATTGTTACTCTATCTACTGATCTGTATATTAATTTGATCAGGCAGTTAAAGATTGTCACTGCCTACGAATGTAAAATAAATCAAGAACCCAGAACAATCAATCAACCCATAACTGAATATATTATTAATGCCAGAAACACTTGCTCCAACCCTGAAAGTCACTGAGGATGGTTGCAGTGGGGTTAATAACACCAAGGTACACAATTGACAGTTGCCTGGCCCAAACGCCTGCTCAAGATCACGTCTATTACAATAGCTGCAATTGTTTAGACACAGTTGTAAATTTGAACTGTGACATGACTATTTAACTCTCTCAAATCCTATCTCAACCATGTGAATGTTATTCTAAAGCAATGTTTTCAAAAGGTTAAAAGAGCGAATTATTTCTTCCCACATCTCAAGTAACTGCCATGCAAATTTCTTCAGACAGATGGGATGTTGGCAAAGGCAAAAACAAACAGAAGAGAGTGAGAAGAAGGAGCTCTGTGCCGTTGAGCTCAACTGAGATTATTCATTTTTACGCCATTTGACTCATTGTGGTAATGCTGAATGAATGCGGATATAATTATTTTCCAATTAAAAGTGTCGCTCCATTGCAAGATATGTCTTCAATTTTGCAGACAAGTTCAGTCTGGATATATAGTATTACAATACCAGCCTTTTACACAATATGAAATGCTTCATAATGCAGTAGGCTACAAAAAACATTCCCAACACACACACACACACACACACACACACACACACACACACACACACACACACACACACACACACACACACACACACACACACACACACACACACACACACACACACACACACACACACACACACACACACACACACACACACACACACACACACACACACACACACACACACACACACACACACACACACACACACACACACACACACACTCTCAATCTTGGATCCATTATAACAGTCCATCTGTCATGGTTCATGTGATTATTGCAGGTGTAAAAGAGCAGGGCTAGTGTGGGTGTGTCTGTTTAACAGTACAAACACACACCAGGCTGTCTCTCTAAAGGCCCCATGCTAGCAGCACTCCCTCTCCCTATCTCACAATTACTCTATTCACACACTGCATGTGTAATGATATCGAACTTACGCTCTTGGTAATGGAAAAATAAAATAGAAGAATGGCACTCTTAGATTAAAAGACACAGTTGATTAGAGGTAATTCATTAGATGTGTTCTATTGAGCCACTGATCACCTGTGTTGGTGTACAGAAAGAGAATGGA
The DNA here is from genome assembly GCF_021184085.1 of Oncorhynchus gorbuscha. Taxonomy (NCBI): domain Eukaryota; kingdom Metazoa; phylum Chordata; class Actinopteri; order Salmoniformes; family Salmonidae; genus Oncorhynchus; species Oncorhynchus gorbuscha. The sequence continues at coordinate 70,056,443 of NC_060190.1, read as the reverse complement.
TACAAGCTTCAAACTCCTTTCTCACAAGTACTTTCACACATGAAACCTAATAATGTTATTTTATCCTATTGTCATTTAAACTCAACTCCTCCATAGCTAAGAGAGCAGCATCGAGGTCCGGTCATCCAGATAGCAATTAAATCATGTTTTACAGTGCAAGTACAAAGTAATTAATGGGGGAAAGAAATAAACTACTGTCATTTAGGGGGAGCATGCATCTTTTATTGCTAAAAAGCGAGCACTTCTACATTACGTTCTTTAGATTCTAATTGACGGGACATTAGGGCCACATGCTTTTTCTTATCAGGTCGTAAAGCTTCTTGGAGTAGGAGTGCGGATCTAGGAGCAATGTGTGTGTCCTTGTAATCTTGATCTTTATGATCTAAAAGACGAAACTGATCCTAGATCAGCAACAGCCCTAATCAGCACTCCTACTCTGAGAAGCTTTATGAATACGGCTCCAGGTCCCATGAAAGGAAGAAAATAATATTTGGTACTTTAGTTACTAGTGTGTAATGTGCGTGCTTAGTCCCCTCTGTAGTGTCTGTTCACCCACAACTGCATGGCCAAGCACGATTCCCAACACCATCATTCAGTTTGCCAACAAAGCAACAGTGGTAGGTCTTATCACCGACAACGATGAGACATCACCGACAACGATGAGACATCTCCGACAACGATGAGACATCACCGATAACGATGAGACATCTCCGACAACGATGAGACATCTCCGACAACGATGAGACAGCCATTAGAAAGGATTAGAAAGCAAATTACGGACTCCTCTTTAAATCTTCGTATTCCTCCAAAGCTCAGGTGTCCTGAGTCTGCACAACTCTGCCAGGACTTAGGATCAAGGAAGACACTCAAGTGTTTTAGTACTATAACTCTTGACACAATGATGAAAATAATCATGGCCTCTAAACCTTCAAGCTGCATACTGGACCCTATTCCAACTAAACTATTGAAAGAGCTGCTTCCTGTGCTTGGCCCTCCTGTGTTGAACATAATAAACGGCACTCTATCCACTGGACGTGTACCAAACTTACTAAAAGTGGCAGTAATAAAGCATCTCTTGAAAAAGCCAAACCTTGCCCCAGAAAATATGTTTAAAATATCAGCCTATATCGAATCTCCCATTCCTCTCAATTTTATTTGAAAAAGCTGTTGCGCCTTCCTGAAGACAAACAATGTATACGAAACGCTTCAATCTGGTTTTAGACCCCATCATAGCACTGACACTGCACTTGTGAAGGTGGTAAGGACCTTTTAATGGCGTCAGACAGAGGCTCTGCATCTGTCCTCATGCTCCTAGACCTTAGTGCTTCTTTTGATACCATCAATCACCACATTATTTTGGAGAGATTGGAAACCCAAATTGGTCTACACGGACAAGTTCTGGCAGGGTTTAGATCTTATTTGTCGGAAAGATATCAGTTTGTCTCTGTGAATGGTTTGTCCTGACAAATCAACTGTAAATATTGGTGTTCCTCAAAGTTCCGTTTAAGGACCACTATTGGTTTCACTATATACAGTGGGGAGAAGTATTTGATACACTGCTGATTTTGCAGGTGTTCCTACTTACAAAGCATGTAGAGGTCTGTATTTTTTATCATAGGTACACTTCAACTGTGAGAGACGGAATCTAAAACAAAAATCCAGAAAATCACATTGTATGATTTTTAAGTAATTAATTTGCATTTTATTGCATCAAATACTTGTTCTCCCAACTGTATTTTACCTCTTGGTGATGTCATTCGGAAACGTAATGTTAACTTTCACTGCTATGCGGATGACACACAGCTGTACATGTCGATGAAACATGGTGAAGCCCCAAAATTGCCCTTGCTGGAAGCCTGTGTTTCAGACATAAGGAAGTGGATGGCTGCAAATGTTCTACTTTTAAACTCAGACAAAACAGAGATGCTTGTCCCAAGAAACAAAGAGATCTTCTGTTGAATCTGATAACTAATCTTGATGGTTGTACAGTCATCTCAAATAAAACTGTGAAGGACCTCGGCGTTACTCTGGACCCTGATCTTTCTTTTGACAAACGTATCAGGACTGTTTCAAGGACAGCTTTCTTCCATCTACGTAACATTGCAAAAATCAGAAACTTTCTGTCCAAAAATGATGCAGAAAAATTAATGCATGCTTTTGTTACTTCTAGGTTAGACTACTGCTATGCTCTACTCTCCGGCTACCCGGGTAAAACACAAAATAAACTTCAGTTAGTGTTAAACACGGCAGCTAGAATCTTGACTAGAACTAAAAAATGTGATCATATTCCTCCAGTGCATGCCTCTCTACACTGGCTTCCTGTTAAAGAATTACATGGGCTTGCTCCTACCTATCTTTCCGATTTGGTCCTGCCGTACATACCTACACGTACGCTACGGTCACAAGATGCAGGCCTCATAACTGTCCCTAGAATGCTGGAGGCAGGGCTTTCTCCTATAGAGCTCCATTTTTATGGAATGGTCTGCCTAACCATGTGAGAGACGCAGATTTGGTCTCAACCTATACGTCTTTATTGAAGACACATCTCTTCAGTATGATCGAATGTAGTCTGGCCCAGGAGTGTGAAGGTGAATGGAAAGGCACTGGAGCAATGAACCGCCCTTGCTGTCTCTGCCTGGCCGGCTCCCCTCTTTTCAAAGGGATTCTCTGCCTCTAACTATTACAGGGGCTGAGTCACTGGCTTATTGGTGCTCTTCCATGCCATCCATAGGAGGGGTGCGTCACTTGAGTGGGTTGAGTCACTGACGTGATTTTCCTGTCTGGGTTGGCGCCCCCCCTTTTGGGTTGTGCCGTGGCGGCGATCTTTGTGGTCTAAACTCGGCCTTGTCTCAGGATGGTAAGTTGGTGGTTGAAAATATCCCTCTGGTGGTGTGGGGGCTGTGCTTTGGCAAAGTGGGTGGGGTTATATCCTGCTTGTTTGCCCCTGTCCGTGGGTATTGTCGGATGGGGCTACAGTGTCTCCAGACCCCTCCTGTCTCAGCATCCAGTATTTATGCTGCAGTAGTTTATGTGTCAGGGGGCTAGGGTCAGTCTGTTATATCTGGAGGATTTCTCCTGTCTTATCCGGTGTCCTGTGTGAATTTAAGTATGCTCTCTCTAATTCTTTATTTCTCTCTCTCAGAGGACCTGAGCCCTAGGACCATGCCTCAGGACTACCTGGCATGATGACTCCTTGCAGTCCCCAGTCTACCTGGCCGTGCTGCTGCTCCAGTTTCAACTGTTCTGCCTGCGGCTATCGAACCCTGACCTGTTCACCGGACGTGCTACCTGTCCCAGACCTGCTGTTTTAAACTCTCTAGAGACAGCAGGAGCGGTAGAGATACTCTGAATGATCTGACATTTACTCCTGAGGTGCTGACCTGTTGCACCCTCGACAACCACTGTGATTATTATTATTTGACCATGCTGGTCATCTATGAACATTTAAACATCTTGGCCATGTTCTGTTATAATCTCCACCCGGCACAGCCAGAAGAGGACTGGCCACCCCTCATAGCCTGGTTCCTCTCTTGGTTTCTTCCTAGGTTCTGGCCTTTCTAGGGAGTTTTTACTAGCCACCATGCTTCTACACCTGCTTTGCTTGCTGTTTGCGGTTTTAGGCTGGGTTTCTGTACAGCACTTTGTGATATTAGCTGATGTAAGTAGGGCTTTATAAATACATTTGATTTTATAAAACTACTAAACGGTACCACTCTCCCCTGTATATAGCCTTGTTATTGTTATTTTACTGTGGTACTTTTTTTTAGCAAATATGTTCTTACTTTAAAAATAATTCTGCATTGTTGGTTTAATGGCTTGTTAGTAAGCATTTCATGGTAAGGTCTACAGCTGTAGTATTCAGCACATGTGACAAATAAAATGTTATTTGATTTAACAGTTGTTAAGGTGCTGCCTAACTACATTCAAGTAAAGAAAACAACTAGATGTTTTAAATGTCAAAATAACTGTCTTTTCAAGTACAATTTACAAAGCAACCTACTGTCTATTTCCCAATGATTTTTCAGTTTATCTTTGCAGAATCTACCAGATTAAATGAGAAGTTGTCATGGACACTCAGACCCCCATTTACTTTGAACTAAGATCAGACACTGTTGTACTAACAGAGTTCTGAAGGGGCTTAGGCATTATTTTGGGAGGATTGGGCTGGGGTGGAAACAAGGCCCTCTGACAAGGGTCAGCTCACACACACACACACACACACACACACACACACACACACACACACACACACACACACACACACACACACACACACACACACACACACACACACACACACACACACACACACACACACACACACACACACACACACACACACACACACACACACACACACACACACACACACACACACACACACACACACACACACACACACACACACTGTGTGCATAGGTAACAAGGCTGCCCTAGTATAAATATGACCTGCAGCCAATGGAACTGAAATTCCTTCACACGCTCTTGCTCTCCCTCTGTCACACCCACAGTAGGTATAGTGTCACCAATAGCGTAAGTTAGCCTTGGTGTGCTTTTAGGCTGCACCTTTCAAGTCTTTTGAGTGATCTAGCAGAGTCTAGGAGACAGCCTCAGCCCTCAGGTCCCAATGCAGATGATTCTTCATCAGTCTTCTGGGTGACATAGAGGCCTGCCTGCCTGCCCTACCTGGTACCTGCTTGCCTTCCTGTCTGGTGCCTCTCCTGGCCCAACAGAAAACACCAGACACCTGCAGGCTAACAGAAGAGGAGTCTGGGCTAACTGGACCAGACATCATCATCACCACTAGTCTACATTACATCTGTTGCTGTCCTGTCCTGTCTACACTCAGCAATAGTCTCATCCTTGCCAGAGACCACCCAGAGACCAGCACACCTTGGCCCAGGTAAGGAGTTGGACAGGAAGTCGGCATTCACTTTCTGAAACAGAACTGGCTCCAGGGTGTGTTCTTCTGGCTGATGTATCAGGTGCTGTTCACTCTGTGTTGGTCTTATTGTATGTTTTCAGAAAGAAAATGACTTTGCAGTTACCATGCCTTCAGAAAGTATTCACACTCCTTTACTTTTGTCCACATTTGTTGTGTTACAGCCTGAATTTAAAATGGATAAGAAAATACTTTTATTTTGTCACCCCCATAATGTCAAAGTGGATTTATGTTTAAAAAAAAAGTTTAAAAAATGAAAAGCTGAAATGTCTTGAGTCAATAAGACTTCAACCCATTTGTTATGGAAAGCCTAAATAAGTTCAGTAGTAAACATTTTCTGAACAAGTCACATAATAAGATACATGGACTCACTCTGTGTGAAATAGTAGTGTTTAACATGATTTTGAATGACTCTGTACCCCACACATAGGGCGGCAGGTTAGCCTAGTGGTTAGAGTGTTGGACTAGACACCGGAAGGTTGCAAGTTCAAATCCCAGGCAGTTAACCCACTGTTCCTAGGCTGTCATTGAAAATAAGAATTTGTTCTTAACTGACTTGCCTAGTTAAATAAAGGTTATATATATATTATTATAATATTTATTTATTTATTATTACAATGGAGTTTTAAGTGCAAAATTATTCAGCCCCTTTACTTTCAGTGCAGCAAAAACCTTTTGCCAAATCTTTTTGTATCCAAATCCAGCTTTAAACTTCTTCACAACAGTATCTCGGACCTGCCTGGTGTGTTCCTTGTTCTTCATGATGCTCTCTGCGCTTTTAACGGACCTCTGAGACTATCAAAGTGCAGTTGCATTTATACGGAGACTTGATTACACACAGGTGGATTGTATTTATCATTAACATTGGATCATTCAGAGATCCTCACTGAACTTCTGGAGAGAGTTTGCTGCACTGAAAGTAAAGGGGCTGAATAATTTTGCACGCCCAATTTTTCAGTTTTTGATTTGTTAAAAAAGTTTGAAATATCCAATAAATGTCGTTCCACTTCATGATTGTGTCCCACTTGTTGTTGATTCTTCACAAAAAAAATACAGTTTTATATCTTTATGTTTGAAGCCTGAAATGTGGCAAAAGGTCGCAAAGTTCAAGGGGGCCGAATACTTTCACAAGGCACTGTACATGTAGGTAAAGGTAAAATGACTATGCATAGATAACAGAAAATAAACACTCAGTAGCAGCGTAAAAAATGCAAATAGTCCGGGTAGCCATTTGATTAGCTGTTCAGCAGCCTTATGGCTTGGGGGTAGAAGCTGTTAAGAAGCCTTTTGGACTTAGAGTTGGTGCTCCGGTACTGCTTGCCATGCGGTAGCAGAGAGAACAGTCTATGACTAGGGTGGCTGGAGTCTTTGGCAATTTTTAGGGCCTTCCTCTGACACCACCTGGTAAAGAGGTCCTGGATGGCAGGAAGCTTTGCCCTAGTGATGTACTGGGCCGTACGCATTACCCTCTGTAGTGCCTTGGGGTCGGTGGCTGAACAGTTGCCATACCAGGCTGTGATGCAACCAGTCAGGATGCTCTCAATGGTGCAGCTGTAAAACATTTTTGAGGATCTGAGGACCCATGCCAAATCTTTTCAGCCTCCTGAGGGGGAATAGGCGTTGTCGTGCCCTCTTCACAACTTTCTTGGTGTGTTTTTGCACCATGATAGTTTGTTGGTGATGTGGACACCAAGGAACTTGAAACTCTCAACCTGCTCCATTATATCCCTGTCGATGAGAATGGGGCCATGCTCGCCCCTCCTTTTCCTGTAGTACATGATCATCTCCTTTATCTTGATCACGTTGAGGGAGAGGTTGTTGTCCTGGCACCACACTTCAAGGTGACTGTCCCGCTGTTGTTGGTGAACAGGCCTACAACCGTTGTGTCGTAGGCAAACTTAATGATGGTGTTGGAGTTGTGCTTGACCACGCAGTCTTGGGTGAACGGGGAGTACAGGAGGGGACTAAGCACGCACTCCAAAGGGGCCCCCGAGTTGAGGATTAGTGTAGCAGATGTGTTGTTGTCTACCCTTACCACTTGGGGACAGCCCATCAGGAAGTCCAGGATCCAGTTGTAGAGGGAGGTGTATAGTCCCAGGGTCCTTAGCTTAGTGATGAGCTTTGAGGGCATTATTTTATTTTATTTTAATTTTTACCTTTATTTTACTAGGCAAGTCAGTTAAGAACAAATTCTTATTTTCAATGACAGCCTAGGAACAGTGGGTTAACTGCCTGTTCAGAGCGACAGATTTTGTACATCCTCAGCTCGGGGATTTGAACTTGAAACCTTTCGGTTACTAGTCCAATGCTCTAACCACTAGGCTACCTTGCAGCCCCACTATGGCAACACTATGGTGTTGAATGCTGAGCTGTAGTCAATGAACAGCATTCTCACATAGGTGTTTATTTTGCCCAGTTGGGAAAGTGCAGTGTTGCGTGCAATCGAGATTGCGTGATCTGTGGATCTGTTGGGGCGGTATGCAAATTGGAGTGGGTCTAGGGTTTCTGGGATGATGGTGTTGTTGTGAGCCATGACCAGCCTTTCAAAACTTAAGGAAGGAAATTGCTCAGGGATTTCACCATGAGGCCAAAACAGTTATAGAGTTTAATGGCTGTGATAGGACAAAACTGAGGATCGATTAACAACATTTTAGTTACTCCACAATACTAACCTAACTGACAGAGTGAAAAGAAGGAAGCCTGTACAGAAAAAAAACTATTCTGTAATACTGCAAAAAAAAAGTTGTCCTGAATACAAAAAGTGTTATGTTTGGTCCAAATCCAATGCAACACATTACTGAGTACCACTCTCCATACTTTCAAGCATTTTCAAGGAATTCTTGGTTCTGGCTGCTTTCCAACAGACACTGGGAGATGAATTCCCCTTTCAGCAGGACAATAACCTAAAACACAAGGCCAAAAACACTGGAGTTGCTTACCAAGACGACATTGAATGTCCCTGAGTGGCCAGGTTTGACTTAAATCTACTTTAAAATCTATGGCAAGACCTGAAAATGGTTGTCTAGCAATGATCAACAACCAATTTGGCAGAGCTTTAAGAATTTTGAGAAGAATAATGGGCAAATTTCACCCTTTGAAAGCTCTTATACACTTACCCAGAAAAACTCACAGCTGTAATCACTGCCAAAGGTGCTTCTAAAACTTCTTTTTTTTTAAAATCCTCTTAAATCATGTTTTCACTTTGTTATTAGGGGGTATTGTGTGTAGAATTTCTTTTGAAGTCAGGCTGTAGCACAAGAAAATGTGGAATAAGTCAAGGGGTATGAACACTTTATGAAGGCACTGTGTCTTATGGGGTAAAGGTCTATGGGGTTATGTTTTATGAAGAGAGATCAAGCACCATCAAGCAAGCTACTCCAAAAAGATAGTTTGCCATGCTACCAATTACTTCACACTGGAAGAAGTTAAGCTACACTGAAACTACCCTTAAGAAAAATAGAGTTGACTAAAGTTACTTTGAAAAAGAAAACTGACCAAAAATATGAACTCAACATGTAAAGTGTCGGTCCCATGTTTCATGAGCTGAAATAGAAGATCCCAGAAATGTTCCATACGGTATACACAGAAAGCACGTTTCTCAAAAATGTTGTGAACAAACGTGTTCACATCGCTGATGTCAACGTTGTGAACAGAGTGCACCATGGTGGCGGGGAGTTATGGTATGGGGCAGGCATAAGCTAGGGACAACGAACACAATTGCATTTTATCGATTACCATTTGAATGAACAGAAATGCCATGACGAGATCCTGAGGCCCATTGTCGTGCCATTCATCCGCAGCCATCACCTCATGTTTCAGCATGATAATGCACGGCCCCATGTGGCAAGGATCTGTACACAATTCCTGGAAGCTGAAAATGTCCCAGTTCTTCCATGGCCTGTAGACTCACCAGACATGTCACCCACTGAGCACATTTGGGATCCTTTGGATTGACGTGTACGACAGTGTGTTTCAGTTTCCGCCAATATCCAGCATCTTCACACAGCCATTGAAGAGGAGTGGGACAACATTCCAGAGGCCACAATCAACAGCCTGATCAACTCTACGAGAAGGAGATGTGTCGCGCTGCATGAGGCAAATGGTGGTCACACCAAATACTGACTGGTTTTCAATTCCATGTCCCTACTTTTATAAAACTTGCTATCTGTGACCAACAGATGCTTATCTGGGGCCTAATGAATTTATTTCAGTTGACTGATTTCTTTATATGAACTGTAACTCCGTAAAATCTTTGAAATTATTGAAATTATTGCATGTTGCAGTGTAGGTCACTACATCCAAAATACTTAATAAATACTTATTATATGTCAATCTGAATTGCAAGAATACTACAGAATCTGTGCTATTGCATCCATCTGTGTATTTTGGATGTTTGTCAATCAATATAGTAATCACCACACCATTCAATCACAAATGTGGCCACAAACCGATTTTTCTGTCATAATATACAAAGTATCTTTCCAATAAGAGATACTGGAGGACCCCAACAGTCATAAAAATTAGGCCAGAAAAGTACAGGCACCTGATGGTTTTAGGTTGTACAGAAAAGTACAGGCACCTGATGGTTTTAGGTTGTACAGAGAAGTACAGGCACCTGATGGTTTTAGGTTGTACAGAAAAGTACAGGCACCTGATGGTTTTAGGTTGTACAGAAAAGTACAGGCACCTGATGGTTTTAGGTTGTACAGAAAAGTACAGGCACCTGATGGTTTTAGGTTGTACAGAAAAGTACAGGCACCTGATGGTTTTAGGTTGTACAGAAAAGTACAGGCACCTGATGGTTTTAGGTTGTACAGAAAAGTACAGGCCCCTGATGGTTTTAGGTTGTACAGAAAAGTACAGGCACCTGATGGTTTTAGGTTGTACAGAAAAGTACAGGCACCTGATGGTTTTAGGTTGTACAGAAAAGTACAGGCACCTGATGGTTTTAGGTTGTACAGAAAAGTACAGGCACCTGATGGTTTTAGGTTGTACAGAAAAGTACAGGCACCTGATGGTTTTAGGTTGTACAGAAAAGTACAGGCCCCTGATGGTTTTAGGTTGTACAGAAAAGTACAGGCACCTGATGGTTTTAGGTTGTACAGAAAAGTACAGGCCCCTGATGGTTTTAGGTTGTACAGAAAAGTACAGGCCCCTGATGGTTTTAGGTTGTACAGAAAAGTACAGGCACCTGATGGTTTTAGGTTGTACAGAAAAGTACAGGCCCCTGATGGTTTTAGGTTGTACAGAAAAGTACAGGCCCCTGATGGTTTTAGGTTGTACAGAAAAGTACAGGCCCCTGATGGTTTTAGGTTGTACAGAAAAGTTTCTGTTTTTCTTTGGCTGCTACCCAACCCATACACCACACAGCACATGAATATGTCTCAAAATAAATAACAAAGTGCATTTCGCCCACATCATTTTCAGAGATAGAAAAGATAAAGGGTGCGTGTGCTCAAGAGCTCTCCACACTCAAAACATCAAATTCAGAGTAATAAATCAGCAATGAAATATTTAGAAAATATAAAAAAGGTAACTGTAGACATCCCTCTCTGAAGATCCTGGCCTGGTGCCATTGCAGGTGGAAATGGTCCTGTCACAAGAATAGCAAAATAGCGTGACACAGAAAGAAACCATTCACTGTAGTTCATACCAATCCCTTCTAAGCAAGGAAATAAAAACCAACATCCCTCATTCAAACCCAGTCATGTAGATTCAACCACTATTGTTCATTGATTTATTTATACCAGAGGGCATTGTTACCCTGGAAAGGGTAAGGGGATACTGGGCTTCCATAACATGTAGGGGTATGTAGGGATATGTCACAATTAATATATTAGAGATACTTTACATGGTGATGAAATGCTTCTTGATTCTTGCTTACCTTGCTGTGGTATTTCCAGGTGTCCATAAAGACAGAGGGGAATAACTCAAGAGACTTCATTGGAAAGTAGTCAATAGGAAATATGTCCAGAAGTGTGTCCCAGGGACATGCTTTCTCACCAGCCAACCATATCTACATGTACATACTACCTCAGTCAGCCTGACTAACCGGTGTCTGTATGTGGCCTCGCTACTGTTATAGCCTCTCTACTGTATATAGCCTCTCTACTGTATATAGCCTCTCTACTGTATATAGCCTCACTACTGTATATAGCCTCACTACTGTATATAGCCTCTCTACTGTATGTAACCTCGCAACTTTTATAGCCTCGCTACTGTATATAGCCTCTCTACTGTATATAGCCTCTCTACTGTATATAACCTCTCTACTGTATATAGCCTCTCTACTGTATATAAACTCTCTACTGTATACAGCCTGTCTTTTTACTGTTGTTTTACTTCTTTACCTACCTATTGTTCACCCATTACATTTGTTTGTACTATTGGCTAGAGCCTGTAAGTAAGCATTTCACTGTAAGGTCTACACCTGTTGTATTGGGTGGACGTGGCAAATAAACTTTGATTTGATTTGATTTGCAAATGAGGTAGGATAAGGGTGGTAAAGGCAATAAATAGGCCATGGTGGCGAAATAATTACAAAATAGCAATTAAACACTGGAATGGTTGATGTGCAGAAGATGAATGTGCAAGTAGAGATACTGTGGTGCAAAGGAGCAAAATAAATACAGGTGCAGTGTGAGCTGATCTGTGAGCTGCTCTGACAGCTGGTGCTTAAGGCTAGTGAGGGAGATATGAGTCTCCAGCTTCAGTGATTTTTGCAGTTCATTCCAGTCATTGGCAGCAGAGAACTGGAAGGAAAGGCGGCCAAAGGAAGATTTGGCTTTGGGGGTGACCTGCTGGAGCATGTGCTACGGGTGGGTGCTGCTATGGTGGCCAGTGAAATGGCATATATTATTATTATATTATTATTATTATATTATATAGATGAGATAAGGCGGGGCTTTACCTAGCAGAGACTTGTAGATGACCTGATCCAGTGGGTTTGGCGGTGAGTATGAAGCGAGGGCCAGCCAACGAGAGGGTACAGGTCGCAGTGGTGGGTAGTATATGGGGCTTTGGTGACAAAACGGATGGCACTGTGATAGACTGCACCCAATTTGTTGAGTACAGTGTTGGAGGCTATTTTGTAAATTACATCGCCAAAGTCAAGGATCGGTAGGATTGTCCGTTTTATGAGGGTATGTTTGAGTGAAGGATGCTTTGTTTGCGAAATAGGAAGCCAATTCTAGATTTAATTTCGGATTGGAGATGCTTAATGTGTGTCTGGAAGGATAGTTTACAGTCTAACCAGACCCCTAGGTATTTGTAGTTAGTTAACACAATGTGCAAAGAAAGGGCCAGAGGTATACAGATATTTTACTCATTCCAAGACTTCCCCATTTGAAGTTTAATAGTGTGAGGTAAATGCCCTCAGATGGGAAGAGAGCATGGGGACAGAACATGTTTGTGTAATTGTTATAAAGATTTCAATTGTTACTAAATGACTGATCTTAATAATGACACATTGATCTATTATGAACTCTCACCACGAATATTTAAAATGAGTCCCATTCATTGTACTTTTCTCTGCACACATATTTTTTTTAAATGTGTTTTCAATATCTCTTCATTATTGACACAAGCTTCTTGGGTCTTTACTTTTTGTACAGACCTCATATAAAACACCTGGTTATCTGTGTGTTAAAGATTTCCTCTGACCTCAATTGGAGTTCCTGGTTAAATAAGGGTTAAATAAAGCATTATGACATGGTGTAAGGAGAGTCAAATGGCTGTATTAGGTTATATTTCTCTCAGCAAAGACTATTTCCTGGGAACAGCAGACTTTGCTGGGTATATGTAGCTTCCCAGCATTCTCTTGTTGCGGTAGGAGCCTGCCGTTATCTTTTCTTTTCTTTCGTCTCGGAACTGTTCTTTCATTCGTCGGTTCCAAGTTTCCCGTGAGAAACAATGACAACGAATCCCTGTGGCTCCTTAAACTGTACACATTTACACACACAGCAAACATGCCTGACTATATATACTTCTTTAACCCCAAAATCAAACAGGGGAGCCCTTTGGAGGAGCACAGGGAGAGGACTTAACAAGGGAGATGTGGTGACTGTTGCATTTCCTTATATCTAGTACTTATGCCAACTTTTGTCTCAAAGAGTCATTTTAAACCAGATACAACAGTCTTGTAAAAGATCAAGCAGTCAGGGTATTTGACTCTTGTTCCTGAGAAAGTCACTAGTCACTAGCATCCTAATATTGAAATGGAAAAACCTTTGGATATACTGTACTTAATGTTAAACACATTATTTATATTAAAGAAAGTTTTGCCTTAATGACCTGACCACCCATCCTACATACTACATGTCTCCATAGAGGACCTGTCATAGTAAAGCTGGTTAGGAACCACAGAGACTCTAGCTGAACATCAAGCTGAGATGCAGAGTAAACCAAGAAAGAAAAGAAAGAGGAATTAATTTAGTTACCAGGGAGGATGGCTGCCTTCACATCCATAGTCCCTCTGGCTGTGTGTCTAAGGCCTGCCCTGGATGGTTACCAGGGATGATGGCTGCCTTCACAGATATAGTCCCTCTGACTGTGTGTCTAAGGGCTGCCCTGGATGGTTACCAGGGATGATGGCTGCCTTCACGGATATAGTCCCTCTGACTGTGTGTCTAAGGCCTGCCCTGAATGGTTACCAGGGATGATGGCTGCCTTCACATCCATAGTCCCTCTGACTGTGTGTCTAAGGCCTGCCCTGAATGGTTACCAGGGATGATGGCTGCCTTCACGGATATAGTCCCTCTGACTGTGTGACTAAGGCCTGCCCTGAATGGTTACCAGGGATGATGGCTGCCTTCACATCCATAGTCCCTCTGACTGTGTGTCTAAGGCCTGCCCTGAATGGTTACCAGGGATGATGGCTGCCTTCACGGATATAGTCCCTCTGACTGTGTGTCTAAGGCCTGCCCTGAATGGTTACCAGGGATGATGACTGCCTTCACATCCATAGTCCCTCTGACTGTGTGTCTAAGGCCTGCCCTGGATGGTTACCAGGGATGATGACTGCCTTCACATCCATAGTCCCTCTGACTGTGTGTCTGACCTGTCCAGCAAATGGAGCAGATCCTAATTCTCCTGAAATGAATATCACCGTCTTGACCAAACTCATTTAGAGATCAGGCAGGCCCTTAATCCTTCCCCTGGGGAGCATGTTTGCGCCTCTTTCTCCCGTCCCCTCTCCTTTTGGAAAAAGCTAACATGGCTACATTTGCCAGGCTAATGGGCTTAGCGCAAGCTGTTACAGAGGAGAGTGGACACACAGCAGGCTAGCGGGACATTGGGAGATAAAAGGAGGAATGGGGGAGGGGGTAGAGTGGGGCTTGGAGACACAGAGAATAGAGAAATAGAGAGAGAAAGAGGAGAGAGTTGAACTATTTTGGGGAGGATAACTACATTTCCTTTAGGGTGGTTACAGCTCTGGGACTGATACAGAGTTGTTGCAGGTCTGTCAAGTGTGTTCCTGCAAGGATTATTTGGGTAATGCTAAACGAGTGTTTTTCCCACCCCAGGGAATATTATATGACAAGTTTTTTCGTTTCTTTGATAAAACAACAATATAACAATTGGAAAAAGGGATCAACTTAAATCTATTGTCCTTATTGATGGCTTCGGTGGCTGTTGCTGGGTGTGGCACGGTAGTGTTATAACTGTTTTATTAATACCTTGGCTCACAGTCTCTTTGTACAAACAAAGCATGTCACTCTTTGAGCATGTGCTATGTGAAAGCAGGCATCTTTTAACATAGAACAACTACTGATAACCCTGTCTGTATGACACCTATGCTCCTTCCCTTCTACAACCTGTGGCAGCAGGTAGCCAGGTACACTTAACCATAGTGAGGTCATCCTGTGATTACACTGGCATCCTCTTGATGTTGACTTAGGATGGACATTTAAAGCCAGTAGAAATGCACCTGTGAAGAAAATGTTCTAAAGGTTTTTCCTGTTCAGGTCACGTGTTGAGAAATACCTCTGGGACATTTTACACGAGGCAGGGAAAACTACTGAAACCAACATGTAGGTAAACAGAGTGAATTGACACAAGGGTGCTCTGGAGTCACACCCGGCACCGCAGTCCATCTGGAGGACTCACACCCACAATCCCCTGGAGGACTCACACATACAATCCCCTGGAGGACTCACACCTACAATCCCCTGGAGGACTCACACCCACAATCCCCTGGAGGACTCACACCTACAATCCCCTGGAGGACTCACACCTACAATCCCCTGGAGGACTCACACCTACAATCCCCTGGAGGACTCACACCCACAATCCCCTGGAGGACTCACACCCACAATCCCCTGGAGGACTCACACCCACAATCCCCTGAAGGACTCACACCTACAATCCCCTGGAGGACTCACACTCACAATCCCCTGGAGGACTAACACCCGCAATCCCCTTGAGGGCTAACACCCACAATCCCCTGGAGGACTCACACCTACAATCCCCTGGAGGACTCACACCTACAATCCCCTGGAGGACTCACACCTACAATCCCCTGGAGGACTCACACCTACAATCCCCTGGAGGACTCAAACCCACAATCACCTGGAGGACTCACACCCACAATCCCCTGGAGGACTCACACCCACAATCCCCTGGAGGACTCACACCCACAATCCCCTGAAGGACTCACACCCACAATCACCTGGAGGACTCACACCCACAATCCCCTGGAGGACTCACACCCACAATCCCCTGGAGGACTCACACCCACAATCCCCTGGAGGACTAACACCCGCAATCCCTCTAAGGGCTAACAACCACAATCCCTTGGAGGACTCACACCCACAATCTCCTGGAGGACACACACCCACAATCACCTGGAGGACTCACACCCACAATCCCCTGAAGGACTCACACACACCTACAATCCCCTGGAGGACTCACACCCACAATCCCCTGGAGGACTCACCCCCACAATCCCCTGGAGGACTCACACCCACAATCCCCTGGAGGGCTAAAACCCACAATCCCCTGGAGGACTCACACCCACAATCCCCTGGAGGGCTAAAACCCACAATCCCCTGGAGGGCTAAAACCCTCAATCCCCTGGAGGACTCACACCCACAATCCCCTGGAGGACTCACACCTACAATCCCCTGGAGGGCTAAAACCCACAATCCCCTGGAGGGCTAAAACCCACAATCCCCTGCAGGACTCACACCCACAATCCCCTGGAGGACTCACACCCACAATCCCCTGGAGGACTCACACCCACAATCCCCTGGAGGACTCACACCTACAATCCCCTGGAGGACTCACACCCACAATCCCCTGGAGGACTCACACCCACAATCCCCTGGAGGGCTCACACCCACAATCCCCTGGAGGACTCACACCCACAATCCCCTGGAGGACTCACACCCACAATCCCCTGGAGGAATCACACCCACAATCCCCTGGAGGACTCACACCCACAATCCCCTGGAGGAATCACACCCACAATCCCCTGGAGGACTCACACCCACAATCCCCTGGAGGACTCACACCCACGATCCCCTGGAGGACTCACACCCACAATCCCCTGGAGGGCTAACACCCACAATCCCCTGGAGGGCTAACACCCACAATCCCTCTGATGGACTTTCTTACAGTTTTGTAACTGTTGCATGTTTAGCAGCCGGAGCTTTGGGCACGGATAGTTTCTCGAAGGTACTGTGATTTTGATTTACTGCAGGAGTAACACCTACTGCATAAAATGATATGTTCACAATACCTTGTTTTGGAATTTCAATCATTTCAATAATTTCAAAATGTTATTACAATTTGGCTATCAGGAAGCTCGTTTAGGTCACTGGCAATATCTTCTGTACATAGTTTTCAGTGAAAGAGTCTTTTACGTTTTCCTGTCCGACATTGAACTGATTTGAATATGAAATAAGAGAGCTAGTGCGTGCTATTGCTCATTCCCACTTAAATAAAGAAACACTTGTTACACTTGTTTACTTTGGGTCAACAAGTACGTAGAATGTATGCACACATGACTGTAAGTCGCTTTGGATAAAAGCGTCTGCTAAATGGCATATATTATTATTATATTATATTATTATTAAGTAGGCTATGTGAAAGTGTCAGAGAATTATCCGCATAGCACTCAGCTGAAATGGTGTTGCAGGATCAAACACCATTTGATGACAAACCGTTGTTATTCATTATTTCATCATCTAAACTTTATGAATGTGGCCAATGCACTGTATCTTCACACCTACAGTATATAAACATATAAAATATAAAATACTGATGTACTACTTTGACCTTTGACCTGTAAATATTCATGACTATTGTAAACTATATTTCCATTCCAGGAGGCAGCAGCCATGTCGAGTCCGGGGGAGAGTCTATCATCAGAGGGCAGCAGCTCATTGTTACCGCCCTGCCTAGGTCTGCCCGAGAGAAACATGGGACACAGGGCCGGGGCTGCCTGGGAAATGGAGGACACCAAGCCCTGCATGGAGGCTCTGGAGCATTGTGGGTTTCCAGGCCTCTACCTGTCCTGCTTCGACATGCTCTTTACCGAGGACTCCGCCTGGCTGGTGAAGGTGTCCGAGGCCTCCCCGGGTCTGGCCTGCGCCATGCCTGTCCCTGTACCCAGGACGGCGCACGGAGAGGAGCCAGAGCAGTGCCCCGTCATCGACAGCCAGGCCCTGGGGCTCTCCCCGGGGCTAGAGGGCCAGGAGGAGGAGCGATCCCTGGAGCAGGTCCAGAGCATGGTGGTCGGAGAGGTTCTGAAGGACATCGAGACGGCCTGCAAGCTGCTCAACATCACCCCAGGTAGGTACTGGTACTGTAGTAAGCTGGCACTCTCATTCTATAAATATTATTAATAGAGTTTATGGATATTTTTGTTTGAAGCTATGTTCTGTGGTGGATACTCATTCCATGTCCAATGTACAATTAAATGATGGTTGTTACTTGAGGTGGACCGATTAATCGGAATGACTGATTAATTAGGGCCGATTTCAAGTTTTCATAACAATCGGAAATCGGTCATTTTGGATGCCGATTTTATCGATTTTTTTATTTATGTATTATTATTATTTATTTTTTAGACCTTTATTTAATCTTTATTTAACTCGGCATGTCAGTTAAGAACACATTCTTATTTTCAATGACGGCCTAGTAACGGTGGGTTAACTGCCTTGATCAGGGGCAGAACGACAGATTTTTACCTTGTCAGCTCAGGGATTCAAACTTGCAACCTTACGGTTAACTAGTCCAACGCTCCAACCACCTGCCTCACGAGGAGCCCGTCTGTTACGGGAATGCAGTAAGAAGCCACGGTAAGTTGCTGGCTAACATTAAACATAATCAATCATAATCACTAGTTATAACTACACATGGGTGATGATATTACTAGTTTATCTAGAGTGTCCTGCGTTGCATATAATCGATGCAGTGTGCATTTGTGAAGAAGGACTGTCGTTGCTCCAAAGTGTACCTAACCATAAACAACAATGCCTTTCTTAAAATCAATACACAGAAGTATATATTTTCAAACCTGCATATTTAGCTAAACTAAATCCAGGTTAGCAGGCAATATAACCAGGTGAAATTGTGTCACTTCTCTTGCGTTCATTGCATGCAGAGTCAGGGTATATGCACGTAATTATGACATAACATTGAAGGTTGTGCAATGTAACAGGAATATTTAGACTGATGGATGCCACCCATTAGATAAAATACGTAACGGTTCCGTATTTCACTGAAACAATAAACGTCTTGTTTTCGAGATGATAGTTTCCGGGTTTGACCATATTAATGACCTAAGGCTCGTATTTCTGTGTGTTATTATATTATAATTAAGTCTATGATTTGATAGAGCAGTCTGACTGAGAGATGGTAGGCACCATCAGGCTCGTAAGCATTGATTCAAACAGCACTTTTGTGCATTTTGCTAGCAGCTCTGCTGTTTATGACTTCAAGCCTATCAACTCCCGAGATTAGGCTGGTGTAACAATGTGATGTGAAATGGCTAGCTAGTTAGCGGGGTGCGCGCTAATAGCGTTTCAAATGTCACTCGCTCTGAGACTTGGAGTAGTTGTTCCCTTTGCTCTGCATGGGTAACGCTGCTTCGAGGGTGGCTGTTTTTTTTGTGTTCCTGGTTCGAGCCCAGGTAGGAGCGAGGAGGGGTACGGAAGCTATACTGTTACACTAGCAATACTAAATGCCTATAAGAACATCCAAAGGTATATGAGATACAAATGGTATAGAGAGACATAGTCCTACAATCCCTTAATAACTACAACCTAAAACTTCTTACCTGGGAATATTGAAGACTCATGTTAAAAGGAACCACCAGCTTTCATATGTTCTGAGCAAGGAACTTAAATGTTAGCTTTCTTAAATGGCACATATTCCACTTTTACTTTCTTCTCCAATATTTTGTTCTTGCATTATTTAAACAAAATTGAACATGTTTCATTATTTATTTGAGGCTAAATTGATTTTATTGATGTATTATATTAAGTTAAAATAAGTGTTCATTCGGTATTGTTGTAATTGTCATTATTACAAATACATTTTAAAAATATAGTCTTTTTTTTGGTCCTCCAATAATCGGTATCGTATCGGCTTTGAAAAATCATAATCGGTCGACCTCTAGTTGTTACATCAGCATTCTGTGCATTTCATATTTGATGTGGGCTACAAACCATAGTCCATGCACTTTCTCCTCATTGTTATTCTATGGCTGCCATCGCTGCATGATCCTGTCTCCTTTTCAAGAGCACTAAAAGAAGGTTGACTGACTGAAAGCTCAGCCATAATTAAAGAAATCAAATGACAAATCGAATCAAATTTTATTTGTCACATGCTCCAAATACAACAGGTGAAATGCTTACTTACTACAAGCCCTTAACGAACAATGCAGTTCAAGAAATAGAGTTAAGAAAATATTTACTAAATAAACTAAATAAAAGTAAAAACATTTATTAAATGAAAAGTTACACAAGAAAATAACAATAACGATTCATAAGAGACCGTAGCAGCAACATTATGTACAAAATAAGTTACAAACAATGCGACAAAACTAACAAAATAGCATATAATGTGCATCTGACTTGAAGTGTGCATACTTTTTCCGGTTTCTCCAGTTTTGCCTTTTGCCTCCAGCACCTTCACTAATCAGCTGTGGGTGTACGGTAGATTCTTCTTATTATCTAATAGCATTAACAACACCATGGCCGATCATTCTAGCGTATTCATGCATTACTGTCCAGGTATTGACAGAGGTATTGATGTATTGATTCAGAGCAGACAAGTCTCCCTGAGACAAAAGATACTCCTGCTGCTAAATGATAATGACTGGATGACAGCTCGATGAAGAATGATATCTCTCTGACGCAAGTCATGTTTGTCTGCTCCAGGATCTGTATAATCCCAACTCCTGCATGCATTTAACACATACCCAACAGGACTTTATGGGAATGACGTTGTTGCTCGCCTGCCAGCCGTGTACACAATACTTGGGTGAGGTCTGTTCAACTGGCAAAGCAAACAGCAGGTTGAAGGAATACAGTACTGTATGTGTACTGTAAGATGACTTCAGTCAGTCACACCCTGACATTTCAGAGCCCCTCGTCCTGCTGCTGCTGCTGTTGTATCGAAAATGTGGTGTCGTGGTGCGTTTCAACTGATGAAAACGATTGTAGAATACACAACAGAACAGTACCGTACCTTATGCAAACCACCATTCTCCCCAGCTCATGCCTGTGATTAGAGTTTACCCAGAGTGAACCTCACAGAGAAAATACTAGTCAAAAAAACAGCTTGAGATGAAGACAGTGATAGGCCTCTGGACTGACAGCATTTGTGTTTGTATATGTCTGCATACATACATATACATAGATACATAGATCTATTTAGGGACACAGTAGAGATGCTAGATGTGTGTGTGGTCCCTATACCACAGTGTCACTTGATCTTTGATCTCTCACACACACACACACACACACACTGAAAAGATCCTTCCCTATTGAAGGTCAACAGACATGCAGTTGACAGTTATCGTAAATGTTACTGCTAGTTAATAGTACTGCTAGCTAATAGTTTCTATAGATGTATAGGGGACTAACCCCCCAAAAAGTTATATTTTTATTGTTTTTATCTGTTATCCCCAGACCCCATGGAGTGGAGCTCGGGGAACGTTCAGAAGTGGTTGCTGTGGACAGAGCATCTGTACAGACTGCCTCAGGCTGGAAAGACCTTCCAGGAGCAGACTGGGAAAGACCTGTGTGCCATGAGTGAAGAGGACTTCAGGCAGAGGGTCCCTCAGTGTGGAGACACTCTGCATGCCCACCTGGACATCTGGAAGTCAGGTGTGTTATAATAACTGTATGACTGGTGTGGACAGTCAGGTATGCTATAATACACGCAACATGTAAAGTATTGGTCCCATATTTCATGAGGGAAGCTTACCTGCGTACTCGTCGTCCTCACCAGGGTGACTGCAGTTCATGGAGAAACCGACTTGAATGGGAAAATGCTCACCTTCGATGGCCGCTTGCACGCTGGAGAAGTGTGTACCAGGCAGATTGCAGACATTGTGTATGGCGTTGTGTGGGCGAGCAGTTTGCTGTCAACATTGCGAATAGAGTGCCCCATGGTGGTGGTGGGGTTATGGTATGGCATATGGCTGCCCATTATATTAATGCTAATTTGAATGCACAGAGATACTGTTACGAGATCCTGAGGCCATTTTCATCCACCCCCATCATCTCATGTTTCAGTATGATAATGCACGGCCCCATATCGCAAGGATCTGTACACAATTCCTGGAAGCTAAAAATGTTCCACTTCTTCCACGGCCTTTATTTTATTTATTTTAATTTCGCCTTTATTTAACCAGGTAGGCAAGTTGAGAACAAGTTCTCATTTACCTGCATACTTACCAGACATGTCACACATTTAGTACGTTTGGATGCTCTGAATCGACATGTACGACAGCGTGTTCTAATTTACGTCAATATCCAGCCACTTCGCACAGCCATTGAAGAGGACTGGGACAACATTCCACAGGCCACAATCAACAGCCTTATCAACTCTATGCGAAGGAAATGTGTAGCACTGTACAACACAAATGGTGTGGTTTTCTGATCCACACCCCTATTTTTTAAAGGGTATCTGTGACCAACAGATGCATATCTGTATTCCCAGTCCATAGAATAGGGCCTAATCAATTCATTTTGATTTACCTATTTCCTTACACGAACTGGAACTCAGTAAAATCTTTGACATTGTTCCATGTTGCGTTTATATTTTTTCACAGCTTAGCTGTATGACTGTCATAGGCATTCAGCTGTGTTATAATACTGTGGCTGTATGACTGTCATAGGCATTCAGCTGTGTTATAATACTGTGGCTGTATGACTGTCATAGGCATTCAGCTGTGTTATAATACTGTGGCTGTATGACTGTCATAGGCATTCAGCTGTGTTATAATACTGATGACTGTCAGTCAGCTGTGTTATAATACTGTGGCTGTATGACTAGCGCAGACAGTCAGCTGTGTTATAATACTGTGGCTGTATGACTAGCGCAGACAGTCAGCTGTGTTATAATACTGTGGCTGTATGACTGGCGCAGACATTCAGCTGTGTTATAATACTGTGGCTGTATGACTAGCGCAGACAGTCAGCTGTGTTATAATACTGTGGCTGTATGACTAGAGCAGACATTCAGCTGTGTTATAATACTGTGGCTGTATGACTGGCGCAGACAGTCAGCTGTGTTATAATACTGTGGCTGTATGACTAGCGCAGACAGTCAGCTGTGTTATAATACTGTGGCTGTATGACTAGCGCAGACAGTCAGCTGTGTTATAATACTGTGGCTGTATGACTGGCGCAGACAGTCAGCTGTGTTATAATATTGTGGCTGTATGACTAGCGCAGACAGTCAGCTGTGTTATAATACTGTGGCTGTATGACTGGCGTAGACAGTCAGCTGTGTTATAATACTGTGGCTGTATGACTAGCGTAGACAGTCCGCTGTGTTATAATACTGTGGCTGTATGACTAGCGCAGACAGTCAGCTGTGTTATAATACTGTGGCTGTATGACTAGCGCAGACAGTCAGCTGTGTTATAATACTGTGGCTGTATGACTGGCGTCAGATGACATAATACTGTGGCTGTATAACTAGCTGTGTTATAATACTGTGGCTGTATGACTGTTTCATATAATACTGTGGCTGTATGACTAGTGCAGACAGTCAGCTGTGTTATAATACTGTGGCTGTATGACTAGCGCAGACAGTCAGCTGTGTTATAATACTGTGGCTGTATGACTGAGCTGTGTTATAATATTGTGGCTGTATGACTAGCGCAGACAGTCAGCTGTGTTATAATACTGTGGCTGTATGACTGGCGTAGACAGTCAGCTGTGTTATAATACTGTGGCTGTATGACTGGCATAGACAGTCAGCTGTGTTATAATACTGTGGCTGTATGACTGGCATAGACAGTCAGCTGTGTTATAATACTGTAGCTGTATGACTAGCGCAGACAGTCAGCTGTGTTATAATACTGTGGCTGTATGACTAGCGTAGACAGTCTGCACATACTGTGCTACTATTTTCTATAGTGAAGCTTGTATTATTCTGTTCAAACAATACAACAATTAATCTGTCTCTTTTTGTATCCCCTTCTTTCTCTCCCCACAGCTGCCTGGATGAAAGAGAGGTGTTCAGTTGGAGACAGCAAAATCATAGGTAGGTTTTTAGCCTAGTAGTTTTGTTAGGACAGAAAGTGACATGAATCTCGTTTCTCCAGGACCAGAGTGTTGTTGGCCCTTGGGAAGGAGTAGTGACAGTTGTGTTCATAGCTCCTAGGTATAAGAGCAGAGAGTCATGTATAGTGCAGTCTTTTGGCAAATATGTGTGTGTGTGCTCATCCCTCGCCCCTCTGTGCAGGCGGAGAAGAGCTGTGGTTGGAGGCAGACTCGTCGTGCTCAGGCCAGCCCATCCACCTGTGGCAGTTCCTCAGAGAGCTGCTCCTCAAGCCCCACAACTACGGACGCTGCATCCGCTGGCTCAACAAGGAGAAAGGTGAGCCAGGCAAGCTGTGTGACCGCCAAGAACTAGGATGGGATAAGCTCAGAAGTATTTTCAACTCTGCAATTATCCATCCTCTTCTCTCTTCTAATGTTTATTATAATTTTCTAATTTCATCAAAAAGATGGAAAATGACAATTGAATGGAGTGACAATGTATTCCATATCTAATCCCACTCTGCTGTCTGCCAGGTATTTTCAAAATCGAGGACTCTGCTCATGTGGCAAGACTCTGGGGACGGAGGAAGAACCGACCAGCGATGAACTATGACAAGCTGAGCCGCTCCATACGGCAGTATTACAAGAAGGGCATCATCCGCAAGCCTGATGTCTCCCAGAGACTGGTCTACCAGTTTGTCCACCCAGTATAAGGGGAAGGAGGAGGACAAAGGCCTACAAAGAAAGGGCCACACAATCACACCTTGGTCTTGAACATTACACAACTAAGCTGAAAAGGGTTAAAACACATGCACTGGCCAATCCCTGTCAGTACACATACCCTTTGCCAGTACGGAAGTGTCAGCTGCCAAAGCTGGCAAATGAAGATTTTATTTTTTCAACGCAGGGAATGTTAAGTGATCTTTCTGGACTGCCCCCCCCCCGCCATTTGAACTGCCTTTTTAATCTGCATGATCTGCCTGTCCTTGTTTTCCTATTGTGTAATTTAACCAATGATCAGTATCTTAAAACTACACTGTAGAATGAAGAACAGTTTGTTGTTTGTTAATTTATCAGATCTGGTCCCTGTCCTTCGTCTGGGAATGTATTTAGAAGTTTTGCTTCAGGAGCATTCAGTTCTGGCTGTTATCCAGAGGAACAAACAACTCCCTCTTATTTTACTCATCACATGGCACACTTCGGAATTCTCCCGAAAGGCATTTACAATAGAAAATTAGAGCAGTTCACTGAACCTGAATGGGAGTGCATCAACAACTCCTTGACAGCAAACTCATACAGCCACCACAGTCATCCGACCCTCTCCTATATGCATGCTCCATTAACTGACAGTGGCAAGAAAAAGTATGTGAACCCTTTGGAATTACCTGGATTTCTGAATTAATTGGTCATAAAATTAGACAAACACAGTCTGCTTAAACTAATAACACACAAACAATTATAAGTTTTCATGTCTTTATTGAACACAACATGTACACATTCACAGCGTAGGGTGTAATAAGTATGTGAACCCTTGCATTTAATAACTGGTTGACCCTCCTTTGGCAGCAATAAACTCAACCAAATATTTTCTCTAGTTGCAGATCAGACCTGAGCAACGGTCAGGAGATATTTTGTACCACTCCTCTTTACAAAACTGTTTCAGTTCAACAATATTCTTAAGATGTCTGTTGTGAACCGTTTTCAAGGTCATGCCACAGCATTTTAAATCGGGATGAGGTCAGGACTCTGACCGGGCCACTCCAGAAGGCGTATTTTCTTCTGTTGAAGCCATTCAGTTGTTGATTTACTTCTGTGTTTTGGGTCGTTGTCCTGTTGCATCACCCAACTTCTGTTGAGCTTCAATTGTTGGACAGATAGCCTTATATTCCCCTGCAAAATGTATTGATAAACTTGGGAATTCATTTTTCCATCGATGAGAGCAAGCTGTCCAGGCCCTGAGCCCAAACCATGATGCTCCCTCCACCATACTTTTCAGTTGGGATGAGACTTTGATGTTGGTGTGCTGTGCCTTTTTTTTCTCCACCCATAGTGTTGTGTGTTCCTTCCTTCCAAACAACTCAACTTTAGTTTAATCTGTCCACAGAATATTTTGCCAGTAGCGCTGTGGAACATCCAGGTGCTCTTTTGCGAACTTCAGACGTGCAGCACTGTTTTTTTTGGACAGAAGGGGCTTCTTCCGTGGTGTCTTCCCATGAACACCATTATTTCTTCATGTTTAACGTATGGTAAACTCGTCAACAGAGATGTTAGCATGTTCCAGAGATTTCTGTAAGTCTTTAGCTGACACTCTAGGATTCCTCTTAACCTCATTGAGCATTCTGCACTGTGCTCTTGCAGTCATCTTTGCAGGACGGCCACTGCTAGGGAGAGTAGCAACAGTGCTGAACTTTCTACATTTATAGACAATTTGTCTTACTGTGGACGGATGAACATCAAGGCTTTTAGAGATACTTGTGTAACCCTTTCCAGCTTAATGCAAATCAACAATTCTTAATCTTAGGTCTTCTGAGATCTCTTTTGTTCGAGGAATGGTTCACATCAGGCAATGCTTGTGAGTGTTTTTTTATAGGGCAAGGCAGCTCTAACCAACATCTCCAATCTTGTCTCATTGATTGGACTCCAGGTTAGCTGACTCTTGACTCCAACTAGCTTTTGGAAAAGTCATTAGCCTAGGGATTCACATACTTATTCCAACCTACACTGGGAATGTTTTAATAATGTATTCAATATAGACAAGAAAAATACAATAATGTGTGTGTTATTAGTTTAAGCACACTGTGTTTGTCTATTGTTGTTGTGACTAAGATGAAGATCAGATCAAAAAATCCTACAATGTGATTTTCTGGATTTTCTTTTCCTTTTGTCTGTCATAGTTGAAGCGTACCTATGATGAAAATTACAGGCCTCTCTCATCTTTTTAAGTGGGAGAACTTGCACAATTGGTGGCTGACTAAATACTTTTTTGCCCCACTGTATATACATACATTCACATATATAAACTCAGCAAAAATAGAAATGTCCTCTCACTGTCAACTGCGTTTATTGTCAGCAAACTTAACATGTGTAAATATTTGTATGAACAAGATTCAACAACTGAGACATAAACTGAACAAGTTCCACAGACATGTGACTAACAGAAATGGATTAATGTGTCCCTGAACAAAGGGGGGTCAAAATCAAAAGTAACAGTCAGTATCTGGTGTGGCCACCAGCTGCATTAAGTACTGCAGTGCATCTCCTCCTCATGGACTGGACCCGATTTGCCCGTTATTGCTCTGAGATGTTACCCCACTCTTCCACCAAGGCACCTGCAAGTTCCTGGACATTTCTGGAGGGAATGGCCCTAGTCCTCACCCTCCGATCCAACCAGATGTGTTCAATAGGATTGAGATCCGGGCTCTTCGCTGGCCATGGCAGAACACTGACATTCCTGTCTTGCAGGAAATCACGCACAGAACGAGCAGTATGGCTGATGGCATTGTCATGCTGGAGGGTCATGTCAGGATGAGCCTGCAAGAATGGTACCACATTAGGGAGGATGATGTCTTCCCTGTAACACACAGCGTTGAGATTGTCTGCAATGACAAGCTCAGTCCGATGATGCTGTGACACACCGCCCCAGACCATGATGGACCCTCCACCTCCAAATCGATCCCGCTCCAGAGTTCAGGCCTCGGTGTAACGCTCATTCCTTTGACGATAAACGTGAATCTGACCATCACCCCTGGTGAGACAAAACCGCAACTTGTCAGTGAAGAGCACTTTTTGCCAGTCCTGTCTGGTCCAGTCCTGTCTGGTCCAGTCCTGTCTGGGTTTGTGCCCGTAGGCAATGTTGTTGCCGGTGATGTCTGGTGAGGACCTGCCTTACAACAGGCCTACAAGCCATCAATCCAGCGTCTCTCAGCCTATTGCGGACTTTCTGAGCACTGATAGAGGGATTGTGCGTTCCTGGTGTAACTCAGGCAGTTGTTGTTGCCATCCTGTACCTGTCGCTTAGGTGTGATGTTCAGATGTACCTATCCTGTGCAGGTGTTGTTACACATGGTCTGCCACTGCGAGGATGATCAGCTGTCCATCCTGTCTTATGCAGCTCACAGTACGGACATTTAAATGTATTGCCCTGGCCACATCTGCAGTCCTCATGCCTCCTTGCTGCATGCCTAAGGTACGTTCACACAGATGAATAGGGACCCTGGGCATCTTTCTTTTGGTGTTTTTCAGAGTCCGTAGAAAGGCCTCTTTAGTGTCCTAGGTTTTCATAACGGTGACCTTAATTGCCTACCGTCTGTAAGCTGTTAGTGTCTTAACGACCGCTCCACAGGTGCATTTTCATTCATTATTGATGGTCATTGAACAAGCATCGGAAACAGTGTTTAAACCCTTTACAATGAAAATCGGTGAAGTTATTTGGATTTTTACAAATTATCTTTGAAAGACAGGGTCCTGAAAAGGGGACGTTTCTTTTTTTGCTGAGTTTATATACATATGTAACGGATGTGAAACGGCTAGCTTAATTAGCGGTGCGCGCTAAATAGCGTTTCAATCGGTGACGTCACTTGCTCTGAGACCTTGAAGTAGTAGTTCCCCTTGCTCTGCAAGGGCCGCAGCTTTTGTGGAGCGATGGGTAACGATGCTTCGATGGTGACTGTTGTTGATGTGTGTAGAGGGTCCCTGGTTCGCGCCTGGGTATGGGCGAGGGGACGGTATAAAGTTATACTGTTACACATACACACATACTTTTTTTAGAATATACCTTTATTATTCCCCGCAAACCATACCACCCCTCCCCCAATTGGCGTAAACTAATAAACAATCATATTTAGGCTTCTACCTTCAGTTTATACATATTATACACATTTTACAGGCACAATCTATTTTACAATAGTTATATTTTGTTTGTTTTTAGTCCTTCCTCTTCTGATTTCTATTTGTAACTGTACTATTTCACAAAATTTCTGAACCTACAGTATATACATTTTACAGGCCCCGCATATTTTACATTGGTTATCTTGTTGTTATTAGTCCCCCCTTCAGCTCCATTCAACCCCTCCCATCTATTTCTTAACACCATCCATTTTGGATTTCTGTTTGCCATATATTTTTTAACTGTGCTGTGATACTTCACAAAAGTACTGAACATTTCTATTGTCATAGCTTGTCAATTAAAGATAAAAAATGTTGCTCAAATAATAATTATATTATTGATTGATTGACTATGACTTTTCAAATCGCCCAGTGTTGCTATCTGCTGCGTTTGTTCTAGGTAAACGTTGCAATTCTTCAGCCATTCCTGTACCTGTGACCCAAAACGAGCTACATATGGACAGTACCAAAATAAGTTAATGACTCTGCCTCCTCACAGCAAAATCTGCAGAGATGGGAAAATTTTGCTGTGATGGGAAGATTGTGTCCCCCATATATATAACATTATATTGGTTGCAAGAATTTAAAATAAAAAAAATGTGAAGTTTTGAATCCGCCGTTGTTTTACTTGACAGTTCATAAACCATGTGCCATGGAATAGGTACATCAAAAATCTCTTTAATAAAAACATATACCAATTTAATTTATCACAATTTTCTTTAACCATTTATGGTCTTTATTAATGCAGCACCAAAATTCAAAAGGCACTTGTACATCTAAACAATCTTTTTGAAGGTGAATTTTAACAGTTGAACAAGATGAAGGAAAAAGGAAAATGCACGCTGCTCTGGATAGTATCACTGCTCTGGATAGTATCACTGCTCTGGATAGTATCACTGCTCTTGATAGTATCACTGCTCTGGATAGTATCACTGCTCTGGATAGTATCACTGCTCTGGATAGTATCACTGCTCTGGATAGTATCACTGCTCTGGATAGTATCACTGCTCTGGATAGTATCACTGCTCTTGATAGTATCACTGCTCTGGATAGTATCACTGCTCTGGATAGTATCACTGCTCTGGATAGTATCACTGCTCTGGATAGTATCACTGCTCTTGATAGTATCACTGCTCTGGATAGTATCACTGCTCTGGATAGTATCACTGCTCTGGATAGTATCACTGCTCTTGATAGTATCACTGCTCTGGATAGTATCACTGCTCTGGATAGTATCACTGCTCTTGATAGTATCACTGCTCTGGATAGTATCACTGATCTTTAATAAGCGTACGTATCGGCCTCACAGCCTTCTTCAGAGCTTTTGGGATTTAAAAAAAAGTGCACCCTTATGTAGACCTAGCCCCACCCACATCCGTTCCACTCATTGAAAGGGGTTGAGGCGGAGGAAAAACAAATAAGTGCTACCAAATATAACAATATACATTTCATAAATATTGCCAATATTACAGAATGTTATGAAGAGTGATCAGATGAATTGCAAAAAAATATGTCCACAGTATTTCAGCCCTGCCACAAAAGGACCAGCTGACATCATGTCAGTGATTCTCTCGTTAGTGTTGACGAGGACAAGGCTGGAGATCACTCTGTCATGCTGATTGAGTTTGAATAACAGACTGGAAGCTTCAAAAGGAGGGTGTGACTTGGAATCATTGTTCTTCCTCTGTCAAGCATGGTTCCCTGCAAGGAAACACGTGCTGTCATCATTGCTTTGCACAAAAAGGGCTTCACAGGCAAGGATATGCTGCCAGTAAGATTGCACCTAAATCAACCATCTATCGGATCATCGAGAACTTCAAGGAGAGCGGTTCAATTGTTGTGAAGAAGGCTTCGGGGTGCCCAAGAAAGTCCAGCAAGCGCCAGGACAGTCTCTTAAAGTTGATTCAGCTGCGGGATCGGGGCACCACCAGTACAGAGCTTGCTCAGGAATGGCAGCAGGCAGGTGTGAGTGCATCTGCACACACAGTGGGGTGAAGACTTTTGGAGGATAGCCTGCTGTCAAGAAGGGCAGCATAGAAGCCACTTAGCTCCAGGAAAACCATCAGGGACAGACTGATATTCTGCAAAAGGTACAGGGATTGGACTGCTGGGGACTGGGGTAAAGTCATTTTCTCTGATGAATCCCCTTTCCGATTGTTTGGGGCATCCGGAAAAAAGCTTGTCCGGAGAAGACAAGGTGAGCGCTACCATCAGTCCTGTGTCATGCCAACAGTAAAGCATCCTGAGACCATTCATGTGTGGGGTTGCTTCTCCACCAAGGGAGTGGGCTCACTCACAATTTTGCCTAAGAACACAGCCATGGTACCAACACATCCTCAGAGAGCAACTTCTCCCAACCATCCAGGAACAGTTTGTTGACGAACAATGCCTTTTCCAGCATGATGGAGCACCTTGCCATAAGGCAAATGTGATAACTAAATGGCTCAGGGAACAAAACATAAATATTTTGGATCCATGGCCAGGAAACTCCCCAGACCTTAATGCGTTTTTCTGGATTTTGTTGTTGTTATTCTGTCTCTCACTGTTCAAATAAACCTACCATTAAAATTATAGACTGATCATTTCTTTGTCAGTGGGCAAACGTACAAAATCAGCAGGGGATCAAATACTTTTCCCCCCACTGTATATGATTATATATATTTACCCCCAAAATATATGTGGGATTGGAAATTATGCATACAATTACATAGAATGTTGCTTCAATCAATCTGCAATATTAACGCTGATCCACTCCTTAAATGAAACAATATTTTAAAAAAATGTTTTTAAAAGACACTGCGGTTAGAACCAAAAATCTTCAATTTGGACTCCAGACCAAAGGACAAATTTACACCAGTCGAATGTCCATTGCTCGTGTTTCTTGGCCCAAGCAAGTCTCTTCTTATTATTGGTGTCCTTTAGTTGTGGTTTCTTTGCAGAAATTCTACCATGAAGGTCTGATTCACACAGTCTCCTCTGAACAGTTGATGTTGAGATGTGTCTGTTACTTGAACTCTGTGAAGCATTTATTTGGGCTGCAATTGCTGGTAACTCTTATGAACTTCTCCTCTGTGGCAGAGGTGACTCTGGGTCGTCTTTTCCTGTGGCAGTCCTCATGAGAGCCAGTTTCATCATAGCGCTTGATGGTTTTTGCGACTGCCCTTGAAGAAACCGTCAAGTTCTTGAAATCTTCCAGATTGACTGATCTTAATGTCTTAAAGTGATGATGGACTGTAATTTTTTCTTTCCTTATTTGAGCTGTTCTTGCCATAATATATACTTGATCTTTTACCAAATAGGGCTATTTGCTGTATGCCACAACACAACTGATTGGCTCAAACACATTTAGAAGGAAAGAAGTTTCACAAATTAACAAGCTGTTAATTTAAATGCATTCCAGGTGAAAACCTCATGAAGCTGGTTTTTTATTTATTTTACCTTTATTAATTTACCCTTATTTAACCAGGCAAGTCAGTTAAGAACAAATTCTTATTTTCAATGACGGCCTAGGAACAGTGGGTTCAGGGGCAGAATGACAGATTTGTACCTTGTCAGCTCGGAGGTTTGAACTCGCAACCTTCCGGTTACTAGTCCAACGCTCTAACAACTAGGCTACCCAGCCGCCCCAGGGTAGCTGGTTAAGAGAATGCCAGGTGTATGCAACACTGTCATCAAGGCAAAGGGTGGTTATTTGAAGAATCTCAAATATAAAATATATTTTGATTTGTTTAACACTTGTTTGGTTACTACATGATTCCATTTGTGTTATTTTATAGTTTTGATGTCTTCACTATTGTTCTACAATGTAGAAAATAGTAAAATAAATAAAAACCCTTGAATGAGAAGGTGTTCTATAACTTTTGACCAGAAGTGTAAGTATTCCGACCCTTTACTCAGCCGGAGCAGGGACACAGGGTGGTAGGATATGTTAAAATTGAACCAAGTGAATAACAGAGCCCAATGAGTCTGCCTTGGGTTGAGGTGTTTGGCGGTGTGAAGATATTCTAGATTCTTATGGTCAGTCCACACTAAGAATGGGTGGTCTGCCCCTTCAAGCCAGTGCCTCCATTCCTCCAGGGACATCTTGACCACGAGAAGTTCCCGATTACCAACATCATAGTTCCTCTCAGTGGGATTAAGGCAATGGGACAGGAAATTGCATGGAAGCCAATTTTGTTCCTGGGCAGAACGGGACAGAATGGACCCCACTTCAACGTCCGAAGGGGTTGACCTCCACCACCAACTGACGGGACGGCCCGGATGAATTAGGATGGGGGCAGTGGTGAAACGATGCTTAAGATCCAAAAACGCCTGGTCAGCACCTGGGGACCACGTGAACAGAACCTTGGGAGAGGTGAGTGCAGAGAGAGGGGAAGCCAGGGTGCTGTAGCCACGAATGAAGCGGCGGTAGAAATGTGCAAATACCAGGAAACGTTGCAGCTGCACTCTGGATGTGGGTTGGGGCCAATCCACCACCACTCTCACCTTGTCAGGATCCATCAGAATGATCCCTGCAGCAATGACGTATCCCAAAAAGGAGATAGTGGAGCGATGGAATTCATATTATTCCACTTTAACAAACAGCTGGTTCTCCAGGAGATGCTGGAGGACTTGTCGGGCATGAAGGACATCCTCTTGAGCCAAACGGAAAAAGACAAGGATGTTGACCTGGGCCTGGAACACTGCAGGAGTGTTGGTCAGTCCGAACGACAAAACCAGGTACTCGTAGTGTCCGCTAGCCGTGTTGAAAGCTTTCTTCCCCTCGTCTTCTTCCCGTATCCGACCTAGGTGGTAGGCGTTCCGAAGGTCCAACTTCGAAAAGATGATCGCCCCCCTGGAGAGGCTCGGATGCCAAGCAGAGGGGTGTTAGTGAGTAACGTTTTTTTACTGTGATGTTATTGAGGCCTTAGTAGTTGATACACGGGTGCAGCATGTTGTCTTTTTTTCATAAAGAAGAACCTCCCTGGCTCCCTGCTGTCACGTCTGCTCCTGCTCCTCCCTTCCAGCGTACGATGTCACCAGAGTACTAACCACTGGTCCTGGGATTCAACATTACACACACCTGCCACTCATCATTACACGCACCTGTGAATCATTATGATTCATTATGATTCACACCTGGACTCCATTACCTTCATCATTTCCTCTTCATCTCCCAGGTTCACTCACCAGTTGGTAGTGTTCTTGGTTTTGTGTTCTTGGTTTTGTTGTTTTATTAAAATGTTTCACCTGCACATGTTTCCAACTCACAGCCCCATCACTACAGAATACCAACTCAAATATGGAAGCAGCAGGACAACCGGACATCTCCCAGACGATCAATGAACAAGGTGACCTTCTTCATCAACACAATGATCAGCTAGCTTAACTGGGGACGGCCATGGAAGAGGTTCTCCGCAGTCTACAACGTCACAACAGCGGAGGATATGCATCACTGCCTGGTATGGCAACTGCTCGGCCTCCGACAGCAAGGCACTACAGAGGGTAGTGCATATGGCCCAGTACGTCACTGGGGCCAAGCTTCCTGCCATCCAGGACTACCAGGTGGTGTCAGAGTAAGGCCCTAAAAATTGTCATAGACTCCAGCCACCCTAGTCGTAGACTGTTCTCTTTGCTACCGCACCGCAAGCGGTACCGGAGCGCCAAGTTTAGGTCCAAGAGGCTTTTAAACTATTTCTACCCCAAGCCATAAGACTCCTGAACATCTAATCAAATGGCTACCCAGGCTATTTGCATTACCCCCCCCCTCACTCCCTCTTTTACGCTGCTGCTACTCTCTGTTTATTATATATGCATAGTCACTTTAATAACTCTACCTACATGTATATATTACCTCAATTAACTGGTACCCCTGCACATTTACTCTTTATTTCACTGCTGCTCTTGAATTATTTGTTACTTTTATTTATTTTATTTTTAAAACGGCATTGTTGGTTAAAAGGACTTGTAAGTAAGCATTTCACTATAAAGTCTACTACACCTGTTGTATTCTCCCCACACAGACACATTGTTGGCTTTTGTTGTGGCAACTTGGGGCTTCTATGCATTCATTTGTTTTGGCACCTCTCAACAGCCCTCAATATCACCATCTATGCACGCATCACTCACTTACACTACTGACTACTGAATACACACACCATTGTTATTTGGATATAGTTTATTTTGTTTTTATAAATATATTTTTGCTATGTCTTTATCTCCTCGTCTCGCTCTTTTTTACGAGCCGATTCGTAACAATTGGGGGCTTATCCGGGATGTAAGGTTGGTTCCTAGACATTTTGGCGTATAGTATTTTGTTGCATTATGATGGGTTGATGCTAATTGGGATGTGCTTTGGTTGGTATTCACTGCCTAATCGTATAAGTGTTCGGTATAGTGCCTTAGAGACTTATCAGTGATTTTTGTTGTCCGGTGATGTCATCAAAGCTGGAAAGGTATGCCAGTAGGACTAATACTAGTGTTGTTAACTTCTTGCGTCGAGCCATCCCGGATCCGGGATCGTGAATACAGCCTCAAGCTCATTACCATAACGCAATGTTAACTATTCATGAAAATCACAAATTACATTACATTTACATTTAAGTCATTTAGCAGACGCTCTTATCCAGAGCGACTTACAAATTGGTGCATTCACCTTATGACATCCAGTGGAACAGTCACTTTACAATAGTGCATCTAAATCTTAAAGGGGGGGTGAGAGGGATTACTTATCCTATCCTAGGTATTCCTTAAAGAGGTTCAATGAATCTATTTGCTCTCAAGCTTAGCCTTTTGTTAACAACACTGTCATCTCAGATTTTCAAAATATGCTTCTCAACCATAGCAAACTAGCATTTAGCATTTAGCGTTTAGCGTTAGCATTTAGCATTAGCATTTAGCGTTAGAATTAGCAGGCAACATTTTCACAAAAACCAGCAAAAACATTCAATAAATCATTTACCTTTGAAGAACTTCGGATGTTTTCAATGAGGAGATTCTCAGTTATATAGCAAATGTTCAGTTTTCCTGAAAGATTCATTGTGCAGGAGAAATCAGTCCGTTTTCTGCGTCATGTTTGGCTACCAAAAACAAAACGAAAATGAATTCATCCAAACGCCAAACTTTCTTCCACATTAACTCCATAATATCGACTGAAACATGGTAAACGTTGTTTAGAATCAATCCTCAAGGTGTTTTTCACATATCTCTTCACGATATATCATTCCTGGAAGTCTCCTCTCTGTCTCAATCACATGGATGAATGCGAGCAGCTTGGAGATACGCAACAAAGGACACTGGGCGGACCCCTGGTAAATGTAGTCTCTTATGGCCAATCTTCCAATGATATGCCTACAAATACGTCACAATGCTGCAGACAACTTGGAGAAACGATAGAAAGGGCAGGCTAATTCATGGCGCTTTCACAGCCATATCAGGAGACAATGGAAAACAGAGCCTCAAAAATCCTGCTCATTTCCTGTTTGAAGTTGCATCTTAGTTTCGCCTGTAAGATCAGTTCTGGGGCACACACAGATAATATCTTTGCAGTTTTGAAAACGTCAGAGTGTTTTCTTTCCAAAGCTGGCAATTATATGCATAGTCGAGCATCTTTTTGTGACAAAATATTGCGCTTAAAACGGGCACGTTTTTTTAATCCAATAATGAAATAGCGCCCCCCTAGCTTCAACTGGTTAAGCTAACTGGTATGATTATTTTGTTTGGGAGAAAATCATTTACATTTAAGTCATTTAGCAGACGCTCTTATCCAGAGCGACTTACAAATTGGTGCATTCACCTTATGACATCCAGTAGAACAGTCACTTTACAATAGTGCATCTAAATCTTAAAGGGGGGGGGGGTGAGAAGGATTACTTATCCTATCCTAGGTATTCCTTAAAGAGGTGGGGTTTCAGGTGTCTCCGGAAGGTGGTGATTGACTCCGCTGTCCTGGCGTCGTGAGGGAGTTTGTTTACTGTGTGGAGTTAGTGTTTTGATCAACTCTGTAGGTGCTTTGTTTGCATCTTTTGTTACAGCTTTTTTGAGTTGGCTGTTTGGTAGCAACAGCGTTGGTGGCCTTTGTTTGTTTGTTTGGTAGTCCCAGGGTTGGTGGCCTTTGTTTATGTTTGTTTGTTAGCACCAGGGTTGGTGGCCTTTGATTATGTTTGTTTGGTAGGCCCAGGGTTGGTGGCCTTTGTTTATGTTTGTTTGTTAGCACCAGGGTTGGTGGCCTTTGTTTATGTTTGTTTGGTAGTCCCAGGGTTGGTGGCCTTTGTTTATGTTTGTTTGTTATCACCAGGGTTGGTGGCCTTTGATTATGTTTGTTTGGTAGTCCCAGGGTTGGTGGCCTTTGTTTATGTTTGTTTAGTAGTCCCAGGGTTGGTGGCCTTTGTTTATGTTTGTTTGGTAGGCCCAGGGCTGGTGGCCTCTGATTATGTGCTGTTTGGAAGGCCCAGGGTTGGTGGCCTTTGTTTATGTTAGTTCGGTCGTGCCCCCGAGACATTTGATATTGTTGGAAACTTGGGGGGGGGGGGGTGACAAGTTGGGAGGGTTGTCAGTGAAATGGGACACACCCGAGCCTAGGTGTGTCCCATTTCGCTGACGACCCTCACAGCTCCACCCACCGAAATCCTATTAAGGAAAACAAGAGCAGAGAGAAAGAATTTGTCAGACAGAGTGGGAGGGACATCACAAGTTCAATCTTGGTTTCACCAGAGTCTTTTATGTGCCTTTTGGCAAACTCCAAGCGGGCTATCATGTGCCTTTTACTGAGGAGTGGTTTCTGGAACTCTGGAACTCTGTCAGAGTGACCATCGGAATCTTGGTCCCCTGATAGCCAAGTTTGCCCGGGCGGCCAGCTCTAGGAAGAGTCTTGGTGGTTCCATACTTCTTCCATTTAAGAATGATGGAGGATGCTGTGTTCTTAGGGACCTTCAATGCTTCCGATTTCTTTTGCACCTGAGCTCAATTTTGAGTCTCATAGCAAAGGGTCTGAATAGTTATGTAAATAAGGTATTTCTGTTTTTATTTTTTATTAATGAGCTAATTTATAAAAAAAAATTGCCTTGTCATTATGGGGTATTGTGTGTAGATTGATGTGGATTTTTATTTATTTAATACATTTCGAATATGGCTGTAAGTAACAAAACGTGGAAAAAGTCAAGGAGTCTGAATACTTTCCCTAATGTAGTGTAAACACTCTAAATATGTCAGGAGTCAGACAGGGGGCCATGCAGGAACGAAAATTAATTATTTACGCTATATTATTTATATTATTTCAAGGGTATAGCCTGCATTTTGAAGTATTTGCAAGTGCGACACGATAGGCTGGTATTAAATCATTGTACTCCATAAATTGTTCATATAGGCTGTAACTTACTTAGAATTAAATACAAAGTAAACGAAAAAAAAGTGCATTTGAATGAATTTATAGAAACAGTTTGGCCAGTCTGTGGCTTGAGGCTCATGCGATGGTGCCTGGAGAGCAGGTCAGCAGCGGAGAATATCCCCTAAATAAACACAGAGCCACTGGGGAACACTGGTAAACACCCTTTTGGACACACTTGCCAGGCTGGGTAAAGATGCAGAGTTAAACAATATTCATCTATAGGTAAGCCTAAAGGTTTTTAGGCAAAATAACCAAATCAAAACGGAAAGCTCCTCGAATGCGGGAATAAGCCAGGCCTTTTGGGCCAAAATCAATCATGGCCTGTTGTATAGATAATATATCGAAAATGAATGAAACATTTAAGGTAAAATACTTTTTCGTTTATAAATACTTTGCTACAAAGAAACACTTAGTTATCTACCCCCCTCGTTCCTTTCTTTTAGCATGTGCACGGGGTACGTACACCATCGCCATCTGTTCAGATTCCACAATGATACTTTAGCTGTGGATGTTTCATGTAGCCAGCGTGTAACAACTGCCATATCCCGCGGGTAGAACAATGGCATCCGGTCTGTAACCTAACAGTTTAGTACCATACCAGCAGATGGTATCCAAGCTTGACACATAACAGGGACACATTCAGAATTATGTCCCTGTAATTGAGGATGATTTCCACTAAGTTTGCAATTCACCTGTGTGTCAATTGAAGAAATTAGAGAGGCTCTGAATTCAATGAAAAAAGGGAAATCACCTGGCCCTGATGGTCTATCAGTTGAATTCTATAGACAGTTTTGGGAGTTACTAGAAGACCCGATTTTCAATATGTTTCAAGATTGCATTAAAAATGGGGAAATGGTCTCCACTATGAAATAGGGCCTTATTTCATTGATTCCAAAGCCTGATTGACAATTGGAGACCAATTACTTTATTAAATGTTGATTAGAAATTGATTGCTCTGGTTTATGCCAAAAGATTGAAGAAATGAATAGATACCATTATAAATGAAACTCAAACAGCATTTATGAAGGGCCATCACAAATCTGTCCTTTCTAACAAAAGAGCTGAAGGCGGTTTAGAAGTGTTGGATTTTGTTGACATAAATAACACTTTCAAGATAAACTGGTTCATTCCAAATAATGTGTTTAATAAATTGGGAGGTCTTCAATTTTTACTGAAATGTAATTATATTCCTGAAAGATTACCTGCTAAATTGGCTAGGTTTCACCAACAAGCTTTAATGGCCTGGAAAATATTTCCTACACACTTTTTCCCCTCATAAAGCTCTTTTGTGGAATAATTCAGACATAACTGTAAGGAATAAGTTGTTCTACCCCAGCTGGCATGAGAGGAATATTGATTTTGTTCTTGATATTTTCGACAAGGGTAATATTCTCACATATGAACAATTTATAACATTGAAAGAGTTTCCAATACCTTTCAGAGAGTTTATTTCTGTGATCAAAGCCATTCCCAGTGGTCTAAACTCATCTTAATTTTGGGAATGATCACAGTTTATCCAGAACTCAGAAGGAAGGCGTGGGCTTACTTGAGAGATCTTGTTGTATTAAATATATAAGACAAATTCTTCATTCACAAAACCAAACCGAGGGGAACGTTTTTCTGGAACATGCTTATTCCTGACATTGTCTGGAAAAATGCTTGGTTAAGGCCTTACAAATACTGTATACCAAACAAAGTTAAAAAACAGTTATGCATTAGGGGGCGCTATTGACATTTTTGGATGAAAAACGTTCCCGTTTTAAACAAGATATTTTGTCACGAAAAGATGCTCGACTATGCATATAATTGACAGCTTTGGAAAGAAAACACTCTGACGTTTCCAAAACTGCAAAGATATTGTCTGTGAGTGTCACAGAACTGATGTTACAGGCGAAACCCAGATAATAATCCAACCAGGAAGTGACGCATTTTTTGAAACCGCCTCATGCCAATGACTCCTTATATGGCTGTGAATGAGCTACAAATGAGCTTATGTGTTCCCCATATTCCCCAAGGTGTCTACAGCATTGTGACGTCTTTTTACGCATTTCCATTGAAGAATAGTCGTAAGGGACCATATATAGCAAGTAGTCACATGGTGTCTCCCGCAGAAAATCTTGCGTAAAATACTGAGGTAGCCATTTTTACAATCACTTCTTATGAGAAACCAACTGCCTCGACGGATATATTATCGAATATATATGTTAAAAACACCTTGAGGATGGATCCTAAACAACGTTTGCTGTGTTTCTGTCGATATTATGGAGTTAATTTAGAAAAACGTTTGGCATTGTAGTGGTAGCATTTTCCGGTCGATTTCTCAGCCAAGCATGATGAACAAACGGCTACAAAAATAATATTTTTGGAAAAAAGGAACATTTGCTATCTAACTGGGAGTCTCCTGAGTGAAAGCATCCAAAGTTCTTCAAAGGTAAATGATTTAATTTGGTTGCTTTTCTTATTTTCGTGAAAATGTTGCCTGCTGCCAGCAGAGCCTAGCTTGGCATTTTGCCATGATAAACTTACACAAATGCTTGTCTAGCGTTGGCTGTAACGCATATTTTGAAAATCTGAGATGACAGTGTTGTTAAAAAAGGCTAAGCTTGTGTTTGAATATATTTATTTCATTTAATTTGCGATTTTCATGAATAGGAAAAGTTTCTAGGGGTATTTATGTCCGCTGCGTTATGCTAATTCGTTTGAGGCTATGATTACGATCCCGGATCCGGGATTGCTCGTCGCAAGTTAAGGAAGTACACTTCAACATTTGACATAAGATATATCCATGTAATTCTATGATTTCCAAATTTGTGGCTATTGATGATATCAGCGTTTTCTGTGAAAAAGGTGAGAATCTGTCTCACTTGTTCTTTGAATGTAAATTTGTGTCAGAATTTTTAGGAAAACCTTGCAAAATACTTATTTACCATTATGAACACTGCCTATATTTTTGACATGACATATGTTAGTATTGCAATGATAACAAAACCACTGAAATGGTTGTTAATTTTTTAAATTCTTGTT
This sequence comes from Oncorhynchus gorbuscha, assembly GCF_021184085.1. Lineage (NCBI taxonomy): Eukaryota > Metazoa > Chordata > Actinopteri > Salmoniformes > Salmonidae > Oncorhynchus > Oncorhynchus gorbuscha. The sequence continues at coordinate 70,015,498 of NC_060190.1, read as the reverse complement.
ACCAAATACTTTATACACAAACAAAAATTCCAAAATTCTATACCAAAATTAGATTTTTCTGATTGAATTTAATTATCTTATTAAAACATTAACCATAGTAAATAACTGCAAGACTAACATCTTCATGAATCATTATAATAATATATTTTCAGAGTGAATATAATTGCAATTAAATTGTTTATTTTTTGTGTTATTTTATTGATATTTTTTGTATGTTTGAGTATTGTTAAAATACCTGTGTTTGGTTTGTTAGACATGTTTGATGTTTGTTTTTTGTATTATGAATTATTATTTTTTTAATTATTATTTTTTTTAAATTAAAAACATAAGTGGCCGCACTCCCTCTCATGCTCATGGTCCTCATCTTTGTAAGTCACCTTGATTTGGCACCTGTGCGTTTTATCCGTAAAAACATTTAAAAAAAACATTTAGCTAATTACATGACAGTAGCTAAAGCAAGGGACTATTAGCAGCACACTAGTAGACTACAAATGCATGCTGGAGCGGCATGCCCTGAGCTGGCCTTCTCGCCAGCTCCAGCCTTTGGGAATCTTGCTCCAAGTTCCAATCAAATTGGACAAGCTCCGGTTCCAGGTCCGCACGACTCACATACTCAGGTAGGAGCTGAAGTTTACTGATGACCTCTGGTGGCGAGATGGGGAACACTTTACTTACAGCCTGCAGGTATAGCAATGATTAGACTTGTCATAAGACGTTATAAAGGCTCATATATGCTAATGATAAGCTGCAGAGTGCTATATCTCCAGGCTTTATGTAAAGTGATTTAACGTCGGTTCCATATTAAATGGGGTCCTCCACATAGTCTAGAGCCCTCAAACTCAACTCTGGACCTTAAAGTCAGTTCCACTGCATTTTTTACATTGTCCCCCTAGGGACTGATTTAGACCTGGGATACCAGGTGTGTGCATTTAATTATCAGGTAGAACAGAAAACCAGCAGGCTCCGGACCTAGTGGGTTAGGCGTTGAATACCCAGGGTCTAGAATATACATAAATGGACACTTAGCAATTTATTTTCTATCTAGAACAAAAAACGGTTCTTCGACTGTCCCCAAAGGATAACCCTTTGAAGAAACTTTTGGTTCCAGGTAGAATATTTTGGGTTTCCACGTAGAACCCTTTCCAAAACAGTTCTAACTGGAACCCAAAAGGGTTCTACATGGAACCAAAAAGGGTTCACCTATGGGGACAACCGCATAACCCTTTTTTCTAAGAGTGTACATTTACATGTCCACAGAGTGCATATTTTTGGAGCATCATACCAGGGTGCAGATTTACTTTTTTGTTTTACGTTATCCTCTTGGATCCAGCACCGGGGAAATGTTTTTTATACCACCCCTCTATCCACAGAATGCATGTACCTATCATCATCACAATAGTCATATCAATGTTTTGATGAAGAATTTTATTTTGTTGTATGCAGATGAACAGGCACTACAGTTTGTAGAGTAAATAGCTATTATTCTAAACAGACAGACTTCTAGACCACTAGGGATTTCCCACATGTCCGACCACTGGTTCCCCTACATACAGTACGCAAAACGAGGTAAAATGCAAGGTAAATGCATCGTTAAATATGCATGCTCTCTTTCTCTCACTGTGTGTTGTGAGTATGAGTGGTGGCTCAGGTAAAGCATTTACGGAGTTAGCTAGGCTTGTGTTTCAGAGCTTGCGCTGCCACAACACTCATTTTGAGAGCTGTGTTTTATCCCACAATCGGATGTGTACAGTCCCAAAATGTCCCCCCACAGCTATATATCCCAGATCTCCAGAATAAACTTCTAGCAGCAGAAAATTCAGTTTCCTCATCAATATTTCAGTGGAGGCTCCGCTTTCTGCCTTTTTCTTCAGTGCACTTTGTACTGTAGCTTTTTGTCCCCATGTCAGTAAGAGTACACACCTCTTGTGTTGAGAGAGCAATCAGGGTATTATAGCCTTCACTATCTCCCAGGGTTGCTAAGGAAACGAACACAACAGCTGTGTCATATAACAGTCACACATATTACAAGTATAATCTCTGCTGAAGATTCTGGATTCACTAGCTCAAAATACAAGGATTGAGATTTAACAGGATTTTGTGCTGCATAGATTCAAATTCTCCCAATTATTTGGAGATGTTAAAAAACATTGAATATACTGATTTGTCTAAATTTTGCCAGTTAAGAGACCAAAATCATTGGCATCAGTTTTCATAAGATTATGTTTAGGATTCAACAGACAGGATAAAAACATGAACAAAGTTAGTTCAATTTGGTCAATTTGTACAGTAAGCTCACAGTAGAATTCAATGCTTATTTATGGTGATCGAGCATGCAATGACTGTTAGATCAGAGATCGCAAGGTGGAGACTGAGCCGGGACACAGTAAAGGTGACTTATCATTTTCATTCAGAAAAAAGACAGGACATAGAAGTTGTATAATAAACTGAAGCCATGGCAACAAAAACAGTTATGGTTACAGTGTTGAGCGAGAGGAGACAGGATCTAGTATCTCCCATGGGGAAGTGGGGCTCTCGTTGGGTTGTTACTGTAAAAGTGATCATCCATACAGCAAATTCCCAGAATTAGCTCATATTCCCACATTTCTTTGGCTACTTTAATTTGGTCAGGGACAGTCCATTTCTGATGACAAGCCTATTTCTGCCCCTGAACAGGCAGTTAATCCACTGTTCCTAGGCCGTCATTGAAAATAATAATTTGTTCTTAACTGACTTGCCTAGTTAAATAAAGGTAAAATTAAAATAAAAAAATTCCCGTTTCACCATTGATGGAGTAGGGTGGTTTTGGATCAATGTTGTATTTGTGCTGAACCTTTAGGCTAATTAATGTTTGAACCCTGACCCTTCGAAGAAGCCACTGCTGTAAACATGTAACCAGAAAAAAGGAAGGGGTTGTTGTTCACATGCTCTCCCACCTAAACCCAACACATGGTCAGAGGTACTAGAAGTAATGAGTCCAGAAAGCAGTGGGGTCAAGAAATTACACAGGAAATGACAGGCACATGAGGGACATGGTCAGAGGTACTACAACTCAATGCTGCCTTGGGGAAGGTATGTATTCTATACCAGTCATTCCCTGGATCCATGGTCCGATGGGAACCGGTCCCTGGGACATTGCTGAGTGGTCCATCAGGTGGTTATCTGACTGACACTGTCACGACTCCTACCGAAGGTGGCTCCTGTTCCTGTTCGGGCAGCGCTCGGCGGTCGTCGTCACCGGTCTACTAGCTGCCGCCGATCCCTTTTCCCTTTTCTGTTGGTTTTGTCTTATTGGTTTCACCCGTTTCTTGTTTATGTTTTTAGTTGGGCTATTTAAGCCGGTAAGGCCTGCCTGCTCTTTGTGCGGGCTTATTTTTCCACTGTGTTTATGTGTGGTAGTGTGTTTCGTTTTGGGTTTTTCTCCAGACTAGTTAGGTCCTGTTTTTGGGCCAATCGTGGATGTGTTCCCGGTATTTGGCGCGTACGATTTTCACTGTGCCTAAATAAAAGCACTATTCTGTACCTTCTGCCTCCTGCGCCTGACTCTGCACCCACTACGCCTGAGTGCGTCACAGACACTGATTTCATCTGATCTTGAGAGCAGGTTTTCAACATAAACAGGCATCCAAGCTTACCAGTCCCTGGTACAACGGTGTGTAGAGAAACACTGTTGTCTACCGTTACACTGAACAAGGCTCGACAGTGTAGTACTGCTCTGCTCCGCTCGACAGTGTAGTACTGCTCTGCTCCGCTCGACAGTGTAGTACTGCTCTGCTCTGCTCGACACCGCTCGACAGTGTAGTACTGCTCTGCTCTGCTCGACAGTGTAGTACTGCTCCGCTCCGCTCGACAGTGTAGTACTACTCCGCTCCGCTCGACAGTGTAGTACTGCTCCGCTCCGCTCGACAGTGTAGTACTGCTCCGCTCCGCTCGACAGTGTAGTACTGCTCCGCTCCGCTCGACAGTGTAGTACTGCTCCGCTCCGCTCGACAGTGTAGTACTGCTCTGCTCCGCTCGACAGTGTAGTACTGCTCCGCTCCGCTCGACAGTGTAGTACTGCTCCGCTCCGCTCGACAGTGTAGTACTGCTCCGCTCCGCTCGACAGTGTAGTACTGCTCCGCTCCGCTCGACAGTGTAGTACTGCTCCGCTCCGCTCGACAGTGTAGTACTGCTCCGCTCGACAGTGTAGTACTGCTCCGCTCCGCTCGACAGTGTAGTACTGCTCCGCTCCGCTCGACAGTGTAGTACTGCTCCGCTCCGCTCGACAGTGTAGTACTGCTCTGCTCCGCTCGACAGTGTAGTACTGCTCTGCTCCGCTCGACAGTGTAGTACTGCTCTGCTCCGCTCGACAGTGTAGTACTGCTCTGCTCCGCCGCGACAGTGTAGTACTGCTCTGCTCCGCTCGACAGTGTAGTACTGCTCTGCTCTGCTCGACACCGCTCAACAGTGTAGTACTGCTCTGCTCCGCTCGACAGTGTAGTACTGCTCTGCTCTGCTCGACAGTGTAGTACTGCTATGCTCCGCTCGACAGTGTAGTACTGCTCTGCTCCGCTCGACAGTGTAGTACTGCTCTGCTCCGCTCGACAGTGTAGTACTGCTCTGCTCCGCTCGACAGTGATTTGTCAAGGATCAGCTAAATGTCATTATTGTGATCCAGTAGGACATGCTGCTGCTGTTGCTCAGGGGGACTTCAGGGGGAAAAACACTCAACACAGGAGCAACTCACATAGAAAAGATAGAAAAAGAGTGAGAATCTGTTGTACTGTACAGCATATTTAAAACCTTACATGGAATGACAGATGCAAAAAAAACAAAAAAACAGGACTGTACAGTTTCGCATAGCATCCAGGTTGCAAAAAGAATCTGCTAATATTTACAATGCACAGTGCATAGCTTATTCTGGCTAAGCAGGCACCATTGACTATACCATATCACTAGTGTTACGAGGGAACATACTTCCATACTGCCAGGTAAATTTCATCACAACCACAGCACAACATTGGAATAGAACACGGCAGAATGTTTTTCCTGCGCTCGTAGGAGTTGTTGTTGGTACACACATACTGCCATGGTTTGACTGTGGTAACAATCCCAGTGTTGTAGCTGATATGTGTTGGTTATGTTGGTGCTGTGTTTCTCTGATGTGGATCCTAGGGGAGTGTTTAAATAAAGACTGCTCAGTCAGTGTGTTGGTTGGTCAGGCAGAGAGGGGGAACAGGGAAGCGTTGCTTTGAAGTCTCTGGCAATGTGCAGTATGATTGGACGGTTCAGTCTGGGTGACCCAAGCAACTAGATGGGCTCTACGTAATTAGCAGGATATAAGCCCAACAAAATGGGCTCTACGTAATCAGCAGGATATAAACCCAACTAGATGGGCTCTACGTAATTAGCAGGATATAAACCCAACTTGCCACTGTCCAACAGGCCTTTACACCAGCCCTGCTCATCCTCGTCTTCTAGTTTAGTTAGCTCGTCTCCTGTGAGAAAGGACGGAGCGAGAGATGGAGAGGGAGAGATGGAGCAAGAGAGAGGGGGAGAGCAAGATGGAGAGAGGGAGAGAGAGAGCGAGAGAGCGAGAGAGCGAGAGAGCGAGAGAGCGAGAGAGAGAGAGAGAGAGAGAGAGAGAGAGAGAGAGAGATGGAGAGAGAGATGGAGAGAGGGAGAGGGAGAGAGGGAGAGAGAGTGAGAGATAGAGATGGAGAGAGAGCGAGAGAGAGGAAGGGAAGGAGAGAGGGAGACATCAGATTGACATACAATTTTGATTGATTTTTGATTATCAACAAACATGAATTCAATTTGAATTCAATTTGAAATCAACCAAACCTTGAAACTCTGTTGTAGATTTTTGGTTGAAATCTAGGTTATATTTGAGGTGTGTGTGTTAATTTCTTGCAAACTGTACCTCAAACTGATGCCAGTTCATATGCATGCCAGGGCCGTGGATGTTGCTATTGTTTGTTTTCTTTTTGGGATGAAAAAGGTAATGAGACAAAAAAAACTGATTTTTATGTTTGGAAACCTTTTATCCTACTGCGGGTTAGTTAGATGATTGGTTTTAAATCATATATATCAAAACAAATTTAATTGAAAAGTCCAGTGCACAATTTTGTGTCTTTCTTGTGGTACCCAATAAACAGATTTGGTTTCTAAAAGGTTCACAAGTAGTAGTAGTAGTAGTTGTAGTCGTAGTAGTAGCAGCAGTAGTAGCAGCAGTATTAGTAACGTTATTGTCCCAAATGGGAAATAGATTTTTTGACATAACATTTTCAAAAGATGCATGAAAAACAGAATCACAACCAAATAGAGTTAGTTAGTTCTTGTTGGGATGCTCACCTGCTTTAAAGGTGAGTTCATCCTGTTCCTGCCCGTCGTAGTCGTACAGCGCCCTCACCCGTACGCCCTTCGCTGACTCATCCTCAAAGGGGTTGGCTCCACCCCCATTGGTGTCTGAGCCTGAGTTTGGTGCGGCCTGCTCATCGTCTGACCACTCTGCCGACTGGTCCTGGGAGGAGTAGGCCTGGTTCTTATCAGAGCTGCTGACACTGTGGAGGAGGAGACGTTTCAACATCCTAGACCATCATCATCATTGTTCGATTGCAGAAAAGTTTCACCACAAGCTTCCTCCAGTAACTAGGATCACTATTCATCAACATGGTCATCATGTGACCAGCACAGAGGAGAAAGGGCTGAGTGAATTGGAGACCCAAACTGGATGTTTCACTTTTATGAGCTGATCTCTTTATTCATGTCAACCCAGCACGAGAGCGTCTGCTAAATGACTTAAATGTAAATGTAAATGAGAAAACATGCCCCGCCCCCACTTCTCTGTTCTGCTATAATCACATAATAATACTAAAACAACTGGGTGACATCCTCTTCTGGCCACTAAAACAGCCCTTGTGGAGATATTCCCAAACACAACTGTGACATTTCACAACAGGTTATTGGAAAGGGAAAGGGGATAGCTGGTTAGTTGAACAACTGAATGCACTCAACCGAAATATTCTGCATTTAACCCCATCAGAGAGGTGCGGGGGGCTGCCCTAATGGACATCGTATTGATACTGTAGTTTGCAATAACATCGCATGCTTTGTTTTTATGAACGGTTAACTTTATATCAACATTAATCAGTGCTGCCACCTCCTGGACATTAGATTAGATACATGTTCTAGCCCCCAATACAAGAGGAAATAGTCTTGAGCAAACAACTGATATCATCTGTATGAAAACAGATATAACATCTTATACGCATAATTCATATATTGCCTATTGCACCTATGGGCTGTTCTGGCTCGGACAAGGCATATAGACCAACCTGCCCCTGTCTGTGAGACCAACCAGCCCCTGTCTGAGAGTCCAACCTGCCCCTGTCTGTGAGACCAACCAGCCCCTGTCTGAGAGTCCAACCTGCCCCTGTCTGTGAGACCAACCAGCCCCTGTCTGTGAGACCAACCAGCCCCTGTCTGTGAGACCAACCAGCCCCTGTCTGTGAGACCAACCAGCCCCTGTCTGTGAGACCAACCTGCCCCTGTCTGTGAGACCAACCTGCCCCTGTCTGTGAGACCAACCTGCCCCTGTCTGTGAGACCAACCAGCCCCTGTCTGTGAGACCAACCTGCCCCTGTCTGTGAGACCAACCTGCCCCTGTCTGTGAGACCAACCAGCCCCTGTCTGTGAGACCAACCTGCCCCTGTCTGTGAGACCAACCTGCCCCTGTCTGTGAGACCAACCAGCCCCTGTCTGTGAGACCAACCTGCCCCTGTCTGTGAGACCAACCAGCCCCTGTCTGTGAGACCAACCAGCCCCTGTCTGTGAGACCAACCTGCCCCTGTCTGAGAGTCCAACCTGCCCCTGTCTGTGAGACCAACCAGCCCCTGTCTGTGAGACCAACCAGCCCCTGTCTGAGAGTCCAACCTGCCCCTGTCTGTCAGACCAACCTGCCCCTGTCTGTCAGACCAACCTGCCCCTGTCTGTGAGACCAACCAGCCCCTGTCTGAGAGACCAATCAGCCCCTGTCTGAGAGACCAACCAGCCCCTGTCTGTGAGACCAACCAGCCCCTGTCTGAGAGACCAACCAGCCCCTGTCTGTGAGACCAACCTGCCCCTGTCTGAGAGACCAACCTGCCCCTGTCTGTCAGACCAACCTGCCCCTGTCTGTGAGACAACCAGCCCCTGTCTGTGAGACCAACCAGCCCCTGTCTGTGAGACCAACCTGCCCCTGTCTGTGAGACCAACCAGCCCCTGTCTGTGAGACCAACCTGCCCCTGTCTGTGAGACCAACCTGCCCCTGTCTGTGAGACCAACCAGCCCCTGTCTGTGAGACCAACCTGCCCCTGTCTGAGAGTCCAACCTGCCCCTGTCTGTGAGACCAACCAGCCCCTGTCTGTGAGACCAACCAGCCCCTGTCTGAGAGTCCAACCTGCCCCTGTCTGTCAGACCAACCTGCCCCTGTCTGTCAGACCAACCTGCCCCTGTCTGTGAGACCAACCAGCCCCTGTCTGAGAGACCAACCAGCCCCTGTCTGAGAGACCAACCAGCCCCTGTCTGTGAGACCAACCAGCCCCTGTCTGAGAGACCAACCAGCCCCTGTCTGTGAGACCAACCTGCCCCTGTCTGAGAGACCAACCTGCCCCTGTCTGTCAGACCAACCTGCCCCTGTCTGTCAGACCAACCTGCCCCTGTCTGTCAGACCAACCTGCCCCTGTCTGTCAGACCAACCTGCCCCTGTCTGTCAGACCAACCTGCCCCTGTCTGAGAGACCAACCTGCCCCTGTCTGAGAGACCAACCTGCCCCTGTCTGTCAGACCAACCTGCCCCTGTCTGTCAGACCAACCTGCCCCTGTCTGTGAGACCAACCTGCCCCTGTCTGTCAGACCAACCTGCCCCTGTCTGTCAGACCAACCTGCCCCTGTCTGTGAGACCAACCTGCCCCTGTCTGTGAGACCAACCTGCCCCTGTCTGTCAGACCAACCTGCCCCTGTCTGAGAGACCAACCTGCCCCTGTCTGTCAGACCAACCTGCCCCTGTCTGTCAGACCAACCTGCCCCTGTCTGTGAGACCAACCTGCCCCTGTCTGTCAGACCAACCTGCCCCTGTCTGTGAGACCAACCTGCCCCTGTCTCCAGCCGGTGCTGCCACATGGTTGGGTGCTGCCACATGGTTGGGTGCTGCCACATGGTTGGGTGCTGCCACATGGTTGGGTGCTGCCACATGGTTGGGTGCTGCCACATGGTTGGGTGCTGCTGTCACGCTAGTCAGCATTATACCGTCTGCCCCTTTCTTCGACTTCTCTCGTTTGCTGATCATGTGAGTGAGCTCTGGATTGTACTCCTGGAAGGAAGGAAGGAAGGAAGGTGGGGAGCAAGCCAGTTACAAGTCAATTCCTAGTTTTTCCCCTTCAGTCAATGGAGGAAGTGAATTGAAATTCATTCCATGAGTTGAAAACGATCAATTAAAACACACGCATTGTTAGGCTAACTGGGAAGAAGTGGTTGTGTACCTCAAACTGGGGCCAGTTCATATGCATACCAGGGCCGTGGTTGTTGCTGAACCACTTCAGGTCATCTTGTGCACTGGCAGAGGTGATGGTGTGTTCCAGGTCTCTGTACACTGTGGCGTAACTGAAGACGGATAGAGAGAAGTTACATCTCTATTCTGACACATTCATCTTGACTCAGTGTATCATAATGGTGGTGCCCAGGTGGTGTGAGTATGGACCTACCTTTGGTTCTCGGTGAGGTTGAGGTGTCGTTTGATGTCCAGCAGCACCTCCCTGAGGAAGCTCAGTCTCTTCTCCTCAAACTGCTGACACGTGTCAAACACTGTCTCCATGTTCTCCATGTACTGGGGCGTACACTTCCTCAGCTCATCCAGAGTCTTCTCATACTTCTCCTTAGCCTGCATGGTGAAGATCAGACAGAGAGTATGTTCATAACATGTAAGGGATAAACAACCACACAGGCTGTACAGTTGAGAGCTGAGGGTCTGTTGACCCCCGCAAAGCGGGTTATGCATTTTAATGTTTCAGAGCCCTTTCAGAATGTGTTTTAGTGTTTCAGAGCCCTTTCAGAATGTTTATTTTAATGTTTCAGAGCCCTTTCAGAATGTGTTTTAGTGTTTCAGAGCCCTTTCAGAATGTGTTTTAGTGTTTCAGAGCCCTTTCAGAATGTGTTTTAGTGTTTCAGAGCCCTTTCAGAATGTGTTTTAGTGTTTCAGAGCCCTTTCAGAATGTGTTTTAGTGTTTCAGAGCCCTTTCAGAATGTGTTTTAGTGTTTCAGAGCCCTTTCAGAATGCGTTGTAGTGTTTCAGAGCCCTTTCAGAATGCGTTGTAGTGTTTCAGAGCCCTTTCAGAATGCGTTGTAGTGTTTCAGAGCCCTTTCAGAATGTGTTGTAGTGTTTCAGAGCCCTTTCAGAATGTATTGTAGTGTTTCAGAGCCCTTTCAGAATGTGTTGTAGTGTTTCAGAGCCCTTTCAGAATGTGTTTTCATGTTTCAGAGCCCTTTCAGAATGTGTTTTAGTGTTTCAGAGCCCTTTCAGAATGTGTTTTAGTGTTTCAGAGCCCTTTCAGAATGTGTTTTAATGTTTCAGAGCTCTTTCAGAATGTGTTGTAGTGTTTCAGAGCCCTTTCAGAATGTGTTGTAGTGTTTCAGAGCCCTTTCAGAATGTGTTTTGGTGTTTCAGAGCCCTTTCAGAATGTGTTTTGGTGTTTCGGAGCCCTTTCAGAATGTTTATTTTAATGTCAACATTTTACACCTTAAGACCTGTTGCGACTCTAGGGGCAGTATTTTCATTTTTGGGAAAAAAACGTTCCCGTTTTAAACGGGATATTTTGTCAGGACAAGATGCTAGAGTATGCATATAATTGACAGCTTAGGATAGAAAACACTCTAACGTTTCCAAAACTGTAAAGATATTGTCTGTGAGTATAACAGAACTGATGTTGCAGGCAAAAGCCTGAGAAAAATCCAATCCGGATGTGCCCCATATTTTGAAAGCTCTGCGTTCCAATGAGTCCCTATTGAGCTGTGAATGTGCTATCAACCAGGTTACACTTTCTACGTATTCCCCAAGGTGTCTACCGCATTGTGACGTAGTTTTACGCATTTATGTTGAAGAATAGCCGTAGGCGGCTACATTGCGTAAGTGGTCACCTGATGGCTCCCAGGGTGACTCTCGCGTAAAATACAGAGGTAGCCATTACTCCAATCGGTCCTACTGAAAAACGAATTGTCCCGACGGATATATTATCGAATATATATTTGAAAAACACCTTGAGGATTGATTATAAACAACGTTTGCCATGTTTCTGTCGATATTATGGAGCTAATTTGGAATATTTTTCTCTGTTTTCGTGACTGCAATTTCCGGGCGATTTCTCAGCCAAATGTGAAGAACAAACAGAGCTATTTCCCCTACAAAAATAATATTTTTGGAAAAAAGGAACATTGGCTAGCTAACTGGGAGTCTCGTCAGTGAAACCATCCGAAGCTTATCAAAGGCAAACAATTTAATTTGATTGCTTTTCTGATTTCCGTGACCAAGTTACCTGCTGCTAGCTGGACAAAATGCTATGCTAGGCTATCGATAAACTTACACAAATGCTTGTCTAGCTTTGGCTGTAAAGCATATTTTGAAAATCTGAGATGACAAGGTGATTAACAAAATGCTAAGCTGTGTCTCAATATATTTCATTTGTGATTTTCATGAATAGGAATATTTTCTAGGGATATTTAGGTTTTAACAGTGACTTATTTTTCTTCCTTCTTACATGTTTTAGCTTCTGCATAGCAAGGTCTTTACGAGCTTGAGGTTACTGAGAAGTGGTGATGATTGATGTTGACCAAGGATGAATGATAATTAGTTGTCCTCTCAGTAGTTGTAAGACATTATTATATAACTTGTGCAATGGTTTGAATGGGTCAAGGGGAAGCAAGGCTGTGATATCATTCCAGTGGGCTCAGCAGAGTAAAGTCCACTTTACCAGTGGTTCCCAAACTGTGGGGCGTTCCCCCTGCGTTGGCATGGAGCCCCCCACACACACACACACACTTATGTCAGTCATCAGTCATTGCATACCTTAGAGAGCTATTTACAACTTGTCAGAAATGTCCAGCTCAATTAGCCCATGTCAGCTAACGTTTTTTAGCTAGGTTTTTTTGCCCATCGATTTTGTTGTAACGTTTGAGTCACTCAAATATCACATGAATACACATGAGACATGGCCAAATTTGTCATTTTGCAGGAAATAAGCCAACAAGAGGGCTGTGAACAGTTTGTGCCATGAATAGTGCTTGTGCCCATAGAAATATGTGTGGTGCGCTCGCACAGGCAGCGGAGAGGGATGTTCCCCAATGCTGGAAGGGGGGCCTGAGTGTAAGAGTTTGGGAATCCCTTCACTATACTAGTGAATAGATAATCACTGGGCCAAGATCTTTAACTGGTCAGGACACATGGTCAAGAAAAACTCCTGGAACTAGTAATGGCAATAGGATGAGAGGCCTCCCTATCATGAAGAGACGCAGGAAGAGGAGGGTGAGCAGTGGAGGGTCTGGGCGGTAGGGGCTTGGGGAGTAGGGGCCTGGGGAGTAGAGGCCTGGGGAGTAGGGACCTGGGGAGTAGGGACCTGGGGAGTAGGGACCTGGGGAGTAGGGGCCTGGGGAGTAGGGGCCTGGGGAGTAGGGGCCTGGGGAGTAGGGGCCTGGGCAGTAGGGACCTGGGCGTATGGGCCTGGGGAGTAGGGGTCAGGGCAGTAGGGGCCTGGGGAGTAGGGGTCAGGGCAGTAGGGGTCAGGGCAGTAGGGGTCAGGGCAGTAGGGGCCAGGGCAGTAGGGGTCAGGGCAGTAGGGGCCTGGGCAGTAGGGGCCTGGGCAGTAGGGGCCTGGGCAGTAGAGGCCTGGAGAGTAGGGGCCTGGAGAGTAGGAGCCTGGGGAGTAGGGGCCTGGGGAGTAGGGGCCTGGGGAGTAGGGGCCTGGGGAGTAGGGGCCTGGGGAGTAGGGGCCTGGGGAGCAGGGGCCTGGACAGTAGGGGCCTGGGGAGCTCACCTTCTGAGAGTCCTGCTTGCACTTGTCCACCTTGTCCAGGAGCTTCTTCTGCTGGTCGGCTGTGACTGAGGTGTCTGCCTTGCTGTTGGCCTCTCTGCTGGACGCCACCTTCTCCTCCTTACACGCCAGGTGGTACGTCTTCTTGGCAGTCTCAAGCTGAGGAGAGAAGATATGGTATATTTTTTAAGGATATTTACACTTTTGGAGGTATCATTTCAATGCAAACTACTTCAAGGTTACAGCAGAGCGTGGTGCATGTTCTGATTTGGTCCAGATCTCTACAGCAATGCTCAAGTGTACAGTTGTTCAGGTGGTTGCCCCTCACCTCCTTGAGCTTCTTGGCCCATGGTTTCTGGGCCTTCTTGAAGCCCTCCTCTGCCTCTTTGGTTTCCTTGAATCCTCCCATCATCTGTTTGTGGTAGGAGTCCTTCTGCCAGTTCTTCACCTTCTCAAAGTCATTGTTGAGCAGTCCGTTCTTCACATCCTGGTGCAGCTCACTCACCTTCTCAGCCTCGGTCATCATTGCCACCCAGGCCCTCTCCACACTGCCATACTGGGGCCCTGAGGGAGAAGGAGAAGAGGGTCAGGGTTAGAGGGAGAAGGAGACGAGGGTCAGGGTTAGAGGGAGAGGGAGAAGAGGTAGGGTTAGAGGGAGAAGGAGAAGAGGTAGGGTTAGAGGGAGAAGAGGTTGGGTTAGAGGGAGAAGGAGAAGAGGGTCAGGGTTAGATGGAGGGGAGAAGAGGGTCAGGGTTAGAGGGAGAAGGAGAAGAGCATCAGGGTTAGAGGAAGAAGGAGAAGAGGGTCAGGGTTAGAGGAAGAGGGAGAAGAGGGTCAGGGTTAGAGGGAGAAGCAGAAGAGGGTCAGGGTTAGAGGAAGAAGAGGTAGGGTTAGAGGGAGAAGGAGAAGAGGGACAGGGTTAGATGGAAAAGGAGAGAAGAGGGCCAGGGTTAGAGGGAGAGGGAGAAGAGGGTCAGGATTAGAGGGAGAGAAGGGGTCAGAAGGGAGGGTCAGGGTTAGATGGAGAGGGAGAAGAGGTGGGGTTAGAGGGAGGGGGAGAAGAGGGTCAGGGTTAGAGGGAGAGGGAGAAGAGGGTCAGGGTTAGAGGGAGAAGGAGAAGAGGGTCAGGGTTAGAGGAAGAGGGAGAAGAGGGTCAGGGTTAGAGGGAGAAGGAGAAGAGGGTCAGGGTTAGAGGGAGAAGGGTAGGGTTAGAAGAGGGCCAGGGTTAGAGGGAGAGGGAGAAGAGGGTCAGGGTTAGAGGGAGAAGGAGAAGAGGGTCAGGGAAGAGGTAGGGTTAGAGGGAAAGGAGGAGGTTAGAGGGAGAAGGAGAAGAGGGTCAGGGTTAGAGGGAGAAGGAGAAGAGGGAAGAGGGTCAGGGTTAGAGGGAGAAGGAGAAGAGGGTCAGGGTTAGAGGGAGAAGGGAGGGTTAGAGGGAGAAGGAGAAGAGGTAGGGTTAGAGGGAGAAGGAGAAGAGGGTCAGGGTTAGAGGGAGAAGGAGAAGAGGGTCAGGGTTAGAGGGAGAAGGAGAAGAGGGTCAGGGTTAGAGGGAGAAGGAGAAGAGGGTCAGGGTTAGAGGGAGAAGAGGTAGGGTTAGAGGGAGAAGGAGAAGAGGTAGGGTTAGAGGGAGAAGGAGAAGAGGGTCAGGGTTAGAGGGAGAGGGAGAAGAGGGTCAGGGTTAGAGGGAGAAGGAGAAGAGGGTCAGGGTTAGAGGGAGAAGGAGAAGAGGGTCAGGGTTAGAGGGAGAGGGAGAAGAGGGTCAGGGTTAGAGGGAGAGGGAGAAGAGGGTCAGGGTTAGAGGGAGAGGGAGAAGAGGGAGGTCCATTATTATTTTGAGAAACAGTTGGTATTACTCTGACTCAATGAATATCCTGCACATTGCATTCACCGTACTCCCATGACAAAACTAGAAGGAGTTTATAATTTTGTTAAAGCATGCTCCTACAGATGGCAATATAACTCTTCCAATCCACTGTGAGCTGCTGGCTGTGTCTCCCCTTCTCCCCTCGTACCTTTATCCACCAGCTGTCTCCATCTCTTAGACCAGTCGGTCAGCTGCTGGCTGTAGGCCTTCTCGATTTTGGCTCGCTCTTGTATACAGTTCATCAGGTCATTGCAGAGCCGGTGGCCATCATCAATCCGCTTCACAGCACGCTTATAGTTTCCCACCTTTCATAGGTACCAGAATGAGAGGCATTTCAATTACATTCAAAACATGCCACCTTAAGAATGTGGCGTTCCACGAACAGTGGTGTCAGTGTCTCCCTACTGAGTGATCATTGTCGTGCCACCTTAAGAATGGTATTGTCAGTGTCTCCCTACTGAGTGATCATTGTCGTGCCACCTTAAGAATGGTATTGTCAGTGTCTCCCTACTGAGTGATCATTGTCGTGCCACCTTAAGAATGGTATTGTCAGTGTCTCCCTACTGAGTGATCATTGTCGTGCCACCTTAAGAATGGTATTGTCAGTGTCTCCCTACTGAGTGATCATTGTCGTGCCACCTTAAGAACGGTATTGTCAGTGTCTCCCTACTGAGTGATCATTGTCGTGCCACCTTAAGAACGGTATTGTCAGTGTCTCCCTACTGAGTGATCATTGTCGTGCCACCTTAAGAACGGTATTGTCAGTGTCTCCCTACTGAGTGATCATTGTCGTGCCACCTTAAGAATGCTTTTGTCAGTGTCTCCCTACTGAGTGATCATTGTCGTGCCACCTTAAGAATGGTATTGTCAGTGTCTCCCTACTGAGTGATCATTGTCATGCCACCTTAAGAATGCTTTTGTCAGTGTCTCCCTACTGAGTGATCATTGTCGTGCCACCTTAAGAATGCCACCTTAAGAATGGTATTGTCAGTGTCTCCCCTACTGAGTGATGTCAGTGTCTCCCTACTGAGTGATCATTGTCATGCCACCTTAAGAATGCTTTTGTCAGTGTCTCCCTACTGAGTGATCATTGTCGTGCCACCTTAAGAATGCTTTTGTCAGTGTCTCCCTACTGAGTGATCATTGTCGTGCCACCTTAAGAACGGTATTGTCAGTGTCTCCCTACTGAGTGATCATTGTCGTGCCACCTTAAGAACGGTATTGTCAGTGTCTCCCTACTGAGTGATCATTGTCATGCCACCTTAAGAACGGTATTGTCAGTGTCTCCCTACTGAGTGATCATTGTCGTGCCACCTTAAGAATGCTTTTGTCAGTGTCTCCCTACTGAGTGATCATTGTCATGCCACCTTAAGAACGGTATTGTCAGTGTCTCCCTACTGAGTGATCATTGTCATGCCACCTTAAGAACGGTATTGTCAGTGTCTCCCTACTGAGTGATCATTGTCGTGCCACCTTAAGAACGGTATTGTCAGTGTCTCCCTACTGAGTGATCATTGTCGTGCCACCTTAAGAACGGTATTGTCAGTGTCTCCCTACTGAGTGATCATTGTCGTGCCACCTTAAGAACGGTATTGTCAGTGTCTCCCTACTGAGTGATCATTGTCGTGCCACCTTAAGAACGGTATTGTCAGTGTCTCCCTACTGAGTGATCATTGTCGTGCCACCTTAAGAACGGTATTGTCAGTGTCTCCCTACTGAGTGATCATTGTCGTGCCACCTGTCTCCTAAGAACGGTATTGTCAGTGTCTCCCTACTGAGTGATCATTGTCGTGCCACCTTAAGAACGGTATTGTCAGTGTCTCCCTACTGAGTGATCATTATCGTGCCACCTTAAGAACGGTATTGTCAGTGTCTCCCTACTGAGTGATCATTGTCGTGCCACCTTAAGAACGGTACTGTCAGTGTCTCCCTGATTGATACAGTGAGGAGCAATAAAATAAATGAAAACAAGAGACAGAGACAGAAAAGGACACAGCTAGACATGGACACTGACACAAAGGACACAGCTGACAAGGGGAAAGGACAACTAGGAACACAGCTACTCTATATCTAACAGAAAGCCTTCCTAAAGGGTTTAGGCCATTTTTAAAGGAGCCCAGAGTCTGAGGTTCCTTCATCAGTAGCCCTAGTCAGCGGCCTGTCACGCTGCCAGCTCTGCTGCAAAGCCAAAAGAGGGTGACGCAGTGCCAGCAAAGTGTGGACACCTGGAGTTGCTGGTTCAAATCCCAGTTCCACTGAAAGGGATGCATGTTTGACTACATATTAATACATCTCCAAACAGATGTGGTCAGTTCTCACCTCCCAGAAGCTGTCTGTGCCATCCTCCTGGCTGACCGACTCGTCATAGGCGCCCGACATGATCCTAGATTTGGCAGAGAGGACGTGAGGAGGTTTTGGGAGTCTGCAGCAGAGTCTTGGTCTTCAGGCACTGAGGGAAGGAGAAAGAGAATAATTAATAATAGCAATACAATGTGGTCAGCTGCATTCATTCAAACTATAAAAAATACAGCGAAAGGCCAATTCAGAGATTTGCTGTGGGAATTGAAAACAACTATTAAAGTTCTTCTTTATACGTGTAAACATTAGATCCCTTTAATTCATAATGCCATCAAATAACATTCCCTCTGTTCTGTTCCCGGTACAACAGTCCTCCCTCTGTTCTGTTCCCGGTACAACAGTCCTCCCTCCGTTCTGTTCCCGGTACAACAGTCCTCCCTCCGTTCTGTTCCCGGTACAACAGTCCTCCCTCCGTTCTGTTCCCGGTACAACAGTCCTGCCTCCGTTCTGTTCCCGGTACAACAGTCCTCCCCCCGTTCTGTTCCCGGTACAACAGTCCTCCCCCCGTTCTGTTCCCGGTACAACAGTCCTCCCTCTGTTCTTTTCCCGGTACAACAGTCCTCCCTCCGTTCTGTTCCCGGTACAACAGTCCTCCCTCCGTTCTGTTCCCGGTACAACAGTCCTCCCCCTGTTCTGTTTCTGGTAGAGGTACAACAGTCCTCCCCCCGTTCTGTTCCCGGTACAACAGTCCTCCCTCCGTTCTGTTCCGGTACAACAGTCCTCCCCCGTTCTGTTCCCGGTACAACAGTCCTCCCCCTGTTCTGTTCCCGGTACAACAGTCCTCCCCTCGTTCTGTTCCCGGTACAACAGTCCTCCCTCTGTTCTTTTCCCGGTACAACAGTCCTCCCTCCGTTCTGTTCCCGGTACAACAGTCCTCCCTCCGTTCTGTTCCCGGTACAACAGTCCTCCCCCTGTTCTGTTTCTGGTACAGGTACAACAGTCCTCCCCCCGTTCTGTTCCCGGTACAACAGTCCTCCCTCCGTTCTGTTCCCGGTACAACAGTCCTCCCTCCGTTCTGTTCCTGGTACAGGTACAACAGTCCTCCCTCCGTTCTGTTCCCGGTACAACAGTCCTCCCCCTGTTCTGTTTCTGGTACAGGTACAACAGTCCTCCCCCCGTTCTGTTCCCGGTACAACAGTCCTCCCTCCGTTCTGTTCCCGGTACAACAGTCCTCCCTCCGTTCTGTTCCTGGTACAGGTACAACAGTCCTCCCTCTGTTCTGTTCCTGGTACAGGTACAACAGTCCTCCCTCTGTTCTGTTCCTGGTACAGGTACAACAGTCCTCCATCTGTTCTGTTCTTGGTACAGGTACAACAGTCCTCCCTCTGTTCTGTTCCCGGTACAACAGTCCTCCCTCCGTTCTGTTCCCAGTACAACAGTCCTCCCTCTGTTCTGTTCCCGGTACAACAGTCCTCCCCCCGTTCTGTTCCCGGTACAACAGTCCCCCCCACCGTTCTGTTCCCGGTACAACAGTCCTCCCCCCGTTCTGTTCCCGGTACAATAGTCCTCCCCCGTTCTTTTCCCAGGTACAACAGTCCCCCCACCGTTCTGTTCCCGGTACAACAGTCCTCCCCTGTCTGTTCTGTTCCTGGTACAGGTACAACAGTCCTCCCCCGTTCTTTTCCCGGTACAACACTCCCTCCGTTCTGTTCCCGGTACAACAGTCCTCCCTCTGTTCTGGTACTGGTACAACAATCCTCCCTCTGTTCTGTTCCTGGTACAGGTACAACAGTCCTCCCTCCGTTCTGTTCCCGGTACAACAGTCCTCCCTCTGTTCTGTTCCTGGTACAGGTACAACAGTCCTCCCTCTGTTCTGTTCTCCTCCCTCTGTTCTGTACAACAGTCCTCCCTCCTGTTCTGTTCCTGGTACAACAATCCTCCCTTTGTTCTGTTCCCGGTACAACAGTCCTCCCTCTGTTCTGTTCCTGGTACAGGTACAACAGTCCTCCCCCGCTTCTGTTCCTGGTACAACAGTCCTCCCTCCGTTCTGTTCCCGGTACAACAGTCCTCCCCCTGTTCTGTTCCTCCAACAGTCCTCCCTCTGTTCTGTTCCCGGTACAACAGTCCTCCCTCTGTTCTGTTCCCAGGTACAACAGTCCTCCCTCCCTCTGTTCCCAGGTACAACAGTCCTCCCTCCGTTCTGTTCCCGGTACAACAGTCCTCCCTCCGTTCTGTTCCCGGTACAACAGTCCTCCCTCCGTTCTGTTCCCAGGTACAACAGTCCTGCCTCCGTTCTGTTCCCGGTACAACAGTCCTCCCCCCGTTCTGTTCCCGGTACAACAGTCCTCCCTCTGTTCTTTTCCCGGTACAACAGTCCTCCCTCCGTTCTGTTCCCAGTACAACAGTCCTCCCTCCGTTCTGTTCCCGGTACAACAGTCCTCCCTCTGTTCTGTTTCTGGTACAGGTACAACAGTCCTCCCCCCGTTCTGTTCCCGGTACAACAGTCCTCCCTCCGTTCTGTTCCCGGTACAACAGTCCTCCCTCCGTTCTGATCCTGGTACAGGTACAACAGTCCTCCCTCTGTTCTGTTCCTGGTACAGGTACAACAGTCCTCCCTCTGTTCTGTTCCTGGTACAGGTACAACAGTCCTCCCTCTGTTCTGTTCTTGGTACAGGTACAACAGTCCTCCCTCTGTTCTGTTCTTGGTACAGGTACAACAGTCCTCCCTCTGTTCTGTTCCCGGTACAACAGTCCTCCCTCCATTCTGTTCCCGGTACAACAGTCCTCCCTCCGTTCTGTTCCCAGTACAACAGTCCTCCCTCTGTTCTGTTCCCGGTACAACAGTCCTCCCCCCGTTCTGTTCCCGGTACAACAGTCCTCCCCCCGTTCTGTTCCCGGTACAACAGTCCTCCCCCCGTTCTGTTCCCGGTACAACAGTCCTCCCCTCGTTCTGTTCCCGGTACAACAGTCCTCCCTCTGTTCTTTTCCCGGTACAACAGTCCTCCCTCCGTTCTGTTCCCGGTACAACAGTCCTCCCTCTGTTCTGTTCCTGGTACAACAGTCCTCCCTCTGTTCTGGTACTGGTACAACAATCCTCCCTCTGTTCTGTTCCTGGTAGAGGTACAACAGTCCTCCCTCCGTTCTGTTCCCGGTACAACAGTCCTCCCTCTGTTCTGTTCCTGGTACAGGTACAACAGTCCTCCCTCCGTTCTGTTCCCGGTACAACAGTCCTCCCTCCGTTCTGTTCCTGGTACAACAATCCTCCCTCTGTTCTGTTCCCGGTACAACAGTCCTCCCTCTGTTCTGTTCCTGGTACAGGTACAACAGTCCTCCCCCCGTTCTGTTCCTGGTACAACAGTCCTCCCCTCGTTCTGTTCCCGGTACAATAGTCCTCCCCCTTCTGTTCCCGGTACAACAGTCCTCCCTCTGTTCTGTTCCCGGTACAACAGTCCTCCCTCTGTTCTGTTCCCGGTACAACAGTCCTCCCTCTGTTCTGTTCCCGGTACAACAGTCCTCCCTCTGTTCTGTTCCTGGTACAGGTACAACAGTCCTCCCTCTGTTCTGTTCCTGGTACAGGTACAACAGTCCTCCCTCTGTTCTGTTCCTGGTACAGGTACAACAGTCCTCCCCTCGTTCTGTTCCCGGTACAACAGTCCTCCCTCTGTTCTTTTCCCGGTACAACAGTCCTCTCTCTGTTCTGGTCCTGGTACAACAGTCCTCCCTCTGTTCTGTTCCTGGTACAGGTACAACAGTCCTCCCTCTGTTCTGTTCCTCTGTTCTGTACAAGCAACCTCCCTCTGTTCTGTTCCTGGTACAACAGTCCTCCCTCTGTTCTGTTCCCGGTACAACAGTCCTCCCTCTGTTCTTTTCCCGGTACAACAGTCCTCCCTCTGTTCTGTTCCCGGTACAACAGTCCTCCCTCTGTTCTGTTCCTGGTACAGGTACAACAGTCCTCCCTCTGTTCTGGTCCTGGTACAGCAGTCCTCCCTCTGTTCTGGTTCCCGGTACAACAGGTCCTCCCTCTGTTCTGTTACTGGTACAGGTACAACAGTCCTCCCTCTGTTCTGTTCCTGGTACAGGTTCTGGTACTGGTACAGTCCTCCCTCTGTTCTGGTACTGGTACAGCAATCCTCCCTCTGTTCTGTTCCCGGTACAAACAGTCCTCCCTCTGTTCTGGTTGCCAACCCTCCCTCTGTTCTGGTACAACAGTCCTCCCTCTGTTCTGTTCTGCTGGTACTGGTACAACAGTCCTCCCAACCTCCTGTTCTGGTACTGGTACAGCAGTCCTCCCTCTGTTCTGTTGCTGGTACAGGTTCTGGTACAACAGTCCTCTGTTCCTCCTTCCTGTTCTGTTCCTGGTACAACAGTCCTCCCTCTGTTCTGGTACCCAACCCTCCTCTGTTCTGGTACTGTAGAATGTTCTGGTACACAGCAACCCTCCCTCTGTTCTGGTACTGGTAAGTCCCTCTGTTCTGGTACTGGTAAAAGCGTTCTGGTACTAAATCCCTCTGTTCTGGTACTGGTACAGCAACCCTTCTATTCTTATTATTCTGTTCCCTGGTACAACAGTCCTCCCTCTGTTCTGTTCCCGGTACAGCAGTCCTCCCTCTGTTCTGTTCCCCTCCCTCTGGTACAGCAGTCCTCCCTCTGTTCTGGTACTGGTACAGGTTCAACAGTCCTCCTCTGTTCTTTTCCTGGTACTGGTACAACAGTCCTCCTCTGTTCTTTTCCTGGTACAGGTACAACAGTCCTCCCTCTGTTCTTTTCCTGGTACAGGTACAACAGTCCTCCCTCTGTTTTCCTGGTACAGGTACAACAGTCCTCCCTCTGTTCTGGTACTGGTACAGCAACCCTCCCTCTGTTCTGGTACTGGTACAGCAACCCTCCCTCTGTTCTGGTACTGGTACAGCAACCCTCCCTCTGTTCTGGTACTGGTACAGCAACCCTCCCTCTGTTCTGGTACTGGTACAGCAACCCTCCCTCTGTTCTGGTACTGGTACAGCAACCCTCCCTCTGTTCTGGTACTGTTCTGTACAGCAACCCTCCCTCTGTTCTGGTACTGGTACAGCAACCCTCCCTCTGTTCTGGTACTGGTACAGCAACCCTCCCTCTGTTCTGGTACTGGTACAGCAACCCTCCCTCTGTTCTGGTACTGGTACAGCAACCCTCCCTCTGGTACAGCAACCCTCCCTCTGTTCTGGTACTGGTACAGCAACCCTCCCTCTGTTCTGGTACTGGTACAGCAACCCTCCCTCTGTTCTGGTCTGTTCTGGTACTGGTACAGCAACCCTCCCTCTGTTCTGGTACTGGTACAGCAACCCTCCCTCTGTTCTGGTACTGGTACAGCAACCCTCCCTCTGTTCTGGTACTGGTACAGCAACCCTCCCTCTGTTCTGGTACTGGTACAGCAACCCTCCCTCTGTTCTGGTACTGGTACAGCAACCCTCCCTCTGTTCTGGTACTGGTACAGCAACCCTCCCTCTGTTCTGGTACTGGTACAGCAACCCTCCCTCTGTTCTGGTACTGGTACAGCAACCCTCCCTCTGTTCTGGTACTGGTACAGCAACCCTCCCTCTGTTCTGGTACTGGTACAGCAACCCTCCCTCTGTTCTGGTACTGGTACAGCAACCCTCCCTCTGTTCTGGTACTGGTACAGCAACCCTCCCTCTGTTCTGGTACTGGTACAGCAACCCTCCCTCTGTTCTGGTACTGGTACAGCAACCCTCCCTCTGTTCTGGTACTGGTACAGCAACCCCCTCCCTCTGTTCTGGTACTGGTACAGCAACCCTCCCTCTGTTCTGGTACTGGTACAGTTCTGGTACTGGTACCAACCCTCCCTCTGTTCTGGTACTGGTACAGCAACCCTCCCTCTGTTCTGGTACTGGTACAGCAACCCTCCCTCTGTTCTGGTACTGGTACAGCAACCCTCCCTCTGTTCTGGTACTGGTACAGCAACCCTCCCTCTGTTCTGGTACTGGTACAGCAACCCTCCCTCTGTTCTGGTACTGGTACAGCAACCCTCCCTCTGTTCTGGTACTGGTACAGCAACCCTCCCTCTGTTCTGGTACTGGTACAGCAACCCTCCCTCTGTTCTGGTACTGGTACAGCAACCCTCCCTCTGTTCTGGTACTGGTACAGCAACCCTCCCTCTGTTCTGGTACTGGTACAGCAACCCTCCCTCTGTTCTGGTACTGGTACAGCAACCCTCCCTCTGTTCTGGTACTGGTACAGCAACCCTCCCTCTGTTCTGGTACTGGTACAGCAACCCTCCCTCTGTTCTGGTACTGGTACAGCAACCCTCCCTCTGTTCTGGTACTGGTACAGCAACCCTCCCTCTGTTCTGGTACTGGTACAGCAACCCTCCCTCTGTTCTGGTACTGGTACAGCAACCCTCCCTCTGTTCTGGTACTGGTACAGCAACCCTCCCTCTGTTCTGGTACTGGTACAGCAACCCTCCCTCTGTTCTGGTACTGGTACAGCAACCCTCCCTCTGTTCTGGTACTGGTACAGCAACCCTCCCTCTGTTCTGGTACTGGTACCCCATTTCTTGTTTTATTATCTTTCTATATTTGTTCAGTTTCTCTCTGCATTGTTGGAAAGGGACCGTAAGCAAGGATTTCACTGTTGTTTACACAGCATGTGACCAATATGTCATTAAAAAACACCTCAGACTCCACAAGGAATGATTTGTCTCAGAACAAAATAACAGTCTATCCATGCTCAAACGTTAGTGTTTTTAATATTAAACCAGTGCTGAGTAGAAAGTGTAACATGCTAGTATGGAGAATGGTTTCCACTAACGGTGTTGTGGCTAGAGAGACCACCGGCTTGTTGGTTGAGTCTTTAATCAAGGCAAATATCATATTCTGCCTATGGCAGTAGAGCCTACAACTTCCAGATTGTACTCCAAGAGAGCGACCGGATGTCTCTTTCACATCCGATACAGCAACCCCTCATCAGCCATGCAATCACCTTGATGGCAGTCTGCTACCAACAATAACAATGTATTTTAATTTGTTAAAATGTAATCTTTTATTTAACTAGGCAAGTCAGTTAAGAAAAAATACTTATTGACAATGACAGCCTACCCCGGCCAAATCCGAACGATGCTGGGCCAATTGTGCACCGCCCAATGGGACTCCCAATCACAGCCGGATGTGATACAGCCTGGATTTGAATCAGGGACTGCAGTGACACCTCTTACACTGAGATGCAGTGCCTTAGACCGCTGCGCCCCTTGCGAGCTCAATAACAATAACACATCTTCACCAAACCAAGACCTGTATGTTGCATTTACAGCAACGACCTGTAACTATTCCCCAGGTCGTTGCTGTAAATGAGAATGTGTTCTCAGTCAACTTCCATGGTAAAATAAGGGAAAAATTAAAATCCAAATATTTTAAGCCACTCCCGAGGACGAAGGCCCTGTGACGCTGCCTCGGAGAGACAATAGAGGGCTCTGCTTTAGAGTGGGGGTGGGGGGTGGGGGCACTGCATGGGTATTTGGGTCACCTCAGCCGTCCTAAATTAATGGCTGGGAAAATACTTTCGACAATTGGGAGAAGGAGAGAGGGAAAACGAGAGAGAGAAAGAGAGCGATACAGACTTCAAAATGCAGTTTCTCCCCAGACAAAACGTGAGCAGAACGGCTTTGGTTGAAACACAAAAAAAGTATTCGGCTGCATGGGGAATGTGTGAGAGCTGGCTGTGCACCACAGTTGGTTAATCCATCAAGAGGAGGCTTTTGTTCTAGTGTTGGACAGTCCTGTCTGGGAACAAGGCTAGATGGTAGTGTATACACACAAACACCACCTCACGCCTCCTCACCCGTTACTATCTTTCTGGCAGACAGCATATTTCTAAATTCTTCCTGTCCTAAACCATTGTAATATGTACAGAAATCAATACTTGAAATTGATCACAATTCTAATGTATTAAGGCCTACTAGTCTTTTACACAAAAGAACACATCGAGTCAGTCCAGTTAAACTCTAACACACCTAAGGTGACGAAAGCAGTAACAAACCATTCTTGCTGTCTCATCAAAATCACCACGGAAAGGAACATGAAGTACCTTTTTCTCCTCTACATACCCCAGCAACACTATGAAGAAGATCACAACACACATATTTCATTAGGGCTCTCCATCTCCACACACAACCAAATATACACACACATGCACCTCAACCTCAAACACACCAGCACATCAACCAACTGCAATAACCAGGCAGTGAGAAACCACTCTAGGCTATAGCCAAGACAAAGGACCGCAAATGAATGCACCCAAAAAGAGGAGGGACGCAGGCAGACTACCTCCGTCCGAACAACAAAAGCCTTACCCCCAGTCCTCCATTAGCAGAGTGAGACACGACGGCTAGCTACAGATACAGCTCCAGCTCTGAGGCACGTGGGCTTCACTCTTCTCTCTCCTCTCACTCTTCTCTCCTCCCGCCCCTTTGTTTTTGTTCAGCTCAGAGACCCCTTTTCTCAGACAGCTGAGCTCTCGCATCATCACATCATACACCGTCAACAAACATAGACACGGTCTTATCCAAGAGCACAGACACTTCTGTCCAGGCAACGTGTTGAGTGAAAGCGTGTGTGTGTGTGTGTGTGTGTGTGTGTGTGTGTGTGTGTGTGTGTGTGTGTGTGTGTGTGTGTGTGTGTGTGTGTGTGTGTGTGTGTGTGTGTGTGTGTGTGTGTGTGTGTGTGTGTGTGTGTGTGTGTGGTGTGTGTGGTGTGTGTGTGTGTTTTCTCAATGGCTGGGTGATAATCCTCTGGTGTTTTGCTTGAATGGTTCAGTCAAGGAGGAAGAGAAAAGAGAATCTCAGAGGGAGACGGAGGAGGAACGAGGGATGAGGAGAAGGGTGGGGGAGGAGGACCGAGGGATGAGGAGAAGGGTGGGGGGAGGAGGAACGAGGGATGAGAAGAAGGGTGGGGGGAGGAGGACCGAGGATGAGGAGAAGGGTGGGGGGGAGGAGGACCGGGATGAGAAGGGGTGGGGGGACAAGGGATGAGGAGAAGGGTGGGGGAGGAGAAATGAGGGATGAGGAGAAGGGTGGGGGGGACAAGGGATGAGGAGAAGGGTGGGGGAGGAGGAACGAGGATGAGGAGAAGGGTGGGGGAGGAGAAACGAGGATGAGGAGAAGGGTGGGGGAGGAGAAACGAGGGATGAGGAGAAGGGTGGGGGGACGAGGGATGAGGAGAAGGGTGGGGGTGTGATGAGGGGGTGTACTAACCATGGCATCATGAGGGCATAGGATTGCATTGATTGATAGGACTAGAGACGGTGAGGGTTAAAGGAGAGACAGGGAACATGGAGGTGGGGAAATATAGTGTGAAGAGCCTCTGATGTGTAGCTAGGGAAGAGTGTGAGACACGGCGAAGAGGAAACAGAGACGCAGACAGAAATGGAGAATACAGGAGTAGAAGGTAGAGGTGATTGAAGATGGAGGGAGAAAGTAAAATGTACAGGTGTGACCTTCACGACAGATGCCTGCCTAAATTGAGACCCAGTCACTGGCCGCTTTAATAAATGGATCACTAGTCACTTTAAACAATGCCTCTTATTACATATCTTACATTACTCACA